>NC_086325.1:70990481-71323815 GCF_036172605.1 Pelobates fuscus | reverse complement strand
GCAAATATATCTTACGCGATTCAAAGAAAATCCAAGATAGTGACGGACAACAAGAGTTTGAGATTACCCATTTTTTCAACTGCAACACAGCTGGTTTGGTATACCTTCTAGTTTGTAGTTGCAGTATGCTATATGTGGGTAAAACCTTCAGACCTTTCAAGGAACGGATAAAAGAGCACGTAAGGTCCCCAAAAAACCGCATGGAAACCCCAATCTCCAGACATCTGAAGAATTTTCATGAAGGTGTCTCGAGTGGGATTAGGTTTTGTGGATTGGAATGGGTAAAACGCGATCAGAGACGAGGCGATTTTGACAAGCTCTTACGCCAAAAGGAGTGTAGGTGGATTTATAAACTCAAGACTCTGAGCCCGAAAGGCTTGAATGAAGGCTTTTCATTCTCCCCTTATATATAACCATCTACACAAGATCCATCTACCTCCAACTCTGTGACCTCTCTAATCATGCAACACATATATGTAAAACACCACTTTTCCAGTCAACATGAATAATGATAAAAATAATAGAAAATGAAGGGAACCATTCTGTTTAAGAATAAACCCTCACCTGTATATATTGTCAATGTGTAATTATAATAACCTTTTGATTTGTATATAATAATTTCATACTATATATACCCTACACCTGGCACAGGTTCAAAATACTAAGATAATGACAAGTAGTTAGATAGATCTACGTACACTTGGGTCCATTACTGAAAAATGATTCTAGTAAATTCTGGCCAAATCTACCATACCAGTTAACGTATGTAAATGATTGATAAAATAAATGTAAAGTTATCTTCTATTTTTCATTTTTGAACTTCAGTAAACTCACTAGTAATAGTGAGCAAGGTACATTTACACACATCAGCATTCCACTAGAGTGACTGCCCTGGTAAGCGGAATCCTATCGGGAATGAATTCTATCTGGAATAGATATAGCGATCTAACCTTTTTTTTTTATTTAGATCGGGATAACCACAATATATATTCCCCTATAAAACAAGCGGATCGACTCTTTGAACTAACTCCCCCAGAAAGATCGAGAGTCAGTTCAGCTATCTCGCTATCTCCTTAGGACTAATCTAGTGGTGACTGAATGTTGGAACCGAGTCTCTAAAACCTAGGACTATGTGCAGCTATTAGACACTGCGCGCGCACATCACAAAGCGACGCATGTCACCATGGTGACCGCAAACGCAACTGATAGGTTAGAGACTTTCGATTCCTTAATGAATGAACCTTTGAGTAACGAGTACGCATATCGAGACGTAACCCCGCCCCCGGTCCGCCTGCAACCATGCTAATTGGAAGACACGGGTAGGAGGGCGGGTTCTGCCTCGGTATATACTCACTTCCCCTCAGCTGTGCCAGTAGCTCTTGAGAAAGGCGTGTGAGCACGCCGAAACGCGCGTCGAGCGTTTTTGCCGTATTTTGTTTTTAATACTGGGGGATGCTTTTGGCTAACTTAATAATGGGGGAAGCCTGCTAATGTTTTGGACTGGGTGACTGGGCTTCGACCAGAGTGATAAGCAATCTCTCAATCAGCAACAGCAATATCCAGTCCTGGCAGTGCATTGTACTAGGGGGCTTTGCAGTTTGTGCCTTCATATATATATTTAGACGACCTTTGAGGCAGTTCATATCTCCTTAGTCAGTCAGACAGTGGGGACTATTTAACGCTAGGCTGCCTCGAAGCAGCAGTTTATTGAAATCAAATATACTCATGAGTCAGACCGGAGGGTGAGGGTATTTTAGCTAGCTGGAATGCTTATTTGCACAATTTAGCGGCAGGCTGCCTCGAAGCAGCAGTTTAAATAAGTGTACATAAACACTGGACCGGCTGTGTTACACATCTTCTACTATTGTACATATGTATATATACTTTAATTGCCAAATATTATTGCTGACCTCCTTGGAGGAGACTGTATATAGATGTGCTCCATATAAGCTGCCCAGGCATACCCTGTAGCATCAGCTGTTCAGCAGGGTTCACAATCTGTGTTCCGATCTGAACAACTATAAAGGCTAGTGGGGACCAGGTTACTCCTCTACCATCCGGAGGCTACTAGACAATACATGACGTCTGCCTCTGTGATACTCTAAACCTGACTTAACTCGATACCAAGGCTCCTATTGTGTACCCATTAGAGATATATATAAACTAATGGATTCTGACTCTTGTCCCCATCGACTGAACAGTTCCGTACGCACTACCATACTGCTGTATACTTAGAGTAGCATTTCTGGACGGACACGTCCACACAGAGACTCTGTGGGTCCGTTCTTAATTATATGTATCTCTAAACTGAGTCAAAAATAGGAACTGTCATTCTAAGTTTAAAAAGCCAGGATATCTACTAAACCCTACGTGCATGTATGGGTGAGGGGGTTATAAATATCTGATCGAATATAGAACATACGGTATACCGCATCTACTTAATACTATATCTCAGATATCCCTCTCTACTAACTTTACTGCTACTGGGTAATATCCAATACCGCATCCACCTAGTTTTTTAATTCACTTCTAGTTTACACGAGTGTTTCACCATCACTGTGTGTCTGTTTTGTCCGCAAGCGGCTTAATAAAGGGTATATCCCACAATTAATTATTTTTACCTTATATTTAGAGATATCATCTAGTGGAATAGACACCCTACTGCTTCGGCTGTAGTTGTGTTACTGTTCCACTTTAGTCTTTTCTCTCTCCTAGTGTTTGGGGTTCATGCCCCTTGATATCTCTGTAACCCCTCAGGAATCTAGGTGTGGATTTGACCCACTCCATAGTATTCCTCTCTTCTCTCTATAATGTTTCTATCATATCCCCCCGTCTCGTCTTTCATCCAAGCTATACATGTTAAGTTCCTTTAACCTTTCATTGTAAGTTTTATCCTGCAATCCATGAACCAGAGTGTGATATCCTAAAAAGAGTGTGATATCCTAAAAAGAGTGTGATATCCTAAAAAGAGTGTGATATCCTAAAAAGAGTGTGATATCCTAAAAAGAGTGTGATATCCTAAAAAGAGTGTGATATCCTAAAAAGAGTGTGATATCCTAAAAAGAGTGTGATATCCTAAAAAAGAGTGTGATATCCTAAAAAAGAGTGTGATATCCTAAAAAAGAGTGTGATATCCTAAAAAGAGTGTGATATCCTAAAAAGAGTGTGATATCCTAAAAAGAGTGTGATATCCTAAAAAGAGTGTGATATCCTAAAAAAGAGTGTGATATCCTAAAAAAGAGTGTGATATCCTAAAAAAGAGTGTGATATCCTAAAAAAGAGTGTGATATCCTAAAAAGAGTGTGATATCCTAAAAAGAGTGTGATATCCTAAAAAGAGTGTGATATCCTAAAAAGAGTGTGATATCCTAAAAAGAGTGTGATATCCTAAAAAGAGTGTGATATCCTAAAAAGAGTGTGATATCCTAAAAAGAGTGTGATATCCTAAAAAGAGTGTGATATCCTAAAAAGAGTGTGATATCCTAACCATCTTAAAAATCAGGCACATACCTAAAATTTTCACTGTTTAAATGGAAAACTTTTACCCAAGATAGGGGCTCTGCATGTAATGGAATGATCAAATTAGTGATACTGAAACATTACTTGCTTAAAAAAACCATGCCTAAATGTATGTTTGTTGCAAACGGTTAGAAATGTATCTGCTAGCTAAGACATCCTTGGAATAATCAGGCTGATTCTGCTTCACTGTTCAAGCTGCCTATATAGTCTTGGACACTGATGCAGTAAATTGTCATTTGAACACCGTAGGCTTCTTAAATATTACATTGAGATTTTATTTCTTACCTCAAGCTGCTGATTAGTCAGTGAAGATAATGCTCCCAAGTTTAAGGGCATGTAAGGAGATTGTGAGTTGAAATTCATCTGTGCATAATTTATTCCAGCGCCAGCTGCCATGTTTAAATTATTGGTCAAGCCCTTTAAATACAAAATTAAATATATGAAATAAATTTATTATTAATTCGATTTGTACAAATCTATTTTAGAGCTTTGTTTAATAACAAACAGGCATCGTTTAAAGGGGAACCATCATAGCTCTGGTAATTACTTTAGATTATAAACACTGAAAATCTCCTATAACCTTACCTTTGAATGCTCTGTTTTCATTTAAAAATGTATCTCAAAAGATTTAGCAATGGACAGAACCATCCAGTTCAACCCAAATACAGCCAGGACACACATTTTATTGCAGAGAGACAAATATTGTTTAATTTCCTACCTATTAGAAAATGAGTAAAAATAAAATTCACTTGTCAATTTTGAAACCGCTTGGGGACATCTGCCTTCTGTCCCTCTCTGGATCCATAAATTGGAAAGTGAAAAACCTATAGCTTCCCCCCACAATAAAATTGTGCAGAGTCTGCCAGTACCTGGCTATATTTGATTACCAATATTGGAGCATAGGATAACACAAGGTCCATCATTGCTAGCAGTGAAACCATTCACAAAATTAAAATACATATCACTCAAACAATACAAAATATTGTTTCGGTTTCTCCTCCTTTTCTATGCTAAGAAGTGCAAGGGATATATTTGGTCCAGATTTACTAGAATGATGGTAAGAGCCAAAAAGTTCCAGCATAGAACTATAACAGTGCTGTGGATGTCTACATTTAGTTTTATTTTTCAGACCCCACAAACACAATTCCATACACACACATTTAAAAACTGCTACAACTTCATTCTACAAACAGGGATCTAAAACCTATGGTGAAGGCAAATAGTAGTTCCACTGAGTTTATGTAATGTAACAACTAAATTCTTGTATTTGAAAGTTACCAGTAGTCTGCAGATGCCACCTAAGGTAACATTTCACATAAAAACATTTAAGTCCATAACAGACTTTAAAAAAAAAAAAAAAAAAAAAAAAGTGTATGCCAGACAACAGGAAAGCAGAAAAGTCATGTACATATACTAAAAATGTAAGTGGAGCAATACATAAAATGGATGCCAGAATTAAGCCAATATGACAAATTACGATGTGATCTTTTCATTTAAGTGCTACATATGTGTTCTATTCTAAAGGCGATCACATTAAAAACAAAAGGAACTGCACTCAATTCACATTCGCCAAATAAGTGCTTAGCTAGACCATGACTAGAGCATTGATGTGCCTGGGCCTTCTTTCTTTAACTGGTATCTATGGAAAGGTGATTGTACGGGTAAACCATCCAAATATGTGGCATACGGTAAATAAATATCCACAGCAAAACCAAAGCAGAATTCTGATTATTGATACAACCTTTCACTGGCTAAATTCCACAAACATCTTACAATGTCTAACCTAGAAAATTAAGTAATAAGCAATAATTTCTACTGTAGAATATATCAGCTGGTTTAATTGTTTTTAATTTTGTTAGTAGATACAAAAGGGTTATTAAGACCGGTGAAGATGTTATAAAACATGGCTATCTAGCTCCTGTAATTAGCCCAACCCTGATCAGGGCACACTATAATGGTGGAAGAGTGGAAACATATTTTAATATTAAAATGATTCCGTTTTAGCCAAATGTAACAAAAGTAGGCATCAAATTTAAAAAAAAAAAAAAAAAAGAAGAAAATGACACACAAGATTAGAAATCTCTGTGCCCCTCTTAGACTGCCAGGCTTAAACCATGGACCACTACTTCTACTTACCGATGCTCTTAGAGAGCTCAAAAATATGCATTTATAGGGCTATATCATTCACACATGTAATATTTGTTTGATGTGCATTATATAATCTAAATGAACATGTGTATTAATCCCACAGAATACATTACTTGCAAAAACACACACTGACAATATAAAGATTGATAATTATTTAAGTGTTTCATATAGGCCCAACCTTCTTTTCTGCTTCATATTCAGCCCAAGCTGCCTTTCTGTCCTCCTCTGATAGAGCCTCTTCCTCTTTATGGTCCAGAAGAGAGTCGTGTTCATGGTATGTCACAATCTGCTCCTTCCTGTTTTGCAGCATTTCAGCAAGCACAGTATCCTGGTGAAGCAAAGCAGGTCTAGCTATTAGAATGGTTAGGCAAATAATACATCTATATCTAAAAGAATCAGTAATGGCTATGAGTAAGAGATCAATACTCACAGTGCCCTTGGCTTTCGTCAGCAATACCCAGAACTAATTTTGTTTCACCATACTATAACACAAGTATTTGCGCTACAAGGCAACCTGGTGCCATTTATGTTCATTAACTTGACTTTAAATCTGTCAATGAATTAGGAAAGACTGAGTGGGTTTGCAAGTGCATGCCCGAAGTAAAAAATTTTCTTTTTTTTTGCTGATGTGCATTGGGTGAAGAAATTATGACAAGGATAAAGCTTTCTTTCATCCACCTTACACATGACTCCAATCTATTTCCAGCCGTTACCTAGAGCCACCTAGTACATCTCCCAGCTTCCATTCACTTTCAATACATCGACCAGTAAATGCATTAACCTAGTCAAATTTACCTATCCAACTCATATTCTCCTGCACACCCAGCAGCATACAAAAAAAAACCACTATTACCATTGACCTACCCAGTCACATATGACAAGTCCACCATTCATATGCCAACCTACCTTTGGAATTACAGTCGCACAAAATGAAGCCCTCTCCTGCTGAGTGGGGGCCTATACAGGTTTAATTTCATCTAATCACATCTCACACATGGATGAGAGAAGAGCTCCTGGTCTGCAAGTTATTTAACAATTTTCCCTTTGGCAGTGTACATAGCGAGCCTTGCTTTAAAACAAACCAATTAGCCTGCTAACAAACCTCCAACTCGCTAAATCCAGGGGCCAATTCCTGACTGACATTACCTCTGAAAGACCAGGAACGGCCTCTAGAAACAAATCTGTTTATTCAGTGTAACCCTCTGAAAACACAATTAAACTGACTTTAGAAGGCATGCAAACTACAATTTAAGATCAAATGTGGGTATCTGTGACCCATAAACCACCATATAAAGTTAGGCTTCATGCGGATAAAGCAGACGTGTAACTTCTGGCATTATCTGTGCAGCTGCAGAGAAGCTGCGCTTTAGGTGCGGAGAAGAGCTCTGTTTCTTGTCAAACCACTTCCAAAAAGATTTGATCCAAAAAAAAAAAAAAAAGTGTGCGTGTTTGCATGTGCACATAACCATAACCACTGGTACTATTTTGGTCACCAGCTACATTACAATACATATTTAGTCATACACATATGGATTCAGACAGACCAAGACACTAACTTGTACACTGACCACTAAATAAAATTCAACGTAACAATTTGGCACAATATAATGCCAAAAAACTAAGAATAACTCCTGGAATCCCATCTGAACCACTTCACCAGCCAGAGCACTAAACATAACTCACAGGACAAGATTACTACAATAGTTGTGTTGCTTGCCAAATAGCTGTCAAGTACATCAGTGATTATAACTGAATGGAGTGGGTCCAAACATATTATTGACCACTCCATGGATCATTTCTTTTAGTATTGCGACCTGGTTGTATTTTTTTTATCCTCTGCACTATTCCTCAGATCGTTAAACTTGCTGGCTCTAATTATCAAAAAATATGATTCAATATATAAACAAGACTGCAGGGTCATGTCAGGTAATGAAACTCGAGATTTGTTGCACAATCAAGGACTGCATAACTGAATGTCTCAGAAGCAGCTTAATCTGTATTTCAAGCAATCCCTCTTTTGGTACAGAAGATAAACCTACGATGACAGTACTGCCACATACAATATGAATATTCGGAAATAAGCAGAAAACACAGATACCTATCAGAACAATAGGCAAACAGAAACTAAAGACTGGGCTGTCAAATTGAGCACATTTACCCAGATTTGTGACTTATGTGCTTTTGCTCAGACCTATCATCACCCGTGTCATTTTTACGTTCCATCAATTCCTTTCAGCTCATAGCTGCAATATTCACTATATGCCCCATATACAATGTGATCAACAGGTCTACAGCGGCCCCTGCATCCAATCAACATAACAGAAGAAAGCAAACTCAGTGCTTAGCAAGTACATACCATTATTAAAATTGGAGTAACACTATCAGTTTTTGTGATCTACATTACACAACTTGGCAAAAAAAACAAAACCCACATATAAAGCTAACGTTTCAAAGCTGCATTTTTATTACATTTTTGAGATTGGTGATAAGCTGCCAACTCTCAATTATAAAACCTGTCATATATAATCTGCCAGCACCAGGGAAGATAGCCAGACTTAGCACGTATCTATTAACCCATACCCTTCCAAAGAGCTATGGCATAATTTACAGAAACTTGGTGAATGTGGGTTGATGTATTTTGCCTAAAATAAAAAGGGAAAATTATGTAAGACATTAAAATTGTGAATCTGAGGGGCATACAGCCAAGACTGTATATATATTTACTTTAGAAAATAAAACAATACTATCACCACAATCACGTGTGAATAGTGTGAAATAAGTATGCAATATACTTATCAGGTAAATCAAGAGGACAGCCTCCCAAGGATCACTTCCCAGGTAATGATCTTTAGACCAGACTACAAGCAAAACATGTGTAATGTACAAAAATGCACTCACAAGATGTAGATGTATCATGCGTTCAAAGGCTGCCTCCTACGATGTAATTGGGGGAGCTATGGATCCCTCTCCGCTGTATGCAGGATAGCAGGAAATCAGGACTCCGGATGGTAGTGTAAAATAGTGGCTTTCGTTATAAATCAAATAAAACTAGTAAAAAAAAAAGCAGTAGTTGTGGTCTTACGCATTTCGTCTCACACTTGGAACTTCTTCAGAGACCATAAAATCAAAGTAAATTTATCCAGTGCAAGAAGGGAACCAGTAGGGCCACAGAGGAGAAAACAACCCTCTGAACCACCAATGAACTCAGGGATTAGCCCTATTTAAAGGGACTCTGGGGTGGGAATTGTTAGGCTGTTATCTTTGTATAACCATCTGTAATTTACTTTGATTTGATGGTCTCTGAGGAAGTTACAAGTGTGGGACGAAACGCGTAAGACCACAACTACTGCTGTTTCACCATTTTTTTTTTTGAATTCTTTATTTTTGGTGTGCAGGTGATTACATCTGAATTACATACGCCACAACAGCGTGCATTTATATTGAAACGTATATGGGTAAAACAGTGGCATAGAGAAATTGCACATAATTTTTTTTTTTTTTGACGAACATAGTGATACGTTAGGCATTAATGAATGAACTACGATAAACATATTGCTAAATAACTCGTCTGCTTCAGCGTACCTTAGAGGTACCGACAGGTAATTCCGTTACTTGGTCGAAAGGTATTTTCGCTGATATATCTGGACAACTATATTTGGGTAACTTAGGGTGTCCCCAGCGTAGACTGTTTCACCATTTTTATTTGATTTATAAGGAGAGCTGCTATTTTATACTGCCATTCGTGGTCCTGATTTCCTGCGGAGAGGAATCCATAGCCCCCCAATTACATCGGGGAGGCACCCTTTGAGTGCATAATAAGTCTACTTCTTGTGAGTGCATTTTTGTACAGCGCACATTTGTTAAAATTGTACTAAACTATGTTTTGTGTATGTTCTTTTTAGATTCCACAGCCGTATCCCCATATCTGTTTTTCTTATATAGATTTACTTGTCCGAGCACCAACATTTCCGCAATAATATCTTCAGCTAGGTTCCAACTTCACTATGCAAAGGATTAAAGTACCATTGCACATTTGAATCTTAATGAACAGAGCTACAATATTTTCCATATTTCCCAAGTTTGGTCAATCAAAATGTACCCCTCTTACATCAAGTGCATCCATTTAAAACTATTTTGTTACAGGACAAAAATATTTATTTTAATACGGTGTGCGTAGATGTAGATAACACTTCGAAAACATTTCTGTACATTATTAAAACAACCAACGCACTCTTGGAATTCAGCAGTTCGGCATGGGGGATTGAAAAGCATATGTACATGAACATTTGTACAATTAAAAGGATGAAGTACAGATTTCTCATTTGGTGTCACACAGAATAACACTTCTGCATTACTTACATTGTCTAGGTTTGTAAGAAATATTTTTTCTTTTACTTGTTACAGCAGGTTAATAAAGATGATTAAAAACAGCATTTTTTCTTATACCACACAGTTTTGTGTTAAATTATAGAGTCTATGTCTATTCAAATGCTATAGACAGAAAAAGGTTAAAAATAAAGTAATAGACACGACCATAATTAGTCAAAACAGGGTAATTATGGTGTCTTTCAAAAATAATTTCAATGTTAACATTGAACAATGGGCACAGAGAAAATGGGGCACAAGTTAAAATAGTACACATACTACTGTTAATAGATCCAGCATCACCAATCTAGAAAAGTGTCTGGTAGTCTGCTTAACACAGTTCGTGATCTGAGCTTGTAGTCTAAGGGTTGAACAGGATTAAATCATATGAATCAATCACAGTGGCAGAAAAAAAGTGTATGACTGTATATTTTGTTTTTGAGATTCTAGTTAATAAGGAAGATGGTGCAGTCTACTTAATATTGTCCAGAGACTAGTGCCTCAGTACAGCTCTGAAACTTGGTCATTTAAGCAAACTATTACAGCAGTTGTTTCTTTAGGATCATGACTCTCGTTCGTGTATTACTACAAGATAACGGGTGTATGGCAAGTTCCTTAGTGAGGGCACAGAGCAGGGTCTATAATAAACTTCACAAGCAGCAGAGAGGTAGTGTGTGCACTATTCTCCATTGTCAAAAATTGAATAAAAAATTGTTAAACAATTTAAAAAAACAAAAAAACAGATAAACAGGCACTATCCTTGTTTAGGTTTTATTATCAGCACGAGTATTTATTTTGTTTTGCAGGGATAATGGCAAAGTATCAAGATTTCTCTCAGCCCTCCTAAAGCTGTCCCTCCCCCTCTTACACTCCACCCCAAAAAAAATTAATCCAAATATGTCGCATAATATGGAGGTTGGGCACATGGATTCCACCTGTTTACATTAAGCCTGGTATTAGACAGCATTAACTACATACACAGAAATGCCGGATAATCAGCTTGGAAATAATACGTTAATAAGTTGCATATAGTAGCATGGGAAAAAAAGAAAGAGGAAAGATTGTTCCCGCACAGAACAAATGTGGGGCTGAAATTTGAGCATCCAATACTTCAGCATCCTAGGGTTAGGCTAGTAAGAAATTGATGGTGGGGAGGATGAAAATCACCAAGTCTCTGAAATGGGACGCTAGGTCATGCAAAACAGACCGCCGGTCTGGAACAGGTGGTCTTTTGAAATAATGGATTCCAATTTTTCATATTTTTAGGATTCATAGGCACTGCCGAGTGAGTTATTTTGAGATATTACAAGAAAAATAATCAACCACAATCTGATGAGAAGAATAAGCAGTCACTCAGCACAGCAAGCTCTGTCTCTCAACAATTAAACTACAATTGAAAAATTATTTCTAAGAAGTATATTGTTATGCATGCATTATTCTAGCCAAGTTAAGTTGCTGGTTAGTGCGTAGATGAAAACATTCTAGCAAAATTAGAATATGAACTACTGTAAGGATACGTGAACTTATTTTTCCTGTAAAACGCTAACAAAACTATTTTTTCTATTTTAGTTACAATTATGTCATGCACATACATTTACAATCAGTCTAGTGGCAGTTGATGTATTTTTATTTTTTAAGTTATGATGAAGCATCTAACAATGCGGATAGGGACTTAAAGTGAAACATTATATAAAAGACAACGAAAAAAAAAAAAAAAATATATATATATATATATAAATATATATAAAAAATAATGAATATTAACAACCAGAGAACTGAAACACTTAAAGATGAGAAAATATTTCTGACAGTACTTTAATCACACATTAAGAAGATTAACTATCGGAAGGATGTTGAGACGGGGGGGGGGGGGGGGGGGGGCGCGGGGGGGAGGTACAACACCCCTCAACCTGAGTGAAATAATTTTAATAACCCAGTGCAAGTATTTGTGGTTTTCCAACTAGTTTCAGGCTCCACGAGCCAAGTTTCCAATCACCAGAAACTGGTATGGAAGCAGCTGTGCCCAGCAATTATTGTTTGAAATAAAGACTACTTCTAACTCAATTAAACATGTCTTCACTCTTAATTATCTGTACATTCATCCACCCTTGTTTGCAATGCTAAAAATGTTACATGGTTAGTCTGTCCGTAAAGAAAAGCCTTGACAATTTGATTGGGTTGCAAAGCGAAATAAAGTTGCCTTTGCTTTCTGCATCTAAAGCCTATGTTTCAGTCCGGCACAATCTGAACATACTTCGCAAAATAGCACTAGTTTCCTGCCCATGTCTCCGTGGTATGGAACAATGAGCTCAATGGTACAGCTATATCCTCTGGCACAAATTAGGTTACTTTTAAGTAATACAGGTGGACAGTGATAAATTGTACTTGAAAGAAAAAGAAAATTGAATGCACATAAGATTCCTGTTCAAGAACAAACATAAGAACATAAAAAATAATGTTATGTTGAGAAGTAAAACATTTTCAGCTGCAATTAAGAGAGGGGGAAAAAAAAGAAAGAGCCTGGTGTGTGCCACAGGGCTAGTGTTGAAAGTCTCTGTGCTGAGGAATGCAAAGGTTCTGCCTAAGATGTGTTTTGCTGGCTGTAGCAATATCAACTTGCCCCCTAAAACTCTCCCGACAGCTGCAAGGTCATTGTTGGTGGTCTGCTTCGAAAGCATTCTATTAATGGGGAAGAGGGCAAAGAAAGCACTGTAACAGCATTACCAGTGAAAGAGGTTAAAAAAAAAAAAACTTGTTTACTTCATTAAATCTTATCTTTCTAGCTTAAATATGATCTGCAAGGTAAGACATCCAATCAATCTCTCCTTGAAAAGGGACGTGTTTCCACTCTGAAGGAAAAGCCATTATTCTAACGTGCAAGTCATATAATATTCAAGTCAAGCTTCAGTTCACACTAGGTTCTCTGGCATTCTTTGTCTGTGGGAAAGATCTGTGCTGGATAAGTGTGTGTGTTTGAAGGGAAGGGGAGGAGGGGTAATAGGAGAGGGTAGCGGGTTACCTTTCAAAGAATCTCTGATGTGAAAAGGAAAGAATTACTCTTGGAATATGCACAGCAGACGTCTGGTAGCTCGCACTGCTTCTGCAAAATGTTGTTTTTGTCCAGGTTCTGATACACCTCTTCTTTTCAGTGGACACACATGAAAGCTTTTGGTGTTTATTATAATGCACCTAATGTTGGAAGAGAGTCTCGCTTCTGGTGTCTACTAAGTTCACCAGAGAACACGCCTGCCGTTCTATATAAGTGTTATCAAAACCATGCCAGAAGCACTGCAATGCCCTATCTCCTCATTTCTTTCAATAACAGTGAAATGTACTTGGAGGGTCATTACAAAACTGGCCATCCAACATTGGTGCTGTGCCAAACACTCATATTACATAAAAGGTTATTTGGAGAGCACAGGTTTTTTTTTGTGTGATGAGATGCCAATATAAACAATGCTGTGCCCCAAGAAAACATTATATATGTCTGATATAGCTTGCAATCTAACACATGGATTACCCAGAGAGGTGTATCATGTGTCACTTTTTTTTTGGGGGGGGGGGGGGGGGGGGGGGGGAGTTTATTTGTTAATCTCAGTTTGAGCATTTGAGCAGTTAAAAATAACGTAATGCTTGCAGCTTGGAGACCTGACTAAATACTATGTAGTAAATGCAAAAAAAAAAAAAAAAAGACAATAATAGTGTTTGACAGTAGGAGAGATTTCTAAATTGCCACAAAGGGCAGCATGACTTCTAATGTATAAAATTTCCATAGATAGAAAAGAAAATACCAGACAAATCTTTGTTAAAAGCACACATTGACAAAAATAAAAATCCTACAATACCAGTTACAAATAAATAAAACTAAACTTTATGTCTGCGTACAGTACCACTAATAAGCATTAGTATAGAAAGTACTTCTCAAAATCAATGAAAAGAAGATAATTCCACTTATTCAGAAGAGCAAAAGATGTCGGGGAAACTGTTGCAGCGCTTACCTTGGGCAGCACTGGTGTCTCTCGCTTCTTCTTCTTTTCAGGATTTTGGTCGTCCAAAAGATCTGGCTCAAAGGTGTAAAGTTCTGTCAATTCATTCATTGTGAAGTGCCGCTCTATCTGTTGCTGATCAACAACTCTAAATGACAATGACTGCTTGGCAATTTGTCGATCATAGATCTTTTCTTCCATGGTACCCTTGTAAAGAAAAAAACTATTTTTTAAAATTTATTTTGTAATTACATATTCGATTAGTCCACCCTGCCAACATTTTAATCCTGAAAGTATTTTAAATTAAAAATATATAACCTTAAGCTAAAAAAATAAATACAATAAAAATAGTGAAAACAAAATATGACAGAAACACATATGGCATTTAGACCATGTTCTGGTGAAATTGCAATATACTTTTAATATCCTTTTATTTTTTTAGTTAAGTGCAATAGATGTGTGAATTAAATTGTCTTGTCTTCTCCACTTTTATATTGTTTTGGTCTCACCAGAGATACTTTTGAAAATAGAAGACTGCTGCATTGATTACATAAAAGTATCTGTTTTACTTTAAATATATCTAAAGTTTTGCAACACTATGTGTGAGGATTCCTAAACGAGCCATAATTGCATTTTAAAGCTCTATGTCAGAGGTAAAGTTACATAAGCCAAATCTAAACAGAAAACATTTTTACCCTGCCATATGACTGTTTAACCTCTAACTTGTGTTTCTAGATATTTTGTTTAGTAAATGATTTGATAAGGCACAACGTTGAAATAGGACACTCAAAAAATGTTCTCTCATACAGTATGCAGCAAGTACTGCATACTGTACTACATACAGACTACAAAAACATTAATTACAGCTTCCACTTCACTTGTAAGATCACATTTTGTCTGCATTTATCAGTAGTTGCTGGGCAGGTCTAATAACTGTGATACTACAGCTAACACCATAGCTACCATCTCATCACTAGAATAATTACCAGATTCCTTAAATCTTCAAATGACTGGATAAAATCCCTCAAGAATGGGTATTTTAATTTAAAGGGATATAGCCTGAAATATACAGGGCATTTTTAAACCTTTTTTCATACTCCTATTTTGACCCTACAATGGTATTACTTTTAAAGCAAGTCTATAAAAGTTAAGCTGTTTTTAACTAGCATTTTGGTCATTGTATATCTTGGAATATATTTACACTACTCAAGTTTAGTAAGGATAAAGTTTATTATTTTCATAGAATCAAACCACAAATGCTTAGATTTAAAAAAAAAAAAAAAAAAAAAAAAAGGTGGAAAAAAAAAAAAAAGCATTGCTGGGGTCCATTTCTTCACACAACTTTTGTTTAATGTTCAAGAGGAAAGAAATATTCACTTTGAACTAAAATTCTTTAAATACCTGTGCCAAAAACCTGTACACAAAGACAGGCTTGTTCTGCCCAAATCGATAAACCCTGAAGATACTTTGGATGTCATATGATGGGTTCCATGAGGCATCAAAGATGATCACACGATTTGCAGCCACAAGATTTATGCCAAGTGATCCTGCCTTAGTAGAAATGATGAACAGACGACCTCTGGTAAAATAAATAAAATAAAAAATAAAATAAGGTCAATTGTTTACTTAAAATAATAAACACACAGCACTAATCTGCAGTGAAACTACGAAACTACTCACCGCACATTGGTGGCATCATTGAACTCCTCTGCCCATTTCTTTCTTGTCTGAGCTGAGGTGGAACCATCTAAACGGTAATAGTCAATATTTCTATACCATTTCCCTTCCCCTAGGAAGATAAAAGAAAACAGTTATTGTGAATCAGCTGCAACACAAGGTGAAATAAATGTGTTTTAACCATTTTAGTTTAGAGGGCATACACAAGTTAGAGTCAATTTGCATTCTTACTATAAAATATATATGAAAGATTTATGGCAAGTTGCATACCTTTATAAAAATTGGGTTTGTCATCATCCTCTTCCCTGGGAGCACTGGCCAATTCCAGGAAATCTTCTATCAAATCCAAAGATATTAACGACTGGCTGAAAACTAAACTACAATTGGAACAGGAAAAATAAAAATGGTGATTACAATAACCAGGACAAAGTCACTGAAGAAAGAAAAAAAAGTAATTTGAAATAAACAGGATTATGGCAATACACAAAACATTTAGTGATATCTTCAAAAGGCCGGAAATCTATCTGAAGGGCATTGTACACATTGTACTTATTTTAGTAGTGATTCAATGAGGCAATCAAGACAATTAAAAGCATTTTTGATGTTTACAGTATCTATAAAAATAAAGCAGCGTTACAGATCTCAAACCATTTTAAACAGTATATTAAATGTTTATGTATAATCTCTTAATTGAGCATATTAATTTATCTTTAAATAAAAACTTCACAACCAATACTGCTAAAGAATATAGTGAAACTATCGAAATAATTCCGAGCCCTAATACCTATAAAGAAGAGAGCGCGTCAAGATTACTTTAGTGTATTTCGCTGTATATTTTAATTAATTTTCTTTTCATACGTTTCATAAATTAAATGTCATGCAAGTAACTACATATATTCAAAGTGTATCAAACTGCTCCAGGACAATAAAAAGATTGAAACTAAGGATACATTAAAACTAGAATAGATTAAAGCCATTATTTGAAAGCTTGTCACACACTATACTGCAACGTTCCTCACTTCCTCCAACTAGATTATACTTTTGAAAACACTATAGAAAAATGTATAGTATGGAAAAAAAAAAAAACAACTGCCTTCAGTGCTCCCAAATAAATACATGTTATTGTGGACCTGTAATGTTCTCTAAAATGTATAGATCAGCCGAACCCTATGAACATGTGGAGACTCCCCCACACCCCTGCCACCTGTAGTTCTTTGTAGGTCCCGGGTGTGTGTAACTATCTGGCACACAGTGGCAAACAGATACACACACTGACACACAGTGTGTGTGTGTGTGTGTGCCTCAAATTGTGTGCACCAAAGTATGTGCGCCAGTGTGTGTGTGAATAATATATATATATATATATATATATATCTGACACAGACAGACACACAATGACTCACAAATACAGACACTCCGATAACAGTGACTTATAAACACAAATACACACTCAGATAACACTGACATACACACACACACACACACTTGCACCCACAGATACACAGTGACATACACACACTTGCACCCACAGATACGCACAGCGACATACACACACACACTTGCACCCACAGATACGCACAGCGACACACACACTTGCACCCACAGATACGCACAGCGACATACACACACACACTTGCACCCACAGATACGCACAGCGACACACACACTTGCACCCAGATACGCACAGTGACATACACACACACACACACACACACACACTTGCACTCACAGATACGCACAGTGACACACACACTTGCACACACACTTGCACCCACAGATACGCACAGTGACACACACACACTTGCACCCACAGATACGCACAGTGACATACACACACACTTGCACCCACAGATACGCACAGTGACATACACACACACTTGCACCCACAGATACGCACAGTGACATACACACACACTTGCACCCACAGATACGCACAGTGACATACACACACACTTGCACCCACAGATACGCACAGTGACATACATACACACTTGCACCCACAGATACGCAGTGACATACACACACACTTGCACCCACAGATACGCAGTGACATACACACACACTTGCACCCACAAACACACTGATATACAATGGCACACTCGTTGACACACACACACACACACACACACAAACTCCTTATCAGACTCAGACACACACACACTATATTTTTACATTTCGCTGGCATGTTTATTGCCCTAGGGTCCAGTGGGGCTGCTGGGCTAAGCAGCTGGCGTGTGGGCAGCAGTAATCTTCCTGCTCAGCTCCCTCGTGCACCTCTTTAGTGATGCTGGAGTGATGTCATATTATGGCTCCGGCATCACTGCTCTGCATGCCGCAATAATGGCCACCACGATAATTGAGGCAGGCGGCCATTTTGTTTTCCGAAATTTTGGCGGAACCCTGATTGTGTTCTCTAGGGTTCCGTGGAAAACCAATTGGGAATCGCTGGTATAGATAATTAAAATGTGTATATGCACTGTTCAGAAATAAAATAATTCAGTTTAGCTAATCTGAAACTTTTCCGAAATTCTTTGTTTTTGCACAGTAACAACCTACGGTAAGTCAAAGCATTTAGTAGGTAGTAGTGGGTTTTGAAACAATTGTGAGGTGCTAGATACATTTTCTGAATTTCAAGTGCCATCACCCAATGTAGGGACACTATTTGGCACTTCTTGAGCTTGACACTACAGTGTCCCTGTTCCCTTAAAAAACACCCGTCATGCCCCAAACAATTTAGCACGGCACGGTCACTGATGAGATTTGATCCGCTTGAGGATGGGTACCAAGCAGGGCAATTTAAAAAAAAGAGGAGGTGGAGGGCGGTTCAGATGTGGATGAAGAGTAATACCCATGAAGCATGAATATTGCAGCGCTGGAACAGTGGGAAAGTGAGTAAGTAAACCTTTATATTTTATATACCATGTATCTTCATGATGTATGGTCTATTGAAAGTATATAGAAGCAATTTAAGGCAACTTAAATGATTCCTAATAATTTCACTTTAACGCTGCAATGTAAGCCATTGCAAATTTAGAGAAACTGCAATGTTTACCTTTCAGGGTTAGGTGGCTGTCTACCAGACTCTGAAACGATGCTGGATTCCCTCACGCTTTGCATGAGGAAGACAAATGTGTTGAAAAACCCTGTAGGAAATCATTGATTCAACACATTTCTATGGGGAGGCCTAATGTGCAAGTGCATTAGCCCCCATCGATGCTGGAATCAGTTAAATGTTTAAAGGATTACTAACCCTTTATTTGCTACTGGGGATGGGAGAAGAGGGACCCATAGTGTTAAAAATACAGCTTTGTATTCCTAACATTATAGTGTTCCTTTAATGAGTAAGGATGCCACTGAGTATTAAAAAGACGTTGGAAAGAAATTGAATAATACGGACATGTTCTAAACCCCTCCCTCACTCCCACCCCCAGGTATGCCACTAATTATGAATATTTTCATCAAGATTGTGCCCCTTAAACCATTGTGTACTCAGATAGCATTTACCTAGAACAGTTCTATTAAAATAAGATTATAAGCTTGTAAAAGGACAAATATGTCACTATGGCTATCTGAAAAGACAGGTGTAGCAGTGTCCCTCTTCAATAGTATAATACTAGATAACAATAAGAGGCAGGAAGAGAATTACTTAAAGATGTATACAAATAAATATTAGTGTACAAGCAACAGAACTCACACTTTGTCTCCCAACACCTCTGCCATGCGGAGAACATCGAATAAGATTGTTATCTTCCCAGAGTGTTCCAAGATCTGAGCATCTGCTTCAGTTACAAATTCTTTATACCAGTCAGCGCCAGCAGCTGCAGCTGGACTTCCTGGATTCGAGGCGGCCAAAGTTTTGCCTGTAGTAGATAAAGAAATAGGTAAGAAAAAGTCTCTCATATAAATACATACGAAGTGTTTAAAAACAAGATGCTGTATTTGCATTTAATTTCTTTTTTTGGCATTACACAAAGAACTCTTTTAAAAACAACTGCAATTACCAGTTGTAACGGATCACCTGGCACCCCGACTTGGTACCTCCGTTAAAGGATGCTCCTAGTGCTTCCTGAGGACTCCAAGCACTCTGGCAGACACCATAATCACCGAATCCAAGAAACCTTTAAATTCTCCCAAGCGTATGAATGCTGTAGACCATTGAATAGGAACCATACGAATAGGCTTGTACCCCTAGCAGTCAACTGGAACAGCATACAATAAATCCTTCCCCCAATAATGAGACGACACATCACTTTGAGGTTAAAACAGGAACTCTGGACTGGCTCATCCAGCCTGGCTTTTATTACACTAATCCACATACAGGCCACACCCAGGGGGAGGCATAAAATAACCAATCACATACATGGTTCAGCCCACACATCCCCTCCCCTCAGATAACATTAAACTCAATTATCCGGTACACTTTTTCAGCCAAGTTCTGGATGTACCCCAAAACCCGGGGGTACACCTTTAAATCCAGCATCGCTGGATAGCCCTTATTCAGGGGGACAACATATCCAAAATTCAAGTAATTCGGATGAATGGTTCGTGAGATATGGGGTTCCAAAGATTTGACCGACCGCATGGGTAAAGTATCCGAAAACAGTTCCATGCATTTTGGCCCTGCGGTCGGTCACAAACAAGGGAATGAAAACAGGCGAATTGCCTGTGTTATAGAGCCTGGAGAGGGTTTGAATGAATTCCCTTGTTTATGGGGTTCTTTCTACCGAACGGTGGGTCATTCGGTAGTTTCCATACGAATTTCTGGAAGTATGGAGGTCTCAGCGGTGTTTGCCTAGTCAAGTGTCCGATTTTAGTTCCAGACACTCGACGGGAAAACACCGCTGTTCGGTAGTTTAAGATGGCCGCCGCCACGTGTTTGTTTCCCGAATGGCGGCCACCCAGAGGACAAAGAATACATTACACTGATTGCCAATTACCCGTTTGCAACATTGTTGCAAACTGTAATTGGAGGCACACTTATTCCTGGGTGGTCTGGTTGTTCGGTAGTTTCACTCAATATAATAAATGGAGTGATTCTACCGAACAATCAGATGAATGCTGCATACATATCCCAGGTTAAACTTAATACACATATAATATTACAGGCAGTACACTAGAATATGTATCACAGTCTTAAAGGGACAGTAGTCCCAAAAGTCCCAATATGTCCATAGATGCTGTTAAAAGGGCCAGTAGCAGCAATATACAGTACAATATGCCCCAAATAACCCAGGGGCCATAGTCAGCAGGTAGGAGGCTAGCAAACAGGCTTCTCCAGGGCCCAGTGGCGAGGTTGGTTTCGCCACACCAGTCATGAACTCTGGTGTAGCAAAGCCAGTAATGCACTATTCAGTGTACTGCATCAAGCAGAGCTCAGATGGAGATCAGTGGACCTCCAGCAAAACATGATGGCATTGCACCAAACATGCTAGGTAGCACAGAGTTCTTACCACATTTAGTAGATGCCAGCAGCTCAACTGGGATTTAATACCATGGACCCAAAGAGGAAAATATACAATCTTTCAGCATTAACCCCTTAAGGACGCGGGACGGTTCAGGACCGTCATCGGCATTTTCCCATTGCCGACCAACGACGGTCCTGAACCGTCCTTAATTTAAAATGTACTTACCCGATCGCCGTCGTTCCCCCGGCGGCGCTCCCGTTGTGGGGAGACTGCCTGCAGCCCAGACAGTCTCCCCATGGCGAATTAGGACCCCTGTGGCCATGTGATCGCCCAACAGGGCGACCACATGGTCACAATAGGTGTCCTAGTGTCTGCCTGCAGGGGGACTGTCTGTGCTGACAGGCAGTCTCCCTGCAAATGTAAAATCATTTAAAAAAAGGTAAAGTTAATAAAAAAAAAAATATTATATATGTGTATATATATATATGATATATAGACATATATTATACCTATATAATATATGTCTATATATCATATATATATAATGTCATGCTAAGTGTATTTTTATATTAATATGTACATATATTAATATAAAAATACACGTATAATTAAATTATACACGTATATACATTATATATAATAACTATATATATTGTATATATATATTATTATAAAATACAAATAATAAGTAAATTAAATAAAAAAAATAATAATAAAAGAAAAAAAAATTATATATCTATACGAAATTTTATTCTAACTGTATTTTGATATTAATATATATATATTTATATCAAAATACACTTAGAATGAAATTGTATATATATCTATGTATATATAAATAAATAAAAAGAATACGAACTATTCATATGTCCATATAAAAAATTACATAAATATTTATATAAATATACACGTAGACTTCAAATATATAAATATGCATATATATTTAAATTCTACGTGCGTATTTATGTAATATTTTTACATAATTAAGTTATTTTATTGATTGCAATTTAAGGGACCTGCCTGCCAACCCAGGCCGAAAGTCCAGAGAATTTAATTTGCTATCACTGTATTTTACCCTGTAACGTTCTATGACACCCTAAAACCTGTACATGGGGGGTACTGTTTTACTCGGGAGACTTCGCTGAACACAAATATTAGTGATTCAAAACAGTAAAACATATCACAGCGATGATAGTGTCAGTGAAAGTGACTTTTTTTGCATTTTTCACACACAAACAGCACTTTTACTGATGATATAATTGTTGTGATACATTTTCCAGTTTTGAAACACTAATATTTGTGTTCAGCAAAGTCTCCTGAGTATAACAGTACCCCCCATGTACAGGTTTTATAGCGTTTTTGAAAGTTACAGGGTCAAATATATGGGTCAAATATTTTTACATTGAAAATGGCCAGGTTGGTTACGTGCCTTTGAGAGCGTATGGTAGCCCAGGAATGAGAATTACCCCCATGATGGCATACCATTTGCAAAAGAAGACAACCCAAGGTATTGCAAATGGGGTATGTCCAGTCTTTTTTAGTAACCACTTAGTCACAAACACTGGCCAAAATTAAGTTCAATTTAGTTTTTTACTTTTTTCACACACAAACAAATATGAACGCTAACTTTGGCCAGTGTTTGCGACTAACTGGCTACTAAAAAAGTCTGGACATACCCCATATTGAATACCCTGGGTTGTCTACTTTAAAAAAAATATGTACATGTGGGATGTTATTCAGCGATTTATGACAGATAATAGTGTTACAATGTCACTATTGATACATTTTAAAAATGTATGTTTTGAAACCGCAATATCCTACTTGTACTTATAGCCCTATAACATGCAAAAAAATAGCAAAAAGCATGTAAACACTGGGTATTTTTAAACTCAGGACAAAATTTTGAATCTATTTAGCAGTTTTTTTTCATTCGCTTTTGTAGATGAGTAAAAGATTTTTCACATAAAAGTAAAAAAACATGTATTTTTTTCAATTTTTCATCATATTTTTTCATTTTTTTAAAAATTAAATTACATGAGATTATATAAATAATGGTATGTAAATAAAGCCCCTTTTGTCCTGAAAAAAACAATATATAATTTGTATGGGAACAGTAAATGAGAGAGCGGAAAATTACAGCTAAACACAAACACCACAAAAGTGTAAAAAGATGCCTGGTCGCAAATGTACAACATCGCAAAAAAAGCCCGGTGCTTAAGGGGTTAAAAGGAATACAGCACACCCCATAATTCAATCTCCACAAACTTCATATGGGGCACCCTATAACCTTCAGAAAGTTGGTCCCCTGATGCTGGTCTTTAGCCTCTGTACATATCAGGAAGGTTTGCCTTAGCAGCTGGTGACAGGCTGATCATGACAGCTGACGTTTTCAGCCTCTCACCAGCTGACATAAAGGCAGAGTTTCCGCAGTCAAGCTTGTAATTTTCCCCCAACCGTCACCAGTGACGGCTGTAAGGGAAATCAAACGCTTTCTGTGGAGGATCCCGCAGTTATGTTGGATCCTCCATAGACCTTAATGATGTACTCTTGTGCATGCTCAAGAGTACTGTGCTGATGTCGGCACCAGGTAGCTGAAATGTCAGAAGCTGTCGAGGACCAAATGGAAGAGGAATGTAGCGCTTACAAGGGACAGGTTTAGGTTAGTAAATCTCAACTTTTTCTACTACTATCAGGGGTCTTTGCAAATCATGCAAAGACCCCAGGCATTGGCAGAACCGCGTTAAATTTAGCATCATTAAAGACAAAGATGAATTTAAACCATCTATAGTTTGACATTTAATAGAAACACATTTTACAAAATACATACATGAAATAATATAAGCATTTATTTCAAACGTACCAGGTTTTATTGGTCTCATTTCAAAGTTCTTAAAGATGAGATCTGGTATAGAATCTTCCACAACAATGCATTCTTCACAGTTTAAAATTTCTACTTACTCTCTTCAGCTTTAACAGGAACGCTGTTTGAAGCATCATCTGGTTTTGGATCATTTCCATTTCCTCCGCGAGACCTTGAATTCCATACTTTAATGACTTCAACATCGTCGTCACTTTCCTCATCATTAGAGCTGCTGTCCTGTTTGCCCTTCCCTTTTGCTTTTTTCCTAAAGGATAAAATGGTATTAGTAAATAACTTTCCTATAATGAATTTATGTACTGTTTTGTTGCATTGAAATACATTTATCAATAACGTTTACTTGGTTGCAAAGGTTTTGAATTTGCGGAGGCCACAAATTAGATGACCAAAATATTACTGCACTAAAATTGGCCATATGCTGTGAAAATACCTTTTACAAAAGTGTGTAAAGAAAAACCATTTGCTTTCGTAAATTTAATTCAGATTTTGGCAGAATATTTCAAAACCACAAATAAGATCAGTTGGAAGTTATCTTTGATTGTTTGACTAATTCCTGGTGATCTTTCGCATTACGTTATTGTTAAGTGATTTTCTGGCAACAGAAAGTAAACAAAAAATAATCGTTCTGGTAGGTAGAACACTCTTCTGTAAAGGCCAACTTTGATTATATTCATAACAGTATTACACTAATTGCAAAAATCAAAGAGAAAAATTGAATGGCACATCTGTTAAGCCATGTAACCCCTTCAATACCAGGATTTTGAAAGCAGATGTCAATCAATAGGCCAATTCCATCTGCCCAACTTACTTGGTCACTTCTTCTTCAGAGGTTACACTCATTGAAGACTCATCAGAATCAGATGCGAGGAATTCGTCCATGCTGTCTTCGTCAAAATAGCCCTGTAAAGCGCATATGACATCTTTTGCTTACTTGCCAGCAAGTACAGTCGTTTTAACTGAAATGCTATCTAAACATCTGTATAGTCACTGGGAAAAAGTCTGGCTTACATCATCTTAAACAAAGCATTAATAATGGGCATATATCTTGATACATAAGGGAACCTGAACGGAGATGAAAGAAATGTAGGCACATCTATAGCATGCATACACACAATTTTTTTTTTCTTCATTATTTCACTGAATTTCGAACCATTATTTGGCACAATCTGTTGGGAAAACATATGACAGACAAATGTATGTAGTCTGATATAGGTCTTACCTTATTTTCTTTACTAATATAATCCAGCTGCAGACACCATGGATGGGTCCAGATTCTGCTTAAAACCTGGAAGTCTTGGAAAAGCTTTGTTCCAGATTTGCCTCGGACTCCACTTTCAGGATTTGCACCAACACCTTTCAAAAATATAGAGGCAAAACAGGATGCTGTTCAAGTCCCAATAAACAGATTTAATTTAACTTTTTTTAAATTTTTCTTTATGAAAAAAGTCAATTAACATGCCAAGAATTATGCATATTTCTCGAGGTGTGTCTTGATGGATAACATTTTCACTTTCAAGTGTGTATTTTCTTGAAAATAAAAAGGATTTACTGTGGTTGAGATGGTTCAGAAGACAGGGCTCCAGTATCTGACTCACAGGTTTGATTCTACACTTGCGTCAGTTTTTCATCCTTAAAAGTTCAATAAAATGAGTACAACTAAAGAGAAACTAACTTCTCTGGAAATTACACTTATGCGTAAAATACTGACAAATAACCCAGAATTTGTGTAAAGCCTTTTCATATGATGCTAAGTTATCGTTTAAATGTATATTGAAGATTTAGCAAATGACATCGCAAGCCAGTTCAGTCAAGCCACAGCTATGGCATTCTATGTTAACGAGGAGGAAAAATATAAACATTTTTAATTTCTCTTATTTGTTTTCTTTCACTATGTTGTGCAATGCATTGAGTTAATAAAAATGAAAGACAAAAGAATCAATATGGAGGCACAAACAGGTAGAATACAGAGATATCCAAGTGTAATTTATTTTAAATACTTCACAAATTCATCTTTGTTAACCCCTTAACGCCGTTACGGCGTTCTATGCCGTCGCGGCTTTAAAGGGCTTTAAAGCCGTTGCGGCGGCATAGAACGCCGTAACGGCTTGCAGCCCCAGGAGCTAGGAGGTACTCACCTCCGCCGCGATCCTCTTCTGGGGGGCTGTCTGAGAGCCCAGGCAGCCCCCCTCCGGCAAATGAGGCCCCCGGGGGCCATGTGATCGCTCTCAAAGAGCGATCACATGGCCCCCTATAGCTGGCTATGGATCTGCCAGCAGGGGGACTGTCTAAAATATTAGACAGTCCCCCTGCTGGTAGGTAGTGTAAAAAAAAAATATTAAACATATTATAAAATAAATTAAATGCATTTTTATATATATATATATATATATATATATATATAATATATGTATATATTATATATATACATATTATATATATGTAACGTCATACGTAATGTATTTTAATATTAATATTAGTATATATATTAGTATTAAAATACACTTAGAATGACGTTATATATATAATATGTATATATATTATATATATAATAGATCTACATATATATATTATATATATATATATACGTATAATTACAATAATAAATAAATAAAAATAAAATATTGAAACAAAATTTAAAATAAATTATATATTCATATGTAATTTCATTCTAACTGTATTTTGTTATTAATATATATATATTGGAAACAGAATACACTTAGAATGACATTCTATATATATCTATCTATATATAAAATACAAATAACCGCAAATATATATATATATATAGATAAATACATATTATTACATAAAAGATTACATTAGTATACAAGTAGAATTTATATACCTATAAATGCATATATATTAAAATTCTACGTGTATATTTAAGTAATTTTTTAACATAATTATGTCATTTGATTAATTAAAATTTGATTGACATGCCTGACAACACAGGGCAAAAGAGCAGAGAATTTAATTCGCAAGCACTATATTTGACCCTGTAACTCTCCAAGACACCATAAAACCTGGATATAGGGGGTACTGTTTTACTCGGGAGACTTCGCTGAACTCAAATATTAGTGTTTAAAACTGGTAAATTGTATTACAACGATGATATTTTAAGTAAAAGTGAAGTTTTTTGCATTTTTTTACAAACAAACGGCACTTTTATGGACTATATTATTGTTGTAATATGTTTTACTGTTTTAAAACACTAATATTTGTGTTTAGTGAAATCTCCCGAGAATAACAGTACCCCCCATGTACAGGTTTTATGGTGTTTTGGAAAGTTAGAGAGTCACATATAAGGCTTGCATTTCATTTTTTTCACATTGAAATTTGCCAGATTAGTTATGTTGCCTTTGAGACCGTATGGTAGCCCAGGAATAAGAATTACCCCCATGATGGCATACCATTTGCAAAAGTAGACAACCCAAGGTATTGCAAACGGGGTATGTCCAGTCATTTTTAGTAGCCACTTAGTCACAAACACTGGCCAAATATTAGTTTTTTCCTTTTTTCACACAAAAACAAATATGAACGCTAACTTTGGCCAGTGTTTGTGACTAAGTGGCTACTAAAAAAAGACTAAACATACCCCACGTTCAATACCTTGGGTTGTCTACTTTTTCAAATGGTATGCCATTATGGGGGTAATTCTCATTCCTGGGCTACCACACCGTCTCAAAGGTAACATTACTAATCTGGCAAATTTCAATTTGAAAATGGAACGTTCTATATTTGACCCTGTAACTTTCCAAAACACCATAAAACCTGTTAATGGGGGGTACTGTTGGACTCGTGAGACATAGCTGATTACAAATATGTGCATTTTGTTGCAGTAAAACCTAACAGTATTATGACATTTACAGCTAAAATGTGAGGCGGAACTACAAATTTAAAAAAAAAAATTAAAATTTCTCAGTTTTTATTTTATTTTATTCATAATAAATTGTTTCATATACAAATATTTTATATGAAATGAAAGCCCTGTTTCTCCTGAACAAAATGATCTATAATAAGTGTGGGTGCATTTAATATGAAAGAGGTGAATTACGGTTGAACAGACATATAGCGCAAATTCCAGTTTTTGTTTACGTTTTGTTTTGATCAGAACGTGCACTATTGACTCCGTCCTGAAGGGGTTAATATATAAAAATTATAAATCACCCGTAAGTGAATATATGTTAAAAACTCTGTAACGGACATGTCAACTTTAACATCTACCTCCAGCATGTTGAAACATACAAACAGCTGAATGTATCTTAACTTAAAACTATTAATATTCACTTCTTAAAAGTGGTATTTCAACAGTGTTAGAGTGAAGTATTCATGTAGGAAATAAAAAGTGAACCGGTTCACTGTGTAACTGGTGTGCTGGGTGAAGTAACAAGGGCAATCATGTACAGATCTATTATATGCTTCATTGGGATTGAAAATCTAAGTATTGGATTACAAAAATGTTATAGATATAGATATATCTATATACATTCAATACTATGTTAAAACAAAAATCTGCACAATAGTCAAGTCATAAGTTTTGCTTTCAGACTTCAGGTGGAAGGGGTTTTCAATCACAATTTTTCCCCACCATAACTTTTTGGGGTTTTGCTATATATTTTTGTAGTGCGTAGATAGACAGACAAGCCTGACATCATCAAGAGAAAATACTTCAAAGACATTGCATATATGGGACAGGACATGTCAAGAGTATTGCACTTTTTTTTTTTTTAAGGAGAGAATTCAGAGAATTCACGAGTGTTGTGCAGTGTACAGTCAGAGTTGCAATGACATATAATGTAAAAATCGAACAAGAGAAAAACAGGAGCATAGCTAAAGCTTAATATGTCAGGCTACACTGCACAAGTTTAAAGTAAGAATAAGAGGATTCATGCTGGGCATACATGCACTATTCTAACCTAGCCCAGGCTATCCAATCACCGACTTCCCAATGCAGTTTAAAGTCGCAAGGCAGAGAGTGGTTGCCTGCTTCTTAAGTTTGGGTCCATTCAGCTAAGTAACCAGGAAGTGACAAGACTGGTGGTCAGACAGACAGGGGTGAACACAATATTTAATTTAAAAAACAAACACACAAAGCGCTTGAGAAAGCTTTAACTCAACTTTAGGGTGTGCTATGCCGTCCCACAAAAGGAAGGCTTTAATGCAGTTAGGACAGAATAGGATACCCCAATGATGAGGCCCTCATTCCAGCCCAATTACTTCCCTTCCGCGGCAATCCCAGACAATTACCCAGCCGATCTGAGCCATGTGATTGCTGTGACACAGCGACAACATTACTTGGATAGGCTTGATAGTTGGTCAGGCAGATTCCCCAATATAGAACTAACAATATAACTAATATAAACATAGAATGTGTGTGTGTGTGTGTGTGTGTGTATACATACATATATACACACACACACAATATAAATATATATATATATATATATATATATATATATATATATATATATATATATATACACACACACACACACGTGTATACATATATATACACACACACACACGCACGGAGTGCAGAATTATTAGGCAAGTTGTATTTTTGAGGATTAATTTTATTATTGAACAACAACCATGCTCTCAATGAACCCAAAAAACTCATTAATATCAAAGCTGAATATTTTTGGAAGTAGTTTTTAAGTTTGTTTTTAGTTTTAGCTATTTTAGGGGGATATCTGTGTGTGCCGGTGACTATTACTGTGCATAATTATTAGGCAACTTAACAAAAAACAAATATATACCCATTTCAATTATTTATTTTTACCAGTGAAACCAATATAACATCTCAACATTCACAAATATACATTTCTGACATTCAAAAACAAAACAAAAACAAATCAGTGACCAATATAGCCACCTTTCTTTGCAAGGACACTCAAAAACCTGCCATCCATGGATTCTGTCAGTGTTTTGATCTGTTCACCATCAACATTGTGTGCAGAAGCAACCACAGCCTCCCAGACACTGTTCAGAGAGGTGTACTGTTTTCCCTCCTTGTAAATCTCACATTTGATGATGGACCACAGGTTCTCAATGGGGTTCAGATCAGGTGAACAAGGAGGCCATGTCATTAGATTTTCTTCTTTTATACCCTTTCTTGCCAGCCACGCTGTGGAGTACTTGGACGCGTGTGATGGAGCATTGTCCTGCATGAAAATCATGTTTTTCTTGAAGGATGCAGACTTCTTCCTGTACCACTGCTTGAAGAAGGTGTCTTCCAGAAACTGGCAGTAGGACTGGGAGTTGAGCTTGACTCCATCCTCAACCCGAAAAGGCCCCACAAGCTCATCTTTGATGATACCAGCCCAAACCAGTACTCCACCTCCACCTTGCTGGCGTCTGAGTCGGACTGGAGCTCTCTGCCCTTTACCAATCCAGCCACGGGCCCATCCATCTGGCCCATCAAGACTCACTCTCATTTCATCAGTCCATAAAACCTTAGAAAAATCAGTCTTGAGATATTTCTTGGCCCAGTCTTGACTTTTCAGCTTGTGTGTCTTGTTCAGTGGTGGTCGTCTTTCAGCCTCTTACCTTGGCCATGTCTCTGAGTATTGCACACCTTGTGCTTTTGGGCACTCCAGTGATGTTGCAGCTCTGAAAGATGGCCAAACTGGTGGCAAGTAGCATCTTGGCAGCTGCACGCTTGACTTTTCTCAGTTCATGGGCAGTTATTTTGCGCCTTGGTTTCTCCACACGCTTCTTGCGACCCTGTTGACTATTTTGAATGAAACGCTTGATTGTTCGATGATCACGCTTCAGAAGCTTTGCAATTTTAAGAGTGCTGCATCCCTCTGCAAGATATCTCACTATTTTTCTCACACTTTTCTGAGCCTGTCAAGTCCTTCTTTTGACCCATTTTGCCAAAGGAAAGGAAGTTGCCTAATAATTATGCACACCTGATATAGGGTGTTGATGTCATTAGACCACACCCCTTCTCATTACAGAGATGCACATCACCTACTATGCTTAATTAGTAGTAGGCTTTCGAGCCTATACAGCTTGGAGTAAGACAACATGCATAAAGAGGATGATGTGGTCAAAATACTCATTTGCCTAATAATTCTGCACTCCCTGTATGTGTGTGTATGTATATATTATATACATACACACACACACATATATACACACACATACACACACATATATACACACACACACACACACACACTTATATTTTAGTAGGGGTACCTATGTTTTTAAAAAAGTGTGGTGCACTTAATATGAGAGAAGTATTAAGGATAGCTTAAAGTCTAGGTTTTGTTTCGGTTCAGAACTTTGACAATTGCCTCTGTCCTCAAGGGGTTAAGTGTCTGAAGTGTCCATTTAATGTTGCTCTTATTTATGTCATCCGACTGTGAAAACAGATCTTCTCAATGCTTGAATTTCAAAGACTTATGTGAGTAACTGCCCACAAGTCACTAGTTTTTTGTTTTAAGATTTATTTATTTTTTAAGAGGTGTGTTTGAACTATAAAAATAAATTTCTGTTAAAACAATAACTAGTACAAAACATATACACATTCGGTCAGAATTCTATTCCAAAACGGAACAACCAGCTTCTCTAATGACAACGGAGATGTATAGAGCACCAGCAATAAAGCTGGTTGGAAAAAAAAAAAAAAGAGAAGCACGCTTCAGCCAGGTTTACAAATAAAATGTAAAAAGCAGCCAAAGCTAAATAAAGAAGGATATTTCATGCTGGAAAAAAGAACTTTAGGGATCCGATTGTGATGATAGCAAAGTAATTTATATACATTACACAAACACTCCAGGATAGAGATGACCCATTTAAATGCATTGCAGACAAAATACTGCAACTAATTGACAACAGTAAACTATCAGCTACATTAATTGTTGGTGTTGTGGTGCTCTATGTTCAACACAAATGTTATTTCAAATTAAAATCAGGTATCTAAATAGATTGTTACTATATAAACAAAGTGTTTAGTAAATGTCTGATAATTTTCAGACTTTAAGCTACTGTGAAATGAGTGCATTTTAAACTATATAAGAAAAAAAAAAAAAAAAAACTTGATAGCTCTATAAAGACCTTACAAGAAATGTTTAGCATTTATTAGATTACTTACTCAGATCCCTGAGGGTAAAGCGGCATTACTAATGCAACATGATTTATTAATATTTTTGAATTGGTATCTTATTGCCATCAAATCCAGCCTAATGATAATAGACTGTACAGAATTCAAGACAAAAAAAAAAGCTGCTGGCAAACTATCTAAGGCATCTCTTAACTGCACAAAAGCACAAGCAAAACAATTGAGAGTGGTACACTTTTGTACCCAAATTTAACATCTGCTGTCCATCATGTCTTGGTACAGACTGTAATTAGGCTTATGATATCATTCTGTTTTCAAATTAAAGTTGTTAAACTTCAGAGGCCAATTCCAGCAAGGGAGGGTAGGAGGAAAACGAAATCTGCTGCAGAAAGTTCTACAGTAACTATAGAAAAACGTTCAAATCCAACACTGGAGTCGTTTTTTTAAATCTTCAAAACTCAAATGTCCACTTACATTTTCTTCAGTCAAAGAATGCAATAAAGGGAAAAACAGTACTGCAAAGGCATATGCTGATATGATTTACACTAACACTGCAATTGATTTGGCTGCAGAGGAATATCAGTGATACAGCTCAGAACAATGTATAGTATCATTTTGCACAATAAAGTATTCTAATATGATTTCTAAGCAAAAAAAAAAAAAAAGGTACAAGTACGTAACAAATTGCTCCAGCTACATCAAAACCTGTTATATAAAATAATTGAGGAAGGCTCTATGCTGCAGCATTAATACAATGTGAAACCATACTGCTAACGGGCACAAAACGCAGCTAGCTTTAAAAAGTGTTATTGAAGTTTAAGTTCTGTGTGTTCTCTGTCAAGTGGAATTAGGATGGTGGTTTTTAACTCTGAAAAACACTCAGACATGTGAAATAGCCTTGAGGGCTTTCCGTTTGCAAAATGTATTCAATGATGGGGCAATATGAATATGGAACCTACTATTGAATATCAGAATAGGTTAACTGCCTTTGTTACCATGACAGTCCAGGTACCAAAACAACTTTAAAATGCATTTGAAAGATTTTGACCTTATTAAAAAGACACTGAGTAACCAGACCACCTCATCTCATTGAAGTGGTCTGGATGCAGTGCCCCTGTCACCTTAAGGGGAAACTATAGTGCTAGGAAAACAAAGTGAACAAAAAATATAAAAAGTTTTGTGGAATTCTGACCATAAGCCAGCCTCCCTGGACATGCCCCTCATGCCAGATATCAAACGTATGTACCGTGTCAGCCCCAACAGCATAGAGTGAGCAGTTTTTAATTCACAACCTGGCTTCAAACAGTCAGAGAAGCTATAAACTGGTAGTAATATACTTGCTCTATGCCTCCCTGAGTATGCAGTTTGTTTTGTTGCTCAGGTTATGGAGTACGGTCAGTGACTGAGCTGTGTGAAGTGAAGGTGTGTGGCTACATGGGCAGGCTAATGGTGCAGCATTTTGCAAACATTTTATTTATTTTATGCAAAAACGATAAAGATTTGAGCATGGCAAAAAATACAGCATATTAATTAAAACCTATCAAATGCTTTAAAGTAGTATTGTTGCCTGGAGTGTCCCTTTAACATTGAGGATGTCTAAAATGTGACCCTACGATTGCCAGCAAACAAGATTAAGATACATTAAGATAACGTAGTAGAAAATAAATCAGGAATCATGACTGTGGAAGTGAATAGTTTGTAAAATTCACCACAAAATTAGAGTGTGTTTGTGTGTGTGAAATTATTATTGCTGTTTGTGGCAATAATCCATAATGGAATACAAATGGTCTGTCAAGATGGGAGTGATTTGCAATTGGTAGGGGAATGAGAAATCTGAAATGGGCAAGTCTCTAATTTGAAACAAACTTCTCTAAATCATAGTTATGGTATATGTGCAACTAAACCTTAAGTGAAGTAGTGCCAAAAAACATCCTGACATAATTATCCTGGTGTTATGTAAAACAGTATAAATATGCCATTTAGAATATAATAATAAAAAAAGTTATTAAAACAAGATCTGATGAATCTTAATTCAATAATCCATTATTTTACATGCATGAGCAAGCACAAAAGTAATTTATGATCTACCTGTCAAATGGTCCAAATAATACTGGTACAGCTTGCACTGAATCGGAGTCAATCTAATCGATAAAACATACTCATACTTCGGTGGTAAAAACTTTGTGAGAGAGGTGTAATCTCTCCTCTGAAATGCAAGAAGACACACATACCAAACAGTTATTATATCAGGGATCAAAAAATTAGTTGTACATTTAGAAAATTAAAATAGACAAAACTAGTGCTGAGGTTGGGAGGAGGGGAGCAGCCAACGTCACTGACTAGACTGCCGCTCGGGGACACATCCCAAGCAGGGCAAATCAAAGAACAGAAGGCTCACCAAAAATCTGTGAATTTGCATTGCAGTCAAAACAAGGTAAAAACTGCATTTTATTTGATGCAAATTCTAACCTTCGTTAGAATGTGACTTACACTCAAAAGTGAATAATGTAGAAAATATGTAGTGGACATTTCAGGCTTGAGTTAACCACCATAGTATGCACTCTATACATTCCCTTTTGAAGTTTCTAGTTTGCTGCATGTAGCTTCCTGCTGTGAGCTCTGCCCATAGTAAGAAATAGTTGACAGGTGTTCGCAAATCTTGAAAATCTAAATTTTTTGTGGGTATGCTGAACATATCCTATAAATATCAGTTAAGTATTCACTTAGCAGTTCCATTCATCAGAAACTGAACAGGAGTAGCTGCAGAACAATCTAGCCATATTCAGACTTTACGAGAATTCATATCAGTGCTTTCACTGGAGCTAGCATGCAAGCACTTTGTTATTTTTAGTCAGCTAAGAACCAAAAAGGCTTAGGCGAGCTGACAAAACATACCACAAGCATCGTTTTCAATTATTAAAACACAACCAGTGGCTATCAAGACCAAGGTTAAGCCTCCTCCGGCATCATCTGATGAAGGGACCTAATGCGCATGCGCAGCAAGTGCCATGCATGCATTGGGCCCTCTCCGTAGGAAAGCATTGAATCAATGCTTTCCTATGTGGATTTCACCAGTGCTGGTCCTCATGCAATGTTCAGTGTTGCTTAAGGGGACTCAGTCAGCTAGAATCCAGGAGGTGCCTCTGCTGGCTATCAGAGGACGTCTTGGTCTCAAAAACGGCAATGTTTTACATTGCAAGAATGTGGGGAAAAGGGACATTACACCTAGACCACTTCAAAGAGCTGAAGTGGTCTGGGTGCCTCTAATGTCCCTTTAAGGGAAAAAAAAATTAATAAATAAAATAAATACAACTGGAATACTTGAAAGAACACTGACAGAATGAGAAACCATGAAGAGCTGAATTTCTAGGAAAACTGCAGATACATTTTAAGAGGCGGAAAATGAAGACTGATGTGAAAACGGTAAGACTGATAATTACATATTTAAAAATAGAGATATCCTGTGATTCTCCTATTGAGGACAAAAATGTCTAACATCACAGCTGAGGACATTAACACACCTGCACACATCCAGCGAGCATCTCATAGAGGATGTGAGCACGCTTCTTCATCACTCGAACATCTACCATTGTAGAGTCTGCACACTGACCATTTTGTATAGGATTTATGAAGCGGTTTCGGAATTCTTTAACCGAACCAAGCAAATTTTCCTTGATAAAGTTAACCATGCAGTGATCTGCAAATGAAGAAAAGAAAAAAAAAGTATATAATAAATAAAACCTCAAAACTACAATTAGTACTCTTCTACCAATGACAAATGAGATGGACTGGTAGCACAAACAAGCATAATGTAATTTACCTAGCTCACCTACTGGGTCTCCTCCTGAGCAGAATTCTATGAAAATAGATCCCAAGAACTGCTGTAGCACACACAACTACTAACGTACAAAAAGCTTGTGGTATGCCACTGCATATGCAGCAACTTACTATCTTAAAATAAGAATACACTTTAAATAAATTTGCTGGAGATTTTATCAATACATAAAATAGGTTAGATATATTTCTAGAGGACATCTTATCATTCACGTGTTTCTTGGATGATAGCTTTCTTTCTTCATGAATGTACAAGAAAACTAGTCTTTTTAAAGGGGCACTTGTAGAGGTTATTATAGTTTTCTGACCAAGAGGTTTGGAGCAACTTAACAAAAACCAGTGCTCTTCCCAGGTTCAAAAGCATGGCCTTGCTGTAGCTGCTTGAATAATGGATAATATTTACATTATCTTTCCAACCTTGGAAGACTGAGAACAGTGGGTTAACCTGTTCTTGGCAATCACAGTCTACCATTGCCATGCAAGGTTGGATAGCTTTGGACAGAAAATACAGACGTCAATGTTCTGTGTTATTTTAGCAGATGCAGTGTGAATTGCTTTGTGTTTTTTTAGCGTACCCCTTTAGCGAGATGTCAAAATCCTATGTCCAGTCTCAATTTATTGGCCATCATGAGAACAGCAAAAATAAAAATAAGAGCCAGCAGGCTTATTTTTAAGCTACACTTCCCTTTTTTCTGAAAAGAATTCAATGCTTTTGATGTTGCCACTTGCAAAAGAAGTGCTACACATAGATCACAAGAACTATTTTAAACAAAATGCTATAACCAGAAAGCAACAAGACAAGCAAAACTCAAAAGGACAAACTCATTTCTCATCAATATCTAGAGTAAAATAAAGGAAGTGTTTAAATTTTTACTTCTTATTTAGAACAATTTAAAGGAGCCGAAATATCTTACATTCTATGAGGTTGTTTTGCAGGGGAGTTCCTGTAAGTATGATCCTTCTTCTCGTTCTTATGGAATTCATGGCCTTGGAAATAGCAGATGCTTCATTTTTCAGAATGTGCCCTTCATCACACACAACAAAGTCAGGACCTGAGGGAAGCAAAACAAGCCTATTACTTAACAGGCACTACTAGAGATGGTACTGTAATATAAATGGTACTTAGATCATGGTCATGTGCTTAGAATGGTCATAAGATGCTTGATAACTGAACCGAACGGTTTGACAGTGTTGACACCAATACCATTGATAAAATATTTTGCCAAAACTAGTAGATATAAAATGAAAGCACTAATCCAGAAAAGCATTATTTTATTTGGTATTAAAATCAGGTAAGGCTTTGACCTTTCAAATGTCTCTCAAACCTAGTGCAAAAATGTGTGATGTAATACCCAGTATATAGTAGGGAAGGAAACTTTACCAAAAAAAACGAATATCACCAAATACTATACATGACATGGTACTAGACAAGTTATGGGGCATACTATAGCTTGTGTGATCACATTATAATATGCAAACCACATTATATACAATTTTTTTTAATTTTATTTTTAATAAGTAGCTACGTGCAATTCTTAGACGAAGTGGCCTTATACAAATTTTACTGTCCACCAGGATATTTAAAAAGCTACACAAAAACTTAGTTTGAAACAAGTATGTTAAGGATTTGGTCATGCGAGTCAATTAGTTTAAGGTACATTTTAGAGTTCATAATATTTACCCTTTAGACCGGAAACACCTAATGTATTTTCAAATAACTGTCTCTTTAATGGCATAACCCATTATTTCATGTGAAATAAACAGCAAACTTCACACACACCTGTTGTAACTTGCGCACTAAACTCCAAGTTGCAGCTTGGTTAAAACTATTTTCTAATATTATTTGGGCAGAGCTTAGATTGGAGCCTTTTGCAAATTCTGCCAAGCTGAAATGATCTGAACTGGGCTCCTAATAATTTCAAAGGCAACTTCACATGGAAGTGTTAAGCCAGATAACAGACATACCATACCGATGGGAAATATATTGAAATTGGAGTGATCAATTAATACATAATACACAATTTTATGAACTCAAAGGACATTTACAAGTTTAAAAAAATTGACTTGTTTAACTTTGTTAAACTTTTAATTATGTAGTGTTGCAATCATTTCAAAATTGCAAATCAAACTTGACTTTAAAGTGTTACCCTCTGTAATACAAGTGAATTACGAGAGCCACCATGTGCATAGGGGTTACTTTTTTGCATTGAATGGTTGTACACAGTGCACTGCAGATAGCACAACTGTAAATGTTAAAATTAAATTAGCAAATTTAAATTATACATTTGCTAGATATTCTAGCAGAATATAAACATTTCTATAAAAAATGTATCAGTCACAGAAACAAAAAACGGACTCTTTTCCACACCATTCCTCTGGCACTTGAAGGTAATACTTTAGTATACTTGCAGGCTAAGCATGTTAAATAGAATATTGTTCATTGTATAAAAGTGGTTGAAAAACAAAAAGTCTGATAATACGCCAACTTCCTGAAAGCAAAATATGAATAAGCAAATCCTTCAAATTAAAGACGTTTCTGTTTTTAGGATTCATTAATCCTACACTCATTAGACAGAGTGAGAGCACGGTTAAAGCAGAAAACGCCATCAATAGGGCACTTGGCATAAATACTGCAGAATCCAGCTTAGCAATTTTACCCTGAAATAGTCTGCCACATTGTGTATAAATATTGATAACCCAGCTTAACCCGTTGTCTGTAAAATGGGGGGGGGGGGGGAGATTGAGCATTGGAAAAGAAAAGAAACATTATGCAATGCCAGCAGCATCTTGGAAAACTTCTAAAACAATGCCACACAAAAAATAAAAAAAATATTACACACACAAACATTGCAAATTTCCCACAGTAACAGCTCATGATTGTCTTAAATTCAAAAGCAGGCTGGATTGGTTTAAATATTAATTCAAATGTAGTGTTGATCCTCTCTCACACCATTTTACTTAAGACAAACTTGGATTTAGCAAAGTTATTCCGTTAATTATTAACAAAAATAAGTAATTCTTTCCATTTTTCATTCTCGCAGGTAACGGATTTGATAATTCTGAGAGGTTAACTGCTTTTGAAAACATTTAGACAAAGTTTTAAACACCACGATCTAGAAAAAAAAAGGTTAAAATGGATTTCTGACTGTGGCATTTCCCACATTCACACAAAGTGGTAGAAAAACCATTTTCTCTTTATTCAAAACCAGTTTCTACACCAGGTGGTAGCGTTAAAGTGAAATATATTTGCAACATTAGCACCGGATAACTACTAACCACAAACTGGCATCCCAGTGAGTAGATGTAGGCCTCTGCTACATGGACTAAATCATTAAGAAGAATCACGCTGTGCTCTTTATTCCTTCACACAATCCCACAAGCAAAGGTTCCGGAGAAGGGAAGCATTTTCCTGTTTTATGACGTGCAAAGTAGTAAAAGAAAGATACTTTGGATTACAAGTGAGCACAGATGACAGAGCGCATAGATTTCTCAAGCACTCCTTCATTGGAATCATAAAATGTGAAGCCTTCAGGCTTGTGCTAAATCCAAGTAAGCAAAAATGAATGCATGCATTATTAAAATAGAATTCAAAGGCAAGTGCAATCAAGCTCCAGGTTATTTTCTTGGCCTTGGCAGAAATGAATTATACACTGCTAATACAAACCAGAAAAATGAGTTGCTTGTGTCAATTAGGAGGGTTACAATGAAATCCATCTTACCTCCTCTGTACACAGCTAAATATTACTAGGTGGCAAAAACTGCACGCACAAAAAACAAACAATAAAAAACTTTAAATGTTTTTTTGATCGGTTTACAAAGCAGCTACAACAAAACCCTTCAACTTTCTATTAAGCCAGAGGGGAAGCACATATCTGCAATATTGAACAGGAACAAGCAGTGGAAAGAGGTGGGGAGGAGGAGCTAAAACACAAAAGATTTAAGTCTGCACAGTCAATTGATCACTTTTAAAAAAAATATATATATAATTTTTTTAATGACTTCAGATACTGACAGCAAGGTCAGGGTTACAGATCAGGTCATTTTGTGGTGTTTGTATAGGCAAAATTCTATTCACAAAAATAAAATAAAAAATAAAAAACTTTGGCACATGTGCATCTTCATGATTTAAAGATACCAAGTTTGGACTTTACACTGCATAATATAATTACATTAGTAAGTAAACTATCCCTTGTGATCTTTCTGGCACTGCAGGCCTTCTGTCCATTAAGATATTGCAGAGACGAGCTACAAAATTGATAAAAGGAATGGAGCATTTTAGTTACGAAGAAAGGCTAAAAAATTTAAATCTCTTTAGTTTGGAAAAACGGCACGTCAGAGTGGATATGCTAACATTACACAAATATATTTTGGGGCCAGTACAAACCATTACCTGGAAATCTATTCATAAACAGGGCTATGCATAGGACACGAGGTCACGCATTTCATCTAAAGCAAAGGAAAGGGTTTTTTTTACAGTAAGAACTATAAGGATATGGAATTCCCTGAAGAGGTGGTTTTATCAGAGTCCATACAGATGTTTAAACAGCAATTGGATAAATACTTCCAAAATCATAACATACAGGGATATAATTTTCTAATTAGTGGGGTAATAGCTGCTTGATGCAAGGAGATATCGGACTGCCATTTTGGGATCAAGAAGTATTTTTCCTAGTTTCTCCAAAATAGGAAGTGCTTCAGACTTGTTTTTTTGCCTTCTTTTGGATCAACAACAAAACCATATGTGAGGAAGGCTGAACTTGATGGGCCAAGTCTCTTTTCAGTTATGTAACATTGCCTAGTAAGAACGTCTCAAAGTCCATGTCTAGTCTATGACTGGTTTTTATTGCAACCTTAAAAACTTTACATACAAAATGTGATAGATATTAAAAGCAAACATTTTGTTAACAGCAACATAAGAGGACATATGCTGTGATTTACTAATGAAATCTATTACCTCAAGTTTATAAAGCATAGCAGCATACAGAGGGCAGTTTTCCCTGTGTCAGGCAGCAAGTGGTGCACATGGCACCCCCCCTCCCCCCTTCTCTTACCCATCATTCTTTGTAGCGTGTACTCCTGAGTTTAGACAAATTTAACAACGATAATGCAGATGAGAGTGGTCTTTCTGGTTTATACTAAACCATTCAACTATTTGATATTAAACCAGTAGCCAAACATAGGGTGCTAAAGGTAAAGGAACCACAACACCAAACTGTAGTTATTAGGTTCCTTAGAGAGTTTTTTTTTTTTAAACTATACCATATATTATATACACACCCTAGCGTTTAAATACAAATACCAACCAAAATAAATTAATCTACCTAATTCTTGTAGGAACTAAGATCCCATTAGATCATGTTACAATTAAATTGTAGAAAATTGAATGGTAAAAATGTAAGGCAAATAACTTTTTTTGCTTAGCAGTAATACATATATATATAAATTTATCAACATACAAATGTAAGATTGATTATATATAAATATAAATACACTGGTATCCGCATAGAGCGTTTGATATGGCTTGCCAATGCTCCACAAAATATCCTTACTTGCTCTAGTCTATTCCATATTGAGAACTTCATTTAGAATGAAAATGTTAGAGAACTAATGACAGTTTAAATAACAAATCAATGATGCTAAACACATTAGTTGCCTTACCTACTGAGGAAAACACTTTAAAAGTGATAAAGAAGAGGGTGGAGTCTGACAGCCAATGAAGACGGACGTGTGAGTCCTGAGCTCCCTCTCCCTTGAGCACACAATCTGCCTCCATCAGCCAAAAATACTGCACTTTTACCCGATTTTGACACCGATATACACAGACAAATTGATACCCTACGATTTGCCACCATGGGAGGCCAAAAGAAGCAGAAATAACTCCCGAATTGCGAAACATCGTGGCCACTGAATTCTGAACAGGGGCAGCCGTATTTATTCCAGGGTTCACACATATCGGACACGGAGGACAGTGATGTCTCTGAGGACCCATCAACCTGCCTCACCATGGGCAACCTGTGGAAACTACTCTGGGAAACATCTACGGACAACAAGGCGGCAGAATTGGAGACACGTCTCGGGCCTAAGAGACGACCACGAGGCACGCACCTCACAGACAGAACAGGACATTTCTGGCCTTACACAGAAATCCCAGGCTCAAGAACAAGAGATCTTCGCACTGCAAGACCAGATAGTACAATTGGAAGAATGCATGGAGGACCAGAATAACCGGTCCCGCCGGCACAATATCAGAATCCTGTGCCTACCCGAGACAATTCCCCCTGACGCCATCCTCCCCATTACCAAGGAAATCTTGTTCTCCCTCCTGCCTGAGGCCTCAGAGAAGGAGCTCACTATAGATTGAGCTCATTGAGCACTGCGCCCTCCAATGCCTAACCCTGCTATGCCGAGGGACATGGTGAAGCTACTACTCTTCATAACCAAAGAGAGGCTGATGGCTGCAGCCCGCGACAAACCACCATCATACCAAGGCCCGCAATTGCATTTCTTCCAGGACTTGGCACCATCCACCCTGCGGAAACGCAGACAGCTTAAACCTCTGACCGCTTCTCTGACCCAACATGGATGGAAATATATGTGGGGCCATCCGTTTAAACTCATGGTGCGGAAGGACAATCAGACCTACACGCTCCGCAGAGAAGTCCAACTTCGCAAACCACCTCGGCATCCCATTACTTCATCAACCTGCATCCACCACAAGCGGCGCCCAAGGCCTAACCAGGAACAAGCAAGGGGAGGGCCCCTTCCACTCAGTCTGCCCCATTGGAAGAGACCACCATCGGCACCATGGTGCTCATCCCACACGAACACTTGAAAGTGGAACCTGGAGCTATGGACACTACTTAATGCAACGGCCGTTCCTGTCCTATCCCTAATGCTGCCTTGTTTGGTAAAAGCCCCCCCCTCCCCCCCCTTATCTTCTTTTGACTTAAACCTACAGGGGTTAGACATTATGCTCACTCCCCAATAGCCCCCTCTACAAGAACCTGAAAAGCTAATTGACCCAACTGTGCAAACATGCACATAGTCACAGAGAGCTGGCTAGGGGGCCCGTTTGTCCCTACAACCCTACATTTTATAATCAGTACCCACTCACAGGGATGAAACACCTACCAATAGTCCTGACTTGTACACATATTGCACCCCCCAGGCCCTGACCTAGCTACATTGGGGCCTCCTTGGCAGAAATCCCTACACCCTGTTCCAAATTATTATGCATATTCTATTTTTCTCATTAACCTAAATAATTGATGTAAATAACAGTCAGCATAATTATCATGTTATCAACTATTAAGAGTACAATTACATTTTATTGAACAAACCTCTTAATGATAGCAGTATTTTTAAAAAAATAAACTTACAATGCACTGTTCCAAATTATTACGCACAGTAAGTTTCAAAACACTTTATAGGTTGCAAAGAACTGAAAATTGTCATTTGTTGTGATTGCAGCATATTTACTGAAATCAAAAGCTATTTCAATCAAACATATAACAACATTTTAACTTTTTTACAGATCGCGTTACATTTAAACATACCCTTTTTTGATAGCAGCTTCACAAGTTGTGCCTCCATTGAACGAGTGAGTTTTCGGACAGTTTCTGCTTGAATTTCTTTGCAAGATGTCAGAATAGCCTCCCAGAGCTGCTGTTTGAATGTAAACTGCCTCCCACCCTCATAGATCTTTTGTTTGAGGATGCTCCAAAGGTTCTCAATAGGATTGAGGTCAGGGGAGGATGGAGGCCACATCATGACTTTCGCTCCTTTTATCCCCATAGCAGCCATTGATGCAGAGGTATTCTTTGCAGCATGAGATGTGTATTGTCATGCATGAAGATGATTTTATTACAGAAAGCATAGTTCTTCCTTCTGTACCAGGGAAGAAAGTGGTCAGTTAGAAACTCCACATACTTTGCAGAGGTCATCTTTACACCTTCGTGGACCCTAAAGGGGCCGACCAGCTCTCTTCCCATGATTCCGGCCCAAAACATGACTCCACCAGTCTTGCTGATGTCGCAGCCTTGTTGGAACAGGGTGGCTGTCCACCAACCATCCACTACCCAATCCATCTGGACCATCCAGGGTTGCACGGCACTCATAGTTACATAGTTAAAGCTGAAAAGAGACTTGCGTCCATCAAGTTCAGCCTTCCTCACATTTGTTTTTTGCTGTTGATCCAAAAGAAGGCAAAAAAACCCAGTTTGAAGCATTTCCAATTTTGCAACAAGCTAGGAAAAAAATTCCTTCTTGACCCCAGAATGGCAGTCAGATTTATCCTTGGATCAAGCAGTTATTACCCTACATTGAAAGATTATATCCTTGAATATTCTGTTTTTGCAATTATGCATCTAGTAGCTGTTTGAACATCTGTATGGACTCTGATAAAACCACTTCTTCAGGCAGAGAATTCCACATCTTGATTGTTCTTACAGTAAAAAAACACTTCCTTTGCCTTAGACGAAATCTTCTTTCTTCTAGTCTAAACGCATGACCTCGTGTCCTATGTAAAGTCCGGTTTGTGAATAGATTTCCACACAATGGTTTGTATTGGCCTCGAATATATTTGTATAATGTTATCATATCCCCTCTCAGGCAACGTTTTTCTAAACTAAATAGGTTTAAATTTGTTAACCTTTCTTCATAGCTGATATGTTCCATTCCTTTTATTAATTTTGTAGCCCACCTCTGCACTTTTTTTAGTGCCATAATATCCTTCTTTAGAACAGGTGCCCAAAATTGCACAGCATATTCAATGTGTGGTCTTACCAGTGATTTATAAAGAGGCAAAATGATATTCTCGTCCCAAGAATGAATGCCCTTTTTCATGCATGACAATACCCTACTGGCCTTGGCCACTGCTGATTGACATTGCACATTGTTGCATAGTATGTTGTCTATAACAATTCCCAAGTCCTTTTCGTGTGTTATCCCTAATTCGCTTCCATTAAGGGTATACGTTGCTTGTGTATTTTTTACGCCGAAGTGCATAACTTTGCATTTTTCAACATTAAATTTAATCGGCCATTTGAGTGCCCAGTCCTCCAGTCTATCTAAATCCCTCTGCAGCAAAGTAATATCTTGCTCACATTGTATTATTTTACAAAGTTTTGTGTCATCTGCAAACACTGAAACATGACTTTCAATGCTGTATTCAAGATCATTTATAAACATGTTAAATAGAAGGGGTCCCAGAACAGACCCCTGCGGGACACCACTTGCCACCTCTGTCCAGCTTGAAAATTTACCATTAACGACAACTCTTTGTACTCTGTTTTTAACACCTTAAGGACACATGACATGTGTGACATGTCATGATTCCCTTTTATTCCAGAAGTTTGGTCCTTAAGGGCTTAAGCCAATGTTCTACCCAAGAACAAGCATTTTCATCTAGACCGATTTCCTTGAGTTTGAACACTAATCTTCTGTGTGGAACTGTATCAAACGCCTTGGCAAAGTCCAAAAGATTACATCCACTGCAACACCCTGATCTATACTTCTACTTACTTCTTCGTAGAATGCAATTAAGTTAGTTTGACACGACCTGTGCTTCATAAAACCGTGCTGATATCCACTCATCAGTGAACAGGACTGTTTGAAAATTAGTCTTCATGTATTTTTCTGCCCAATGCAGCAGTTTCTACTTGTGAGCATTGGTTAGTGGTGGCCGAATAGAAAGTTCATGCACAGTTGCAATACTCTGGAGGACTCTACACCTTGATGTCCGTGGGACTGCAGAGGCACCAGCAGCTTCAAATATCTGTTTGCTGCTATGTAATGGTATTTTAGCAGCTGCTCTCTTGATCCGATGCATGAACCTGTCTGTGCTCTGAATCAGCCACAAATCTCTCAATAGTGCGATGATCACGCTTAAAGGACCACTATAGTGCCAGGAAAACACACTTTTTCCTGGCTCTATAGGGTCCTTGGGTCCACCCTCACCCTCAGGGCCCCCCTCCCCCCAGGCTCTAGGGGGAAGGAAGGGGTTAATCCCTTACCTTTTTTTCCCCGTGCCGGCCTCCCTCGGCACTGGGGACTCTGCTACTCCTTTCCAGTCATTGGCTGAATGCGCGCGCGTTCAGCCAGTCTCATAGGAAAGCACTCTCTCTGAAACTGCTATGTTTACAGCAGAAAGGGTTAATCCTAGATGGACCTGGCACCCAGACGACTTAATTAAGCTGAAGTGGTCTGGGTGCCTTTTCGTGAAATATCTAATGTTTTCATACCTCGTCCAAGGCATTGAACTATTTCACTCTTTTCGGCAGCAGAGAGATCCTTTTTCTTCCGCATATTGCATGAAAATTGTGCTCTGCTTAATAATGTGTTACACCCTCCTTTAGTAGTTTTTCATTAAATTGGGCTCACCTGGCAAACTAATTATCACAGGTGTCCAAGATTGTTTTCAGTGATCAAAAGAGCCCTGAGACTCCAGTCCACCCCTGCCAAATCTGACAAACCTTTTCTCACACAGACACGTCTCGTCGACGTGTGGAGATCCCTACACCCAGCCTCTCGGGACTATACATTTTTTTTCCCCCCACCTGCATCAGTCCCACTCTAGCATCGACATGTTTTTAATTTCCCCCCTCCCTGATCCCAATGGTCAGATCTGCATCCATTGATTCCATCACATGGTATGATAATGCCGACATCACGTTCACTCTCACATTACCAGACATCCAGAAGGTGGTCCTGGCGATTGAACCCATTGTTACTACATAACCCTCTTATTCAGGAGTCTACTTCGCCGACCATCTCTGATTACTTCACCCTAAACAAAGAATCGGTGACCTCGACTAAAATCTTATGGGCAGGGGTGCGGAGCCAGCACCCCGAGCGAGTAGGACGCATCCTGCAGTAGCTCTGCTAAGAAATCCACCCTAACGCTAAATATTGGTGACACACGGCACAATTAACAAGCCACCCAACGCTTCCTGAGTGCCTTACACCATGGGCAAGAAGGCTAAAAAAATTAATGCCGATCACGGCTCGGGATCCAGGGACATCGGAGCTTTTCTATGCACGGCTATCCGGACCAAGTGGGGTTCATTCCGAATAGACAGGCCAAGGCACATACATCCACTTGTGGTGGGAATGCACTCACATAGCGACATTGTGGCAACAGGTAGCGCAGCTCACATACCAGGTACTGCACCGATGGACCCATAGCTGTGGATCCTCTAGACGCCTCAAAAACACTCCACACGTGCCCAAAACAAACTAGTCGCCAAACTAGCACTAGCTAGTCCAGATGTCCCTTCTCTTGACTTGATAAAACGCAAAATAAACAACGCCATGAAAATGGAAAAACTCTGCTCTTGTTCACGATACCACTAAACACTGAGATAAAATATGGGAACACTGGTTGTATGAATTTCCACTTCCCATATGAATAGTCATCCTTGGAGGGGGTGTGGCGGGAACCCCAGCGAGGCCCTTAATGAGAGATCACTCAAATCCGCCCTTCTCTCCCCTTTCTTCTTTTTTTATAAACTTTTTCCCCTTCTCTTGCTCTCCCCTCCTTGTCTCCCCCCCCACACCCCATCACCCCTATACCCGACTCCGCATTGCTGACCTAGATCCCTACCAAAAACCCTTTCTCCCCCCAGTATCTGCCTCTCTACTCAACTACCAACTTTTAATCGCTAACACTTACGCACACTTCCCTGTACGTAGCTGAACTGAAACTACCGACCGCTTACTAGGGCGGCGCATCCTCCTATCATACCCTACGGGCTACAGGAGCCAAGGATCCTCAAACCACTAAATACATACGTGGTCTTGCTCCAGCTATCAACACACCTATAGCTCGCATTCTAAAGCATACATCTGTGTACCCACCCTAAGCCTGCTATTAAGCTCGATGGTGGTGGACTTCCGATCACAGACTCACGTGGTCCTCACCGTTCTTCAGCCAACACGGTATTTCCCTGAACATGTGTAACAATGTACACCCCACCACCCCAGGCTGGCACTTGGGACACCCGACAAGCTATTGACCAACACTAAAATTACAAGATATTCTTGTGTGTATTGTGGTTGTCTAACAATTTTATACTATTTGGAAATGCAGCCTCTCTGATCTAATGTCTATGTTTCTCCTTTCTGTACTTCCTTTTTATGTTAAAATGTCAAAAAGGAAAAATATCATAAATAAAGAAAAAAAATCAATCAGCTTTGCTTTTACATTTTATAAACATGTGACAGCCCTAGACACTAGACAAACTAAAATGTACACACATATGCAAACACACTACAAATGTATACACACTATAAACCCAAATCTTTAATGAAGCCTTGCCACCCCCACCCCCCAAACTTTCATGTTTTTAATTAAAATGGTTCTCGGCAAACTAATGTTTTCCTATTTAAAGTCACAGCAGTGAGCCAGAGCAACACTTCATGGCCGCCTTTTACTGGCAACCAGATTCATTGCCAGCTCTGACTCACCACCATAACCAGATGCAAATAATAGCACAGCTGCATTTCAGCCCTGTGTGCTGTGGCCAGAAACTACTGGACGGTAACAGTGCGTTATGTCTGCTTTAGGTGGCTGAGTTGTGCAATGTTGGACTCAATCTAAAATGCACAACACTAAAGAAAACAAACTTCAAGTTCTCCTGAAGGTCAAATAGTTGCTCTCGAAGAAAAAAGAAAAATCAAACATTACACAATGTCCAAAAATAATATCAAAATATATACTTTCAATTCATAACATAGGTTCAAATATTGCATTGTTTTTTAACCTGCAGCCATTTAAATGGACTCTCACCTACCAAATCATTTTTACTTTGTTAATAGAGGAATATTAAAGATTGAAGTCAGTGTTTTTTTGTCCACCGTAACACCTCTGGAAATTCTCATAATCAGGACTATACAAACAAAAATGGAATGATGTAACAGACCAACTACAGCCATGATATTTTAGAGAGAGTAAGAGAATGGCTAGTAAACGGGTTCATGGATTGCAGGATAAAAACTTACCAGGAAAGGTTAAAGGATCTTAACATGTATAGCTTGGAGGAAAGACGAGACAGTGGGGATATGATAGAAACATTTAAATACATAAAGGGTATCAACACAGTAAAGCAGGAGACTATATTTAAAAGGAGAAAAACTACCACAACAAGAGGACAGTTTTTAATTAGAGGGGCAAAGGTTTAAAAATAATATCAGGAAGTATTACTTTACTGAGAAGGTAGTGGGAGCATTGAATAGCTTTCCAGCTGAAGTGTATTTATTTGGCTGAAGAAAATGTATTGATTTGGACATACTGTGCAGATGAAGGTGCAATTTAAAAAGGTGTGCCCATGTTTGTTTTGTAAAAATCAATGCACAATAATAGAACTACAAACCCCCCCTAACCCCCCCCCAAACTTGAGATCTGGTAAACAATTGTTAACAGTGAAACATATATTTTAAAATATATCAGTCATCTAGTTGCAATCATATTTACAATGAACAGTAAAATAGAATGACTAGATGCCTCACCTGGATCGACTAGGGTCTTCTGATAAATTTCTTTAAGCTTCTTACTCTTTACATTCCTCCCCTGGGTAAGGTTCCGGTACATTTCATACCCGATAATCAAAACGCCTCCGTCATCATGCCACTTCTGCAACATGTACCCCCTTTCTTGAGGACGTTTTATGGTGCAAAGCTCAATGACCTGATGATCACAAAACATTTTTGATTAAGTGGTATTAGGACTGTCCAATTCTGTACACAAACAACTTACAAAGTAAAAGTTTTCTGGCCTTATTAATTAATTATATAATAAAGGCCCTTGACATATTTGAATGGTCCTGACTAAGTACTAGCAGTAAATAGTTTAGACTTTTGAAGAGTCTTTGTAATTGTTCATGGGATTGTTCAATGCAAAAAAAAAAAAAAAACAACAATGCTGTTTAGAAGATTTATCCCCAATGAAAACATGCATGCATTTTATTATGTATTTATTTCACTAGGAATATACATAAAAACAGCTTGCAAAATCTATAGCTGTCTTGCCGGATGCATAGACATTCCCATTCTTCCCAAGCCGAGGCAGGCTTTCTGTGGCTAACAATTAGAGAATTTCCACTTACGCTCAATAAGAAATCTTTGCAGGACTCAGGTGCTTGCCACTGAGCTAAACAACAATGAACTAACAGGACCAGAGGGTGCAACAAGCTTAATTTATAAAAGTGAAATCTGCATTTTTGGCAAAAAATAAATACATTTTAAAAAATAGGGTACACTCTTCATGCAAGTGTCCCTTTAATGCACCAGTCTCATGACATGAAAGCAACTTTACCTGCTTAAACGAGGATCTGGTTAATAGAGTCATGCCCCAATAAATTTTTATGAATTTGAAAACTAGACTGCAGAAAGCTTTATAGAGCAGATTTACGAGATCGACATGAACTGCAAGCACGTCCAAGAGATCTTGATTACAACACTGCAGGCCTTATTGTTATCTAAATGTTATTTTAAATGCTTGTAGAACCAAAAATACACACACCAACAGATATGCAAGTATATGTATAGATCAATAAAGGTTTAGGTTTTTCAAAAGGTTAGTTTAATTGTTTGTCATTATGCTTCGTGTGTTTTAGAATTGAAGTGGCATGCCTTCTTATTGTGAAGTCAATAAATAATAACCAGTTATTTTTTTTATTTTTTTTAAAGCTAGCTAGATTTTTTTTTTTTTTTTACGGAACAAAACTTTGTACTAAAATACACAGGGCAAACCTCTAGCTTATCTTCATCCTCCATGCATTCTTGCCATTTCTCAAATTCATTAATCCAGTTTAAGACTGTGTTTAGGGGACACACCACGATAGCTGTGCTAAACTCCAACTTGTCATTCAGGAGTACAGTATGAAGAAAACTGACCACCTAAACATATGTAAAGGGAACAAGAGAATTAACAGCATTCCATGCTCAAATTACTTAGAAACATTATGGCATTACTAAATTTGACATTAAACTTTTATGCTGGTAACATTAAAGGCATCTTTCCTATGCAATCATGTTCAATATTATCAAAAGACTATGAAAAACAACTAAGCAATCATTTTGTTACATATAGTGCCATTCAATGTAGGTTATCGTCCTTCTGAGTAACATTTCAAAAAAAATACTATACATCGATAACCATATATTTTAGCAGAGTGAACTTTATGCCACCATATATATCCAAAAAAAAAAGGGGGGGGGGGGACATTTTAAATGAGAACACAAAAAAATTCTACATGAAGGCACCATAACACTTCCAGTGATGAATAGTTCTGTCTATAAACTGTCCTTAATTGTGTACTTGACAAAATACTAAAACTATTTCATAAATAAAAAAGGAATATTTTAGTATTAAAAAAAAAAAAAAATATGCATGGCAGAAAACACCGCAAAAAAAACACTCCGATATTAGCTTTTAGATTATTATGAGGATCGCAAGTGCAACTTTTGTTCAGAGGCACACTGATCTTGATCGATAGATATATATACATACACACACGTATGCTCTACTGTACTTTACAGACAGACATGAAATATAATCAAAGAAATAAAGAATAAACAAGCAATATAGGCGCTAAAATTAGAAATATATTAGTGCAAATATTAAAAATGAAGGTAGAGCAGCACCTAAAAGTGCATAAGCTCAAGAAAACACCGTACAAAGAATATAAGATAAAAAGTGCGCTTTGCTTTACCTTTAAAAAAAATTTGTGCAAATCAGTGCATATAAATAGTGCAAAAGAGTGTCTATTCAGTAAAATCACGCCCAATATAACAAATGTGCAAAATTTTGCACATTTGTTATATTGAGTGTGATTGTACTGAATAGACACTTTTGCACTATTTATATGCACTGATTTGCACAAAAAAATTTTTTTTTAAAGGTAAAGCGCACCTTTTTTATCTTATGAAATATAATCAAACTGCAATTTGTAATTTTGGTGAAAAAAATATGACAAAGCTCATCGTATAAACCAGTCGACAGTAGTAGTATATACAGTTGAATTCTACAACTATCACTCATTTTGACATGATATGTCCATTTTAACTTTAACCTGAAGTAGGAATATGCCAACCATTTAATTGCCTGATGCAGATAGTATCTGGAAACACTGAAGCTGTATAAAAAGTGATCTCAATTACTGAAAGTGGGGCAATACCATAGAAACCAGCAGAACCAGCATGCACATTTCATTGGTGACTTTATAGTTCTGCACCACTTTTTAGAACACTTTGATAAACCTCCTCTCTAATTATTAAGGCGTTAAATTCTTACAAAAATTGCATTATGTGAAAATAGACATTTGCAACATGCAATACATATTCACACTAGACAACATATTGAAAATGTACCTGTAAGGTCTTCCCAAGACCCATGCAGTGAGCCAAAATACATCCAGAACCATGTTCTTTTTTTGTTTTCTTCACAGATTCACAGCAGCAATCCCACATGAACTGGACACCTGAAGAAGCATTTAAAACAAAAATACAAGTGATGGCAAAATGATTTACTATACAGAGACATATGCCAGTGGGAAAGATACAATTTATCAATAGAACAAGATACAGTAAAATGAGTAGACTCTAGAAATATTAGTAAACCCAAGACTTGACAAAACCACAGCATAGATAATGTGACTCAAAGCTGGAAATCGATCTTCCTGATGGACAGATGGCATCAAAAGATCTCCCCCAATTGGTCCTCTGGTCAGCCAAGATGCAGGCACTGCATCATGCAGTAATATAGAAATAGATAGGTCTCCCCTATATCCCAACTGTGTCAAGAGAAAGCAATACAAAGGCACAGCCCTGAATTCTGCTTGACTTCAGATAGTAGCTCCTGAACAGTATTGGCCAACAGTGCGCACAGAGAACTATCACTAACTGCTAGTCACCAGGGATCACGTTAAATTATGGTTCAATTTATTTCACATTACTCCATCACTAAGCTACAAGTAGGCTAAGCATTTCTTACCGTCAACCTGGTGAGGTTTAAGTTTTGTAACTATGCTCCGGTGAACTTGAACCATAGGCTCCTTTGTCTCTTCATTTTCATCTAATACTAGTTTTGTTGTTATTGGGCACTTGACAGGAGAAGCATCTTCAACGACGACCATCTGAAAAAAAAACAAGCAAATTAAATACATGCAATGAAATCAAGAAAATTTATTTTCTAAATCGTTAAAGCATTCCTATACAATCTAAATGCAAGTTTACTAGTATGCTCTTTTTGGTCTTGAATTAGGTAAACAAATTATTATGAGGATTATTAAGCAAAACGTTATCAGTGCATTTAAAGTGTTTGTCACCTCAAACATATTTTTATTTCTTATTATGATCGTCTTAATTACATCTCAAGCATTCCTGATTTATTTAAGGGAGCACTCCAGGTACAGTTAAAACTACACCTTTTTTAGTGGTTATGGTGCCAGTATTATATCTGAACAGACTGACAACTTATCTGGGGTTCGCTGGGTACTGTTTGGAACCAGAAGTGTGTAGCCTCTGCTAGCACCATTGAGCTGGGGCTGCAGAGCCAACTCAGGCTTAGCTCATTACTGCAGCTTCTAACAGCAGAACAGGAGGCAAGTGGCCGACACCCAAATAGTTTACCTCCTTACCCCTGGAGGGTAACAAGGCACTCGTGACACCATAACCACCACAGTGGACAGTAATATTATGCTACTAAGTATGTTCGGTTATGTTAGCCATTTAATATTCATTTGTTTTAAAAACATTTATATAATTTTTAGTTTTCTTTGTTTTTATCTGTGTTTCCATAGTGGCTCTGTCACCTCAAACCTGCCTCTCTCATAGTTTCCTCTTTCAGAGTTTATTCTCGTTTACTTCATTTCTGATCGGTTTCTCAATAAAACATGACAGCGTAGGGACTACTTTGTCTTATGTAGTTTTCCTACGCGTGACAAAGAGCGAAGCATAAGACTATCTCCACCATCCTGACAAACCCACTCCTTAACAAGTCCTATAAAAGATTAAATTTAAACGGTTTATTCATTTGAGAAGAAAGTCTACAAACTGGACTCAAAAACAGAAGAAGGTTATTGGACATGTTCAGCAACTTTCTGAAAATTATTTGGAAAGTTTAAAAAAAAAAAAAAAAAAAAGCAGTGTGAGTAGGATTTAATCTACATGTCCTGGGGGCAGGGCCTGACACTCATGGCAACCAGACGTGTGTGTTCTGCCTGAGCTCCTCGTCTGGCCTTCACTATTGCCTAACTACGGCCATCCAGCAGAATTAATCTGCTTGTGGCAGGGACTTACTGAATCCCTGATCTGACGGTTTACTTGGGAGCAGCTGAAAGCAGTGTCAGCTACAGATATTGGCGAAGGGAGAAGTGCAGCCTAGGCGGACGGCCGCTCTCCCTGTCTGTGAGGGTCTGTACACCCACTGCATTCTCCTGCTGCCCAGTCCCCCCCCCCCCCCCCCCCCCCACCCTGGACTGGTGGGGGTGATTGTCTAGCCTGCAACACCCCTCGGAGCTGAACCAAAGCTACGTCAAGCCAGCACACCACCCTAATGGCATACACCACGTGCCCTCCAGATCGCAGCCGCAAACCAGCGGATACCCTACTCAAGCTTGACAAGCTCTTTTATGATTTCTGGAGAAAAATCCACCAGAGCTTACATTCCTCTCAGCAACATGAGGTGCAGAGCAGATAACTTCAGGGCTTACCGCATGGCAAGTCAGACGTCAACCCGTGAACGGGCCGGATACTGGAGGCTGAAACCTGTACGCCCACAAAAGAACCAGGCTGCAGCGTGCTCATCCATTGGTCTGTGTCGCTGGGGTCTGCGAGTGAAACCTCCCTGAGAGCTTGGAACTCCCGGGGGATCATGTCCAGAGCTGATTATCATACATCACCACCTCCAGCGGGCACTGCAATGACACCCTACCAGGCTGAATACAAAAAGGTCGATATGGCCAGAAAAAGAAAGGTGTTTCCCATCGGAGGATGTGGGCTGACGGGAGACTGGCTCATTTAGTATACGGCAAATGTGAAATGTCTTAATTTTCTTTAATCATACTTTTATTTCTGTTATCTCTCATTATTCCCTTCGGATTTGCATTGGCATGTCACTGTAATTATGCAGGGGCCCCCTGGCTGGTCAATCTCCACACTAGCAACATTAACTTATCTTAAGCAAGCTTGATTTTAATGCAGTTTAAGCATACAGCTGCAGTGTCGGTATATCATAATATTACCCTACAATGTTTGACTTCTGACGAGTTGTGTATTATACCTGTTTAACAGTTACTACACCAAAAAAAAACAAAAACAAAAACAAAAAAGGCACTTAGACATAAAAATGTCTTGTTTCTTGAAATGTATTAATCTTGATATAATGTCACTATCTGCATATATGTTATCTGCACTACAAAAATAAAGAATTATAAAAAAATAAAAAAACTACTACATGTCCTAATCAATATAAATGATGATGGCAACAGTTTGTTTATATTTTTCCACAGTAAAAGATTTTAGCCCAAGAAGAAGGTAATGAAGGCACACTACAGAAGAAGGAATGCAAAAATGTATTCTCAATGTTATTGTGTTGCCCTACCTACTTAGGTATCATAGAAACATAGAATGTGACGGCAGATAAGAACCATTCAGCCTATCTAGTCTGCCCAATTTTCTAAATACTCTCATTAGTCCCTGGCCTGATCTTCTAGCTAGGACAGCCTTATGCCTATCCCACGCATGCTTAACTCCTTCACTGTGTTAAGCTCTACCACTTCAGCTGGAAGGCTATTCCATGCATCCACTACCCTCTCCGATATTTTTAAACTTTTGCCCCTCTAATTTAAGACTATGTCCTCTTGAGGTAGTTTTTACTCTTTTAATTTAGTCTCCTCCTTTACGGTGTTGATTCCCTTTATGTATTTAAATGTTACCATCATATTTTCCTCCCCCCACCCCCCTCCTGTCTCACCTTTCCTCCAAACTATACATGTTAAAATGATAGGACCACTGCACCCAGACTACTTCATTGAGAAAAAAAAAAGCAAGCTTCCTAATAAACCCATTGAACCCTCTCATACTGAAAGTCAACCACAGGGTTTTGCAGTTGCACAACATGGGAAGATGATCAAGAAAATCCTTTAGTACACTGGGTTCGGCAGATCCATTGCTAGGACGGTCCCAATATGTCCATGTTCACAAAGACAGACAATGCACGAAACACATTTGTGATTCTATTACCTCTCTCAGTTTCAGACGTTCCTGCTCTCTTTCTGCAATTCTTTTTCTTCTCTCTTCTTCTTCTTTCAGGGCATTCTGAGTTTCTGTCCGAAGCTTATCATCTTTGAGAATCCTTCTAATTTTCTTTCTGCCTTTGGCTGGAGATTTTGAATCTGAGTCGTCGTCGTCGTCATCCTTGTCTCCATCCTCTGAATTGCTCTTTAACAAAAATAACACATGAGATTACATGGAACATGAAAATAAAATAAAAGAAAAAGAAAGTAAATGATTTAACAAAATGTTAAATTCTACCCTTGAGAGGCTTTCATTAAAAACAATACTTGGACAACAAAAAAATTCTAAACAAAACCGATCCAAAATAACTTTTAAAGGGTTAGCAAAGGAAAGACCTTCATATGCTACTTGATTAAGGAGGGAATTCATACATAGAGTGAACACCTCATTTGAAGCCTTATTAGCAAAGAGACTCATTTTGCTTTGAGTTAGAAATAATCACTTCTGATGACACTGCTTACATAAACGGGCATAGTTAAATGGTCAACCTGTTATTAAAAGGAACACTCCAGTTCCCATAACTATTTAATTGGAATGAAGTTACGGTGCCAGCTTACCTCTAGCGGTTAAACCCCAAAGTGCAATTAGGTTCCAGTATCCATGCATAAAGCTATTTATAACTGCAAATATCACCACAGCCTTAGACCTGTTCCTCCACCCCTCACCACAAGAATAATTTTCACTTCCTCCTCTCTCTACGAATACAACATTTTGTACGTTTAGGTCCCAACATTAATGTTCTGACATCCGTTCCAAAGCTGTGAAGGGAAGCCCAAGCTGCAGTGGCACACAAACATAAGTGAATGCTCTAAATACTCCCTTTCTGACAACCATAAAAGGGGTTTATCAATGTGATAGCTGCTTTACAGTTGCTATGAGCTTGTCCTACTCTCAGTCCATTGTTAATGGTACTGGTTTTGCTTATACTACTACATATAACATAAATACCATGAGCTCACAGCTGCTGGTGATGGCCTATTTCTTTTTGTTTTTTGAATGTTTTAAACTTCTCTTTTTTTTCCCCTGTAGCACTCAAAAACTGGGTTATATTTGGCCTGGAATATTTTCCACTAAGCCAATATATATATATATATATTTTATTTATTTTTTACTTATTTTTAAAGTCTTACTGCTGAAATATCCAAAACCGTGAACATCTATCACTATAAATGTTTGAGGAAAAAGTAGGTGACAGTTTAGCACATCTGCAAATTTTTTTATTTTAACTTGTAAGTCACAAATGTTTGAAAAAAATGACTGAGCGATCTCTTGGTATGCATCAGGTCCAGGCCATGTCTAATAACCAATAACAAAATCAACTATACTGACACCATACCCGTGAACTTTGGTGTTTCATATATATAAAAAAAAAATATATAGAAATAAAAATGAGGTGAAAAAAAGTAATCCCACTTAATTAAGGAAACAAGTGCACAGTCATATTCATGTTCTATATTAAAGTTCCAACAAGTTTTTGTCCCAACGTTTAGGACTCTGTCCAAATACATAGATTAAACAACGATTCCGGATATTTATTTTAAGGTTTTTGTTTTTTTTTAACAGAAAAGGCTAACATTTGGGAGATGTAAGAAGGGTCACAGACTCCAACCAAACTAGACAATTTAATAAAGGGACAATCGACTTCCCAAATACACAAAAAAAAAAAAATCACTTGTCTGAAGCCTTTCTAACCCCATCCAGACTTTTTGTAACTGTCCAATCACAGACTTCCAAATGCAGCTCAGTGAGGAATCTTTGCAAGACAGGTGTTATGTGCACCAAGCAGAAACCCCTGATGCACTGTTTCACTGTCATTCCCTTTCACTAGAATTAACTGAGGAGACAATATCAATAGATGGTACCTTGCTTTCACTGGAGGAATCCTGAACCTTAATCCGCCTTCTTTTCTTCTTCTGTTTCTGCTTGTAGCTACGGTTTTCTTCTGCTTCCTTCTTTGCAGATCTAAAATACAAATCATGGTTAAAGTACTTCTAAATGTAGTATGTAACAGGGTTATTCATGAAAGTGTAAATTCACAGTGAATTAATTTGGTGACATTGCCGCTGAGGGTCCGGTGGTCAGGGGTGGCAGGCAAAGGCGAGTTTAGCTGACCCTGTCCCTTGAGAGTGCTGCCATAGTCTTCCTGCCACTCCTCTTTTGTTCCTGGCGTTTCAACATGCGGAAGAGTAAAGCAGTGATGTCTATGGAGGATCCCGCGAGACCTTCCACAAAAAGATAATTTCCCTACAGCCGTCACTAGTAAGGGGAAAGCTGGTCGGCGGTAGCTCTGCCCATCGTCAAGCTTTGTCAAACGGAGGAAAAATACAGAGACAAAATAGACACTATTTTGTTTCAGTATATATTTTGACTGCAGTCAATATGAGTATTTCATATAGATTTGATCTTTATATAATACAGAGGTGTTGAGGTGACAGTGTCACTTTAAGGCCAGAGTAGGTAAACTGAAAGCATCGGTGTATAGGATATATAGTGGATAGCGCACTGAAGTAACCAAGAATGTGTATTAGAGTATTTTTATACAAATAAAAAATATAAGATACATATACCCATAAAGCTGATCTTTATCCAAATGTCTCTGAAAAGAGTAAAGCTTATATAGGGCAATATCGTACTGGTAAATATGCCAATATCAAATATATGTGTACAAATAGTAAGATTTCCTACTCACATTTAAATGAGCCTGTATTCTGTATGCACCTGATGAAGGCGTCTAGCCGAAACGCGTTGTGCTGATTTGTGCTGAACTTATACTTCTTAAATGTAAGATTTTATTATTCATTTTATAATAAATGTTTTAAACATTTTTCCTCACATTTGTTCTTTGATCTCCAATCCTCAGACATATCGGGGAGGAACATACCAACTGAAGGATTTGATCTGTATATCCTACTCATGCCTATATATACTTGAGCCAGTTTGAATACAGGCTCATTTAAATGTGAGTAGGAAATCTTACTATTTGTACACATATATTTGATATTGGGATATTTACCAGTACGATATTGCCCTATATAAGCTTTACTCTTTTCAGAGACATTTGGATAAAGATCAGCTTTATGGGTATATGTATTTTATATTTTTTATTTGTATAAAAATACTCTAATACACATTCTTGGTTACATCAGTGCGCTATCCACTATATATCCTATATATTTTTTGCTTTATGCTTTTCTGTGAAACTGTGTGGTTGATTTTTACTGTGGTTTTAGCAGCACATCATAGCGCCACATTACCACCACCCTCTTTCCTTTTTAGTGAAAGCATCGGTGGCTTACAGAATTTCTCCAGTTTGCCTATTTTGAACTTATATTTTAAATTTACTTTGAGTTTTCCCTTTAAGTGAATAACGGCAATATAGTTATTTAATTGCATAACCCAAGTGAATAAAAACACAGAATTGGCACCTTTGGAATTTCTAGTATAATTATATAACAGATAAGAAAGCAATATATAAATATAACAAACAACAACAAAATAAAACAGTGCAAAAAGCGATAAAATAACCCAAAACTATTCATGTGTTATTGTACAAGTTTGTGTGCGTAAAAATGAAAGCAAACCTTGTTCGAGGGCGCTGGTCATCAGAATCACTTTCAGTTACTGATTCACTAACACCAGACTGACTTTCTTCAGAAGCAGACTCTTCACTGGTCACTGAAGAACACAAGAAATATACATAAACACATGGGTCAATAATACATTCTCTGTTAAATTTATAGAAAAACTCTCAACCTCTGAACTACTAGTTTGCGGAAGTTCTTTAGAAGTGTATAAATACAATTACACAAAATATGAAGTAAAGAAAATACAAATTGCTTCAACCTGTATTGTTGCCAATAAACATGTTTGCAGTGAATAACTCACTGTACAGGTATAATACACCAACAATGAAACAGCACATGAAAAGTAATTTCAATTGTATATATTGCTCAGTCAACAGAAAAAAACATCACACAAGTGTAACACCATAGAGTAGATAGCAGCCATAAGTAGGAAAAAATAGTGTACCCATCATTCAAAAACCATCTATTATCTTGCGTAGTTTAAGTAGAAACATTTTAATCCAATCTATATTAGAACCACATCAAGCAGGCTATACTGGTTTAATGGGGTCCCCCAATGTTTCATAACGAAAATGGATAATTGAACGCTGAACACCATTACACCTTGTGGTTTATTGGGTAAAGTACAGTGGCACAGTAATAAGAACTAGGGATCGACCGCGAGATTTACACAGGGAGATGCAGGAGCTGCGGGGAAGTAAGTAACTGCTTGCTGCGGGCCCCCACTGCACTGCCAATGCCACTGGACCACCAGGGAATGCCATAGCCCCCCTCCCTGGCCAGGTAACAAACAGAGAAGGGGGACAAAAAAATAAATAAAACAAATATAAAAAAATTAAAAATTTACACAACTTACATTTTACAAAAATTACATCCCTTCAGAAACACACACACACTGCATTCACTTTACACACACTACGCACACACACGGCATTCACTTTACACACACTACGCACACACACTGCATTCACTTTACACACACTACGCACACACACTGCATTCACTTTACACACACTACGCACACACACTACGCACACACACTGCATTCACTTTACACACACTACGCGCACACACTGCATTCACTTTACACACACTACGCACACACACTGCATTCACTTTACACATTTTTTCAAAATGTTAAATGTACAGAATATCGGCACGTTATCGGCTATCAGCCTGAAAGTTCACAGATTATCGGTATCTGCTTTAAAAAAAAAATATCGGTCAATCCCTAATAAGAACAGCCATTGTAATGGGTCTGCAGCACAACAGCACTTTAGTGTATTTAAATGACATAACACAATGAATATTTCCACTTCCAAGATCCTCAGAAATGGATGTCACTTTTTATTTTTTAATTCTTCCATAACATTTTATGTATTGTCACCAAATGCTAACCTCTGGAGAGGAAGGCATCAATTTTCTTTAGACAAGACATACCAAGGACTGCACTAACCTCTGTCCTTCAAACACCACACAGGACTATGAAGGACAGCTACTTAAAAGGGACATGCCTCATTTAAAAAATAGGTTTTAACACCAAATGTTGCTGGGACTTATTTTTCTGTGGAACTCTTTGCTTACTTAACTGGGGTGCCTCTGGGAGTCTTCTTTCACCTTCAGCTACTCTTCTATAGTGCATGCAGCCTGTTTATGTTCTACCCTTACGTTGTATTTACCTTGCACTGTGTTCCTCTACCATCTTATTGTTAAGAAAGTGTAGATTTCATTGTACACTTACAATATCTGAACATGTCAATTCAATGCTGATTTCACAGTGTATACTATGTCATCTATTTCTAACATGCACTTCAAAAATAAAGAATTAAAAAAAAAAAAAATAGGTTTTAATTTTATAACCAGGAAACACAAATATACAAACCAAAATAAATAAAGAAAAACTTAACATTATGTAATAAAGGTTTATAAAAACTTACTATAAACTTTGTCAGATTGCATTTTTGGGCACACTTTTTAGCTAGGGGACTTGCTTCACCTGCCCCCTCCTCCCTCATACCCACCCAGCTCAGTTTCAGACCAATCCAGTAATGACAGAAACAGGTCATCTGTGCAGCAGGAGAGAGAAACCTGACACAAAAGCCTGCTCTGCATGATCATACTGATCAGACTCCCTCTTCTCCCCTTGTCAGGATGCTGCAAGTGAAAAGACTTTCGAACTACACATGTGCAAGAAAGTCAGGCATGCCGAATGCGCTTTTCCAGCATTCCTAAGGATAGAACACCGATTGGTTAGATCAGTGTCTCATCATAGAGTGGGTTCAGGAAGCATAAGAAAAAGCAACAAAATCAGAAAAAATAAATCTTATTTACCTTTTTTTCAACTTTCAGTGTGAGGCAACTGTCTCATTCAAATCTAGAGCTTTTAAATGAGACTGTTGTCTCAAAGTGATGCATACCATATATACCTAAAATTTGTTATTACAATACGATTTTTCTCAGCAGTCTTAAAGTCTTTTTACTGGTTTCAGTAATTTTTTATGGAGACCGATTACAGCCTCTGCTCACAGTGATTTTGGTTTCATAATATCATTAAGTATATTAACTAAGATTTCATTTGAGCACGCTCTTTCAAATTTAATATACATCTCCATATTTAAATGATATACATTACAATTTTAAGTTTACTGGCTAGGTCTTAATAGATGTGAATTTCTACTTGCCTGAATTTGCATTTGCCAATGGCTAGTGGAAATTTTGAGTCCTGTATATAACAAACATATAGGGCTCAGACTCTCTCCTATCCATTGGCAAGTGACAATCTAACCCTGGAAAGTAGAAATTCACTCCTGATGGGTACACTGACTTAACGCCTGGCTAGCAGCATAAAACGACTATATATTTATATTTTTGCTTGTATGTTTTAATTTAGTATTTAACAAGATACTCCAATCCACAAACCAGAACCTGTCTAGTAGATAAATCCCCATTGAAAATATGCATGCATCGAATTATGTATTTTATCACTGGGGGTATATCTAAAAACAAGTTGCAAAAGTTGTAAATCTTTTGTCTGAAGCCTTTGCTAGCCCTCCCCTTCTAAAACAGCCGAGATTTTCTGTGGTTGTCCAATGACAGATTCCCAATGCAGCTAAATGAGAAGTCTTTGCTTGCTCTGAGAGACTGCCTGCCTGTTTAGCTACACTGAGTTGAACAGCTAGCAAGTAACAGGACCTGTTGTCTGATTGAAAGCCATGGGCTTAAAATGTTTGATTTCTGTTGAAATCTGCACTTTCTGGAAAAAACAAACAAAAAAAAAAAAAAACACTCTTCCTACATAAAGCACTTCAGCAAGTGCTTTACGGGTCTGGAATGCCCCTCAAGTACAGCTTACCTTTTCTTCTACTTCTTCTTTTACCATCTTTGGAATTTTTAGATTTTTCCTTTTTTTTCCCCTTTTCATCTCCAGACTCTCCATCACTAAAGCTAATCTTGTGTCGCAATAAACGGTGCCTGTATCTTGGCTTCTTTGAAGATTCAGAGTCACTATCTGAGTTTGAGCTTTCTCCATTCTCATCTTCATCTTCATCCTCATCCTCATCACCTGATAAAGCAGAAAATGCAAGGTTTTCTCATTAATTTCCATTAAAAAAAATTTAACTACTGAATGAAATTGTCATGGGATTGATAAACATACTGATTGACTTTAATTCTGCTTGAAAGGAAAAAAGAAATAAAGCATGACAATATATTTAAATATAAGAGTAGAACATTGGGTATCAAAGGCAGGTAGATGTGGCTAGGGATGTATAAACAAACAAAAGTAATTACTAAATGGCAGATAATGGAGACAGCAGGAGTATGGCCTATACATGAAAAGAGCTTCATCAAGCAAAAGTTGTTTTGGTGCTTAGAGAATCCTCTTAAAGGGCCACTCTTGGAACCAAAACAACTTTACGTCAATATAATGGTTGTGGAACCAGGTGTCCACTGGCATCTTCTTACCTCTAACGGTTAAACTGTTTTGATATTAAGTGTAGTTTCAAGGGCCAGCTTTCTATTCTGTGCCTCTTCACAAATGCGAAAGAAAAGGCTTGAGCTGCAGTCATGGTCTAAGAATGTCAGCTGACATTTTCAGCCTATCACTGACCAGAGAGTAATGCTTCAAAAAAAAAAAAAAAGTATTTTTTAAAGACTTAAAGGGAAACTCCAGTGCCAGGAAAACAGTTTTCCCGGCACTGGAGGTACCCTCTCCCTCCCACCCACCAATCCCCGGTTACTGAACGGGTGAAATCCCCTTCACTCACTTACCTGAGGCAGCAGAGATGTCCCACTTCGCTGTCTCCTCCTTCTGATTCCGCCCACCGGCCGAGGAGACCTAACGCGCAGCGCATTAGCGCTCCCCATAGGAAAGCATTGAAAAAGATTTTCAATGGTTTCCTATGGGGAAATGAGCGACGCTGGAGGTCCTCACACAGCGTGAGGATGTCCAGCGACGCTCAAGCAAAGAAAATCTTTGCTAGAAATAAGGAAGTTCCCTCTAGTGTCTGTCTAGTAGACAGCCACTAGAGGAGGAATTAACCCTGCAATGTAATTATTGCAGTTTATAAAAAACTGCAATAATTACAGTTGCAGGGTTAGGAGTAGTGGGAGTTGGCACCCAGACCACTCCAATGGGCAGAAGTGGTCTGGGTGCCTGGAGTGTCACTTTAAAGGCGAGGGGGTGTGGCCGGACCATTACAGCGAGTAGTCTCATGCCTGCGGTGTTCTGTACTCTTAGCGGCAAATCCTACCCGCAGCATGGTGGGGATCTGTACACAAAAGTGCTCCCGAACTGTGCGATGTCATGGGGAAGATGATCAAAAGTTAAAAACCCAACTGGGAGACGGGAGCAGGATTGGGCAAATCTTCCAGGCGCGGCCTACTCCTAAGATGGCAGCCATACCGGACTCCCACAGCTCTACTTCAGAGGAGGAACCTCTGGACGTCCCAGACAACATACCTGAGGCCAGGGATCAGTTATCCATAGTGCCCATGGACTACCACTAGCCGCTAAAAGGGACAGTGAACCTCCTGAAAAATGTGCGCTCCTGGTTTCACACTGATAAGGCAATACTGCGAGAAGACATGTCGGCTGTCACTGACCGGGTGAGAGACACAGAAGAGGACTTATCTACAGCCATTCAACGACAAACTGCCAAGCACACAGGTCCAGAAACTCCAGGCCTCCCACAAGATCCTGCAGAACAGACTTGACATGCTTGACGACACACGGCGCCAATATAAAAATAAGGGGCTCTCACCTGGCGTTATCCAGCACACTGCATCATCAGTGTCACATTCTATCCCTGCCAAGATTTTCTAACAGGGTTAGACACACGGCAACACTGACTCATCTGCTCTATCTAGAAGCAAGTTCAGCTAAATTTCTCTCTAGCCTGTTTTGGCTTTCTGCTGGGAGGTTGGGACTTTATATCACTGCACTAGCGATCAGGAGAAATCAGGCTTTTTGCCAAGGGGTGCCCTCGAAGGAACGAGTTGCTAGGGTCACTAGTGACAGGCAGATAGTCTCCTTTACTATACACCATATTATCTGCAGTTTTCTCTCCACCTCCCCTTTTGAGTATCAGTTTTGTATTTGAGCTTTTCAGTAGCTCAGTCATCCTTTCACACTTTACCAGTATTAGCGATTAAAATACTGCAAATTTACCGGTCCCTCTCAGAACCTTGGTTTAGCAGTCTGAGAATCTGCCAAAAGTTGTTTGGTCAATTTGGCCAATATACTGACTCAGCTACTTACTACCTAAACGTCTATATATATGTGCATTATAAACGGCAAGCTTATTTCATTACAGACCGCTTGCACCACGCTCTACAAAATATCTGACATAAGTGTTTTGGTAAAACTGTCAATTATATCCATACAGCTACTTTACCGCTATAATGTCTCTAAATAGTGTTTTGAAAACGGCAAGCTCATCTATTTAATGATCATACCGCTTGAACACAGACGCTCTGCTATATATATATACTCTATAGCAGGAATTTAGTTAGCAGCTTACACCGCTGTATACACTTTGGTGGCTTTGTATCATTAACAGTATAACCCTTTCGACTTTGTAAGTCACAGTGGTTCACTGTTTTGTTCCACTGTCTCCTGGTGCCACATTTTTTATATATATATTTATATTTGTGTTTTGTTGGGTCACTATACCAACCGCTACTTTTATTTTTAGTTATAATTAAAAGCTAAGTTTTATTGTTGGGAATTAACTACCCACTTTTTCCCACTTTAGTTTCCCTCCAGATTGAGGGAAACCCACTCTATCAGGATTATTTCTACCTATTTTTCCTGTCTTTTCTCTCTACGTTCCTTCTATTATTTTGTATTTTTGGTGAATTTATTTCACTAGGGGTTAACCCCCAAGTAGGAGAAATCCACTTACATATCCCCCTCTCCCCCACCCTTTTTTGACATTAAGGGGCCTTGCTGAATCAATTGATGACAGAGATTCCCCACTTTCTCCGAAGGCTACTCTCTGCAATCCTGCATCCCAGGCAAGCAAAACATACCCCTTCAGAGGGATTCCACAGGCTCCTCAAGTCCACAAGAGCTTCAGCTGCCATTTGCTTCTATTCATTCCGCGACAAGATGGCAGTTGTGGTTGCACTCAAGACTGAGCCCCTTCAAATTCGAAAAGATGCAGCTCACCATCCTTCAGGATTTAGATAAAGCCACACTGGACTGGAGGCGCTCCTATAGTCAGGTAACCCTGACCCTCCAAGAAGTCATCAGGTACAGTTGGGGGGCCAACCCATTCCCTCAGTCACTAAGGGAGACACAGCCTTCGACTTCCCTCGCCCGATGACTCCTGTGCCTTCCTGAAAAGCCTATGGCTAGTGAGCCTACCTGTCCCAGCACCACCGCTGGAAGCTCGTAGGATGTTACAAATATTGTCCTCTTCATGCCAAGTTCTGCAGCAGGCATAGGCTGAGACTGAGACGGTCCATATACCTCCTAAAGGAGAGTAATCCTTTTATTGTAATAATGTTCTAGTTCCACTGAGAAATAGTGTAAAGCGGTTCAAAATGCCATCGGGCCCGTGTCCAACCACACTCTTAGCATCGACTAACACCCCACAGCATTCAATCTCTTAGAGCTACAACTAGAAAGCAAATAGATTAATCCTGGTTACCCCTTTTACACCAAAAAGTGCAATTTTTTTTTTTTTAAATGCCATTACACGGTTAGCAAATGTTTGTAATATGTCTGCATCAGCTGTTGTGGCAGTGCACATATGGTTGTCTAACTCTGCACAAAAAAAAAAAAAACACTTAAAGGTAAGAAAGCAAATGTGGCATCTGGTCACCTAAGCCACTTCTTCGATATGAAAAATCTCCTGTATTTGCTATATGGCCAGATATGCCCTGTCACCGTCCAAAGGAACTAGTCAAACCATTTAAGAACAGTTTGACACATTACCTGAATATCCAGGGTGCCCACATTGCATCCAGCTTCTCTAGCAAGAACCCCTGAATGTCTCACTTGATCTATATACTCGTGTATAAGTCGATCTCATGTATAAGTAGAGTGCAGTTTGGTGACCAACAATTGTGAAATATGCTATGCCTCGTGGATAAGTCGAGGGTAAAACTTGGGACTATGAAATTATGTGATTTTTATAATTATATACACACACTCATACAAACACACACTCATACAAACAATCTGCATTATACACACACTCATACAAACACACACTCTGCATTATATACGCACACTGTGTATATAATGCGTGTGTGTATAATGCAGATTGTATGAGTGTGTGTGTGTGTATATATATATTATGCTGTGTGTATATATGAGTGTGTATATAATGCAGAGTGTGTGTGTGTGTGTGTGTGTGTGTGTGTGTGTGTGTGTGTGTGTGTGTGCGCGTGTGTGCGCGCGGAGGGCATTTTTATTATTTTCAATTATTTTTTTTTAATATTTTAATATTTAAAAGAAATATTTAAGAATTATTTTTAATTTTATTATTTATTTTTTTTTAATTTTAATAATTTTTTTATTGTAATATTTTTTTATTTTATTACTTAATTTTATTTTCGTCCCCCTCCCTGCTTGATACATGGCCAGGGAGGGGGGCTCTCATTCCCTGGTGGTCCAGTGGATGGGCTGTTTAGGAGGGGGCTGGCAGAGAGCAGTAACTTACCTTTCCTGCAGCTCCTGTCAGCTCCCTTCTCTCACCTCCAGTCCGGCCAGCTCCTCTGTCAGCTCCCACTGTAAGTCTCGCGAGAGACCGCAAGACTTACAGTGGGAGCTGACAGAAGAGCTGGCCGGACCGGAGGAGAGAGAAGGGAGCTGACAGGAGCTGCAGGAAAGGTAAGTTACTGCTCTCTGCCAGCCCCCAACAGGACCGCCGGGCTTGTAATGAGCCCGGCGGTCCTCGTCTGTATTATGGCAATGTAAGACAATGTAAGCCATAATACAGACATTGACTCTAGTATAAGTAGAGTTGGGATTTTTCAGCACAAAATATGTGCTGAAAAACTCGACTTTTACTCGAGTATATACGGTAAGCACAGCACACTACAAAGCCACACTAATTGGCTCAGGGCATTCGGCTGACACACTCAACCCTGCTAAGCTCAGTGAAGGAAACCAGAGTCTTCAAGCAGAAGAAGGCGGAAGCCAAGGGCATAGAGCAGGACGTGGGTAAGTTGTCACACTATTTGTCTACTTAATCTCAGAGGGTGCCAGAGCACCATTAATGGGGCTGTAGTGGTTATGATGTTTGGAATGCTCTTTTAAATGGACACTAACTGCATAATCTCACTGAAATGGTTATAGTCTCAGAGTCCCCTGATGCCATCCTTCCAATCAGCATGAAACTGTTTTAAATGTTTTATTGCGAATCAAGTCTCCATCAGCCAATCCCCACTGCGTTGCTTGGGCTAACGAGGAAGCATTAGTCTGAGTGACAACGGGTGGCAGTGATTGGTTGAGAGTGTCAGATTACCACCTTTAGGCTATTACATCTCCCATTGGAGGTATGAATTGATACAGCAAGTAGGAAGCGTGCATTCTCTGCCTTAGCTATACCTCCAGTAAGGGCTGGTCTTTAGCTGGCCAGGAACCCTTGCATAGTGTTTAACTATTTTTTGAGCAGTTTAGTTTAACACTGTATGAAAGTACCATACCAAAGAACTCCAGGCACTGTAACCAATTCAATGAGATGAACTGGTTAAACTGCCTACAGTCACTTTAGCCCCTTAAGGACACATGACATGTCATGATTCCCTTTTATTCCAGAAGTTTGGTCCTCAAGGGGTTAAGTAAGAAAATATTTAATATAATCTGCAAAAGGAAACCTCTGACAGTGAAAGAATAAGAGGAAAAAAACAAAACAAAAAACACTTAAAACATTTATTTGTACATATTTACCCTCATTATCTTCCGCTTTAGCAGATGCTTTCACTGCTGCCTTTTTGTCTGTTTCAGGTTCATCATCAGAAGAATCATTTTCTTCATCAGAGGAAAGGTTGGCCTTAATTTGTTCAAGAAGCATTTTCTTAGCAATCCTATGAAGTGAAGAAAAAAAAAATTATTTTGAGATTCACAATCTAAGGCGCTGACAAACAAAACAATTGTTATGAACATGATAAATTATGAATGTCAATGATTTTCAGAAGGTGGTTTGAAAAAGGTTAATGTAATATGCATGCACTATCCACTCTCAGTCAAAGACAAGTCTAAATTAATGTATTTGTAAATTTGCAGTCTATTTAACATCATTGCCACAATTTGTTTTAAATCACTGAAAAAATAAATAAATTACAAATCGCCCAACCATTAACCATGATAAACCCTGCATTTATTGAATTCTTCTAATTTGCAGAGGCATGGTATATGCCAGCATTACAAACAGACTAGAGGTGGTTTTGATAACTTCATACTGCAATACAGCTATTATGGAGTAAGTTTTAAATCTCTTGAAATCTGAATTTGTATGAGAATAATAGAGATAGAGAATGAAACTTTCCTTATGTGGTTTATAGTTATTTCACATATCTAGAGATTTAGGCATTTTGTGTGTTTATTTTGCCAAGTGATAAGTACAAATACGCTATTAACATTTCCTTTAAAACAGAACGGTATGGAATAGGGTCTTACTGCCCATGATTATCAACAATAAAAAAAAAAAAAAAAAAAAAGACATTTATATTTCAAAGTAGTATAATTAAAAACTTTAGATATGGTATTGAAAGATTGATAAATTGGATGGTAACACTAGAACATTTTTGGTTGGAAAATTCTGACAGTAAATGCAAATATTATACAATGTTAGAATTAGACTATTACAATGACAGTATTTTAAAACCACCCAAGTGAATGCACCAGCTGAAGGAAAAGACAGATTTTTTTTTTAATATAGAAAATTATTAAAATACGAATGTTGTGATGTAACTTTAAATTCCATTTCACCTCAGACATTTATATGCATGTTCTCTTCTAATGCGCAAGATGCCAATACTTGTTTTATGTATGGGAGAGAAAAATTGCATTGGCTCTTGTTAACGTCACCCAGCTTGCGGTCTTCCATAAGCAGTTTCTGTATATTCTGGTTTCTAACACAAGATTGGACACAGTTTGAGACTGCCAGGAATTACGCAGAAGATGGCGGCAAAAAGAAGTTCAGTTTATTGTAAACTTCCCCCATACAAGTTCAAAGATATAGTGCACCCTATAAACTGTTCAGAATTTTGCAATATATAGATTTTTTTAAAATCACAAGTGATCTGATTTAATGATCAAGAATGAAAGGAACACTCCAGTTTTCTAAAGCACTTTAACATGGTGACATGCCTTAGGGTTAAACTGCATGCCCATGTAGGCTTATTTTATAGAATGTCAATTTCAAGTGGAATCACTTTTATAATACCTTGCTTACTTTAAAATATAGTTTAAAGGAGAATTGAAGAAAGCCAGGCATACTCTCTGAGCCAAGCAGACTAACACTCAACTCACCAGCTGTGCATGTACTGCGGCACTGGCCTCTTATAGACTTCTTAAAGATTTGTAACAAGTCTAAGATAGGTCCACAAAACTTCTGAAAAGGCCTCGGAGTGGGCAATGTCCAACACAAACAGGAAAATATGTGCGGTTACTAAGGAGTGTTCCATACATTACCTTCACGATAATGGAAACTGCAATATAGCATGTGTAGAAGGAGTTTGGACCTGATCGGTCACCGAAAAACAAATGGTGACTAAACTATGTTGTCCCTCCATAGTATAGACTGAATCTACAGTTTTAGTCCTTTGTTAAGAAGGTAGGAAATAGAATGTGGCTCTTCTTTGAAGAGAGGTAAAACTACATAACTTTGCCAATTTAATGTAAAACAGCTGAATGAGAAATCAGTGGAATATAAAAAATAAATAAAAGTATATTTTAACTGTTACAAAAGTATATACACCGGTATTTTATGGTCTATAAAATATTCTAAGGTATCAGGACTGCTTGAGAATAAAAATGTTAGAGGGAAGTCTTAATATAAATTTACATGTGTGCTTAGATAAAATGTACTACTTTGCCTTCCATAAAACATGTACCGTATTTAATTTGATTTTTTTTTTTTTGACATTTTAACTTTACAGTATTTATAAAAATAAAATATAGCAGAAATAGGTCAGTAGACCCAAAGAAAGATAGTCCACTTAATTACTGGAATACATGCTACCACTTCTAAAGTCTAGGCTAGTATACTGGTGATCCATTCAGTACAACATGATCACCACTTATTTGAGCAATTAAGATTAAAAAGTGCTAATAGTTGAGTATTGTTTTAAGTTTCTATATGTAGTTATTTTTGCATGTATATACAATATGATTAGATGCATTGTAAATATTCAATACAATTTGTCAGGATAAGTATGGGATAATTGCACCTTTTTCATTTAGATTTTAATAAGGTTTCCGATTTACAGTCCAGAAGTACATGATATTGAGAGGACTGCACCTAATGAGCAAGGTGTTGTAGAAATCAGGGCAGTGAGTACCTAATAAGATCAAGATCATAAGTCTCTTTTGAATATGTGGCATAACAAGTTTAAAAATCTGATATACATAAAATATAAATTCAGAACTTATTAGAGACCCTTAACAATGCAAGTTAATGTCTGTTAAAAAAGAAAAACTAAGTTTAAAGTACAAATTTCTAAAAATGTGTCCTAGCAACCCCTGCCCCACGTCAATGTAAGTAGCCACACCATTTGGCAATGGTTTGATTTCTTAACTGTGGTGCACCAGGCAACACTTCTGGTTTCACTCTAGGTGGTAGTTGCAGCAGTGAGCTAGACTGCACTGCAGGAGCTTCCAGCCTTTACTTGCTAAGAGGAGATGGGGAGTAGCATCCAGTAGACTATATGCAAGAAGAAAAAAAAGGAGTGCCAGGGCACCACAAGAACACACTACAGTTTTCGTGCTTGGAAAGTTTATTAAAATAAAACTGAGTGTTCCTTTATTTCCCCTATTTTATTTTACTTACTTTACAAAAAAAATAAAGTTCTTGCAAGTCTTCTTTGGGATATACAAAGAAAGATGGGGGGGGGGGGGGGGGGCAGCTTACAAAAAACAACTGACCTGATGACTGCAACCTTTGTAAGCCCCTTTTTAACCAAAGCAGACTTCTGCTTTACGTGCAAAGGAATTGACTAGTAAGAGGCTTCTCATTCAGCCTTTGGACTGGAGCCGCAAGTGCGTGGGATCATGGCTTTCTAGTGCATCTCATTGAGAAGGGTGAGGTAGGCGCTATGTAGCCCAGCACGACTGCCACTTCGGTCAGCTCTGCAGAGAAAAATCTTTCTGGCTATCCTAGACAGCTACAGAGGTGTTACTGCCCTCTGTTTTAAATGTGACGATTTCTACTTAAATCTGGACTTTTTTTTAAAGTGTTAAAAAAAAAAAAAAATTATATATATATATATATAATATTACACACACACACACACACACACACACACACACACACACACACACACATATATATATATATATATATATATATAAATACTTGCCAAAAAAATTTAAAGAAAAAAAAACTAAATAAATAATTCATAATATGCTCATAAAGTGGAATTTATCTAACACATTGTTGAACATGTTAGCTCTTTATAAATCAGAACAACCGTACCGAGAAATTATCAATAGTAAAACATAACTATGTGTATAATATATATATATATACATACATATATATACATACATATATATACATACATATATATACATATACACACACACACACACACCTTTATCTCCATCTTCACCGAAGAAAATATAAGCTATGAGACTATTTTTTGGTGACCATCAGCCTTCCCTTTATGCAAATCAAAACAGTGATCATGAGTATTAGCATGTAAATCTTCATGATTAAGAAATAGCCTAGCCTACTCCATATCCAAAATGCAGGATTTCTCAGCATAGTCCAGAATAATGACTTGAGAAATAACACCATTCTCCCCAATACTTCTGGATAGATAGGGCATTATCCTATGTATCCATCATCATGTTGAGGGCAATTTGTTGTAGTGTTTTATACTTGTTGCCAGATTAGCCAGTCTACAATCCACCCAACAAAAACAGAGACCACTGGTTATCAGCTATCAGAACAATTTAAAAGTGGTACCCTTTAAGAATCCTATAACTACTACACAGCAATGTAATAGTCATGGCGCCAGGAGCTTTAAAGAGTTAAATCCTTTTTAATCTCGTCTCCCAGATACTCAAAGGTCAGTCTCTCTTGACAGTTATCGCTAAAGAAGAGCTTCCCCCTTCTAAAGTTAGGAATATTAAGGTTGCCTAATTTTGACAGCATTCATTGGTTGAGGAGCATCAGTCGACAATCCATCAAAGACGAGGTACAGAACGGATATCAGATCTACAGAAGTACTGACTTCTGAGATATATATAGATATCTGTGAAGAAGATCCAGAGTTCATAAGTCTGGGGCACTCAAGGCATTGCAAACCAAAACTCCTAAAAGTGGGACAGCCTCAGAGAACAGCCGCTTAGAGTATAAAGAGTGCCCATTTAAATTTTTCCTTTTAAAATTTGAACTGAACTATTAAAATCATCTGACGACCAACTTGTAGATCCCTTGAATGACCATCTGCTTTTCTTTTGTAATTTATGGTAGTTTTTGCTTTGATTATTGATGCAAGAACCAGATATATTTTATTTGTGTGTTGGACAGGGTGGATATAATTTAGATCAAGTCTATTTAAATCACTATTTAGTAATATTTGATTTAAACCATGGTTTTCTATGTAACCAGAAGGTGGTTTAAATTTTTAAAATAACTTAATCAGGCCTTTCATTTGTTATATTGTGGGCATTTGGCAAGCATGCCTGATCTACCCATAGGTAGAGGAACTTCATTAAAATACTCCCTAAAGCTCTTTTCACTGGCGTTATAAGTTCTTTCTTCAAGGTAGGAAATGAGCCTCAAGCTATAGACACTAACATCCCAAAACTAATTTTTACTGCTTACCCGTCCCCACACTTGGCATCTTGTGCACATCTATCCTACTCCAAGAATGGTCTATTTGTTAAACTTCTCGAATCTAAACACTTAAGAGGCAAGGTGGAGTTTCTGAGTACATAAATTTGCAGAGCAAGAGGACTGATGTATGTTTTGAGAACAGCAAATTCAAGCATCTGTAATACCTTCTAGATGGAAAAAAAACTTTTCAAGAGTCTCTGGGAGAACATTGCATTGTGAATGAATTTAATTGAATTAATGAAATTAATTTATTGAATAAATGAAAACATTACGTGGATATAGTCCAGAGAGAGAGAGAGAGAGAGAGAGAGAGAGAGATATACACACACCCCTATTTCATGATTAATAACATATGGACTAAGGTATATTAAGAAAACTTTAGATGAAGCATTATATAAAATAAATCTGAATTACATTACTCCAGGCACCATAACAAATTCATCAGAATGAAGTTATGGTGTAAGGAGGTCCACAGGTGCCTGCTTACCTGAAGGGGTTATACTGTTAACGCACGGTTTAACCTTAAAGTGCGGAGTATTATGCCAGATCGCTCTGCCCATCTCCTTCAGCTTCGAATCCAGAATCTCGGACAGTGGCACCGCACACAATCTTAGTATCCCTGTAGCTACCCATTCACAAAATAGCATTAGAAACTTACATATTTTTCTCACACTCTGATGCACTCAGCCTATCAGTATTGTCCCTGTCCACGGCTTCCTGTTGTGGGCATCAAACTGCAGCAAAAGGAGATGGGCATCGGAGTCACCACTTTGGGTTTAAATCATACTTTAACAATTTAGCCCCTTGAGATAATCCAGCGCCTGGGGAAATTCTTGCACCACAACGTCATTCTGATGAAGTTATGGTGCCTGGACTGTTACTTTAAATTTTGTGTGTTTGAAAAATAAAAAAATACTGATTAAGATTTTTTTTTTAAATTAATTTCAAAATCTATTTATCCACCCTGGAGTAGTAGGACCTGTGTCTGCTATTTTTAAATGTTTAATACTGCAACTCACTGTGAAATATCTTCAATGTTACAGTCATAATATTTGCTTTGAAATGTTTGAGTTATAGTTGTATAAATGTTTTTGTAGAATGAAAAAAAAAAAAAAAATTAAATGTTACTTTCACTCCAGTAATTATTTTAAAAATATCAAGTACAAAAAAATAAAATAAACGCAATTAAAATCATTACTTTGCAGGTTTTTTTTGGTCAGTGTTATGGTATATTTTGTTCAATATTTACTTATTTTTTACGTCAGGATCAAACAAAACAAATTTCTATCTTCTCAAAGCTTTACAAGTGAATAATACCAAAACAAAAGAACAAGATTGCACTACCCAGAAAACTTGTTTCTTGCTCACTTTAAGAAGCTTTAAAAGAAACACTGACCCTGTTGAGCTTGCATCACCTTGTGCGAGATGTATTTATTGAGAAAAAAAAATAAAATTAAATGCATGGACAAGAAAAGTTTCAAAAAATTTATTGCATTCATCAAAGTAAAATGCATTTTAAACACCACATGCCTGTCAACAATAATACTGCAGTTTAAACATTACCAGTTAAAAGGCAGCAGAAAGTAAAAGAAAATATACAATTTAATAAAGTACACAGCACTGTAGCATTAACCCTGTTACAAAGTAATACAAGTAACGTGCACATCACAATATACAAATCAATGTGTTTGATTGCCTGAGGTGCTTTGGGATCACCCAATCTGCATAATGTAAATAAGAGAATCACTTACAAGGTGTGCAGAGTTTTCAGACCACATTACTTAATGCTCAATAAAAAGGGAAATGGGAGCCTCACTTGATTATGGCTGTGTTTATAGTTTATAGATATGCTGGTCAATGACCACAAGTTGAATTCCAGATATATTGTGATTGTATGTTTGGTGCCTTCCACCAATAGGAATAAAGATTGACATTTTTTCCTCCTTTAACTGTATTATCACTAAATGTGCAAGACTTGTTTCAATATTAAAATGTGTCCCTTTCATTATTTAAGAAAGTTGGTTAATCAAGTATGCAATGCAAAAAGCATAATTAAAAATAAAAAGCATATTAAAGATGAACCTTTTTGCAACAGAGTGTGCACCTTCTATGTGTACCAAAATATTTTTTTACCAACCTTGTGTTGTAAGAAAGTAGAAATAAACCAGTGCTGTGTTTTCATTAAAAATTTAAAACTAAGATTTGGAAATGGCTATCCTAATTTCCTTCAGTAATGGACAGTTTAAAAAAAATAAAAATAAAAATAAAATACTTCACAGGTAGTGGGCCTGACTTTAAGACAAAAAAAATATTGAGAGAATCAGATGTAGAAAAATATTAAATATTTCGTTTTAAGAAATTAACATATATATATAGATAGATAGATATGATATATATTTAGATTTCTTCAACTAATAGCAGCATACATACCTAATGTTAAAAGAGAACACAAGTCAGACCAGCGCTTCAATACTCTTAATGTGGAATTTCACAAGCATCTCACACTCAAACAGTAAACCCATAGAGAAACTAAACACCATGAATCTGAACAATAAATATTATTCATTTCACGTCCAGGACCTCTAGCTGCTGAACTACAACCTACATAGTCATTGGTCTGCTTTGAAGGTTAGAGGACCAAGGAGATTCAATCAATCTAGCAGCTGAAGAACTAGAGCTGGAAGGTACTGATATATGTGGGCACAAAAAAGCAGCTAGGTTTTATTTGCATTGAACCTAATAGGGACAGGAATTCCCTGTCTTTAAAAGACAACAAATCTAAAACCAAAAAAAAAGATTAAAAAAAAAAACACTTTTCATTAATGGATTTATGCTAATACGTAAGTACTGTATAACAGATCACATAACAAAATGAAATCATGAGAACTATAAATCCTTTACAACACAGTATCCGTTCAAAAGTCAAAGATCTTATGTAGGAACTGTGCTCATACTGTTTCAGGAGAAGAGACATAGATTGAAAACATGTTTATGGTATTGTTTCATTTTAAAACAAGTTTCACAAAACAGCAAAATTCCAGTTGTCTTTTGTTAAACACTTTAGATTTCAAGGACGGCTAACCAAAGTGTTACAAAAAGCAGGAGAGTAATCAATAAAAGAAAGAATTGAAAGTTTGTCACAAATTTTCCATTATCTTAAAGGAACACTATAGTCCCCTAAATTACTTTAGCTAAATAAAGCAGTTTTAGTGTATAGATCATTCCCCTGCAATTTCACTGCTCAATTCACTGTCATTTAGGAGTTAAATCACTGTTTCTGTTTATGCAGCCCTAGCCACACCTCCCCTGGCTATGATTGACAGAGCCTGCATGAAAAAAAAACTGGTTTCACTTTCAAACAGATGTAGTTTACCTTAAATAATTGTATCTCAATCTCTAAATTGAACTTTAATCACACACAGGAGGCTCTTGCAGGGTCTAGCAATCTATTAACATAGCAGGGGATAAGAAAATCTTAATTAAACAGAACTTGCAATAAAGAAAGCCTAAATAGGGCTCTCTTTACAGGAAGTGTTTATGGTAGGCTGTGCAAGTCACATGCAGGGAGGTGTGACTAGGGTTCATAAACAAAGGGATTTAACTCCTAAATGGCAGAGGACTGAGCAGTGAGGCTGCAGGGGCATGTTCTATACACCAACACTGCTTTATTAAGCTAAAGTTGTTCAGGTGACTATAGTGTCCCTTTAATCTTCTTTGAGGTAGCAAACAGTTGATAACACAAGCATTTTTATTTCCCCCAAATCTGTCTCTAATATGTATTTTAAGGGTTTCTTTTTAAAATTTAGAACAATTTCTTTTATGCAAAGACAATTCAAAGTGATATACGAATTTAAGGTCAAAAAAGCTGAATACAATATAGCAAAATAGACTAGAATTCTCCATGGAGAAAGCTGCTGTATTTCCAGTGTACCAATTTTGGTATTATAAAAGTGTTTTTACTCTGTTGGGATGGGTGTAAGGAAAGGTAGTAACAGTGCTGCACATTTTGAATATGAAGGGCCTTTAAAAGTTGTATTAAATAATTATAGAATGTGTGCTCAAGGCATTAATGATAACTCACAAAGCTTCATTTAAAACACTGTGGCAGATACGCCAGTGGTATCTAAAGAGAAACCGTTTACTCTACTTAGTACTTCCATTGACATTAAACATCTACTTTAGTTTGTATTAAATAAAATAACTTAGTAGGTTTGCTGTCATAAAGTATAACTGATCACCTCCATTTTACATTGCCCATGCTGGTCTCTTGAGAGCAGATCAAGGAGGTCATGTGTACTGCCAGCAGTTGATGAGGCACCTGAGGGCAAGGTGTGTGAATTGGCACAAAAGCCCAACTAAAGGTTTCTGCTTTTAAATTCACATAAAGCTGAGTCACATATTCCAGGAGGCTGTAGTGAGTGATTGAAGGTCAGCCAGCAACCTCTGCAGGTTTTACCACAAATCATACTGTGCATTAAAGAAATATATTTGTTTTTATTATATGATTAGATTACCAGTCCACTCCCAAATAAAACACCTTAAAATAGCTATTAAAAGATTATTCTAGTGCTGTGACTGCAAATCCTTCTCCAGTGAAGGCAAGCATAACTTTTGCCAAGTCAAATGCTTCTCACAGAGAAGCATTAAGGACACTAATGCCTCGTTTCCACTGAGCGGAACGGTTCGGTTCGCTATTTTGAGTGTTTCCATTATGAAAGTGGCCCATACAACCGAACCATACTGCACCATTCAGGGTCCTGCTTCAGATGTAGGGCCATAGGAAATGGCATGGTTCGGTTAGGGCAGAGCTACTATACAATCTATTGATTGGTGGACAGGAAGAGCATTTTTTCTAAACCCTGCATTGCCCCTGAAGGTCTGACTTGCAGTGGAAACGCACACCAGAATAGGCTGGACCATTCTCTAAACCTTCCAAACTGTACCGACCCGAACCGATCCACTCAGTGGAAACAAGGCAACATTTAACATGTGGCAAACTCCTCAATCCACCAATTCAATGCTTCTCATAGAGAAGCATTAACTACATTCAGCGTCATCTTGCACGGTGACGTCAAACATAAAGTCCTTTGAAAATCAAAGGATGTAAGGAGCAAATGCAACTAGTGGCTGTCTGACAGTCACTAGTGGTTTGTTTTCAGCCAAAGGTAACCTTTGCTATTTCACAGAACCCCTAATAATTTTCAGGGTCAAAGTAACGGGACGGCAACTATGGACCAAAACCACTACATTAAGAATCTGGATTGGTGTTCAGTCAGACACTTCAACTAAACAAAAAAAAGTGGTCAGAACACAAGATACAAAACTTTAAGAAATTCAGCTACGGAAAATGTTGCACTAACAGTACTTTAAAAAAAAAAAAAAAATGTTATTCAATTAAAACAAATTACTTCTGCGGTAAAACAGTAAATGGCTTTTAAAGGGAGAGTTGGTTGGTAAAAGTGTTACATAATTTTCCAGCTACTATTTGTTCATTTTTACACAAATGTTATACATCTACCCAGTTGGGACTGAACAACTTGGGCATTAACTGTTTTCATGTGAATTCCCGAGGAAAAGCAGTCCTTTGTATCTATTACACACTTTGTTAGGGAGTGTGTTGTCTGATATCACAAAACATTAATTCACAAAAAGTTGTCATAGCAGAGCCCTTCTAGGGATTACTCAGGCTGTGCTAAAACTAGCCAAGTATTTGTCAAAAATGGTAGAAATCTAAATGAAAACTTGGCTGAAAAATGACTGATTTAAACCGGTAGGATTGCATACACGTCCACAAGAGGTATTCATTACACTTTGGTGCATTACGATACTGTAGTGGAGAATATAATTCTGTCCACAACTGTGGAGTGGGTGATTAAGCAATTCCAGTCCTAAACTTGAAAATTAAAAAGGCTTTTGTATTGATGGATCATATTTTTTTAATATATAGCATTTTTTCTCACCAACTGCAAAGGTGTTGCACTATTGTTCCTAAAACATCAAGAAGTAACTAAGATAATGGAAGTCCACAATGAAGAGAGACCACGTTGCATGGTATCTTTTGAGACAAACCAACAATACCTTCCTTAAAGCTTTGAAAACACAAAAACAGGCAGTGCCTCTGTTTATAACACACCCTATGCAAGGTGTGTGAATACTTTATAGTTTTATTTTTTCATTGGTTTTCTTTTTTTTGGCCTTGGTTTGCTGGCCACTCGTTCAAGCATTTGAGCGGCCTGGAATCGAGTCTTTACAAGGCAGGAAGTCCGGGTTTGTACAACCTGCTTGCTCTTCCGTTGCTTTGCTTTGGGCCCACGCTTAGGGTGTGTTATAATCTTTTTTAAGTCCGTATGGTTGGAATCATACCTATTCTCAGGATCATCGTCATCATCGTCCTCATCCTCTGCAGCAACAGCCCCTGATTTTGTAACTGCTTCATCACCTGGAAATGTAAAAGATATTTCAGCTTTTAAAGAAAAAAAAAATTAAAAAAAATCACAATCTACAGCCAACTTCATAAGCAACAATTCATTATTCATTATCCCAACAGCAATTAGCAGCTACTATGTTATATTCTGATGACCAAGAAGAAAAAAAATAAATAAATACATTTTTACACAAATAATTTAAATATATATATATATATATACACATACATACATACATACACACACACATATATTCTGCAAATAAAAAGTAAACAAGTCAACCCTCAACTACTTTCATAACTCGTTACATATTTAACTTTTACTGCTCTTTTTCCTTTATGCTTTGTAAAATGCTCGCATATATACCGTAAACTCTATTCCAACTATTTGTCACTTTATTTAGGATGAGATCTATGCACGCTACCAAAGTTACTTTATTCAAAGGGATTTGATTTCTGATTTAAAAAAAAAATTATATATATATATATATTCAACCTTTATAAACTATCTGTACAACTTTTTCTATGTTGTGCCTTTGTGCAATAGTTTAGACGCACAATTTGTACAAGTAGACCCAATTTCAAACTTAACTGAGCATGGACATCTACATTTGTATGTTTAATCACCCTTTGTACAACAATCATTTAATATGCAGGTACTCTATAACCACAATGTGGGGGGGGGGGGGGGGGAGAGGGAGTGTAAAATATTTAAAAATGTAAAAATTGAGCACATGGAGCGACTATGGCTAACTATGCAAGGCCCTATGCTACAATCTGGCTCTGATTATGAAGCACTACAATTGTAGTAATTGTACTTAAACATAAGAGAAACAAGTATGGAATGGTTATGGTTTGAAATAGTCTTTAAAGTCGGACACTTATTCAATTTAAGGGTTTGCCCATTTACAAGCATAAATCATATCTGGCATTTTATCAGTGTAAAAAAGTTGTGAAGACTGGGCTCATCCTTCATTCAATTTCCAGTATTTCCTACATATAATTTACTTCTGAAGACCTAGCATACCTAATGGTAAATAGAATTAGGAAATTCTTACCAGAATCCAAAACCCCAAAAATAAGACAAAATACTGGAAAAGTAAAAACCTCTCAGCGTTTCCACAAACTCTTCAAAATTGTAAAATGAACATAAGGTTCTTTTATTCTTTGTCATAATGTTCTCATCACTGAACTGCAATGTACCCAGAATGTAAGCAAGGAATACTATCCCCACCATAGACAGAGGGAGCTTAACCCCTTAAGGACCAAACTTCTGGAATAAAAGGGAATCATGACATGTCACACATGTCATGTGTCCTTAAGGGGTTAATGAGACTTATTTTCCTCAATGAGTGACCAGAATAACATCAGGGGAAAACCCAGGAGAATGATTCTTATGCTTAGATTCCAAAAAGAGATTACCTATTTAAATAATGTAGTGTTTACATACTTATTAAAAAGAAAAAATACCTGAGGACTGACAAAATCCAGCAGCCGATATAATTTCATTTTCAACCAGTGGCACAATCTTTTGCTCATCCCCACTTCCATCTTCGGAATCATGGCTTAAGTTCTCCTGCTCATCTTCAGACATGTCAGAAGACGATGAAGCTTTCTTCTTTGCCACATTGCTTTGCCGACTAGGAGATTTTTTGACTTTTCTAGACTTTTTATCATCTTTTTCTTCTGATGATACACCACTTTCTTCCTCTTTTGCCCTCTTTTTTTTGCCTTTTTTAGCAGACCCGATTTTGCTTAAGCTTTTTATATCCTTCTCTAGCTCAGAGTCATAATTTGAAGAGTCTGAATGGTTAACACGTTTCTTTTTTGCAGCAGTGGAATTTCTAGTAGTCCTTTTTGTCATGTCTGAACCAGAACTTGAGCTCTTCCTTTTTCTTTTGCAGTCCTTCTTTGCAGATTTTTCTTTAAGTGCCGCTGCATTTTTATCAGCCTTTGCCTCGGTACTGCTATCAGGTTCAGAAGAACTGTTACTCATTAAAGCTGCCTTTTTAAGGACCTCCGGCATGTCATCAGAATCAGAGGCACTTTTGATTTCAGATTTAATACTAGGTAGTTTTGATTTTGGACTTTCATTTGAAGAACTACTTTTTGCTTTCACAGTTTTTTCTTTTTTTGGCTTTGATTTTGGTTTTTCTTTGTCTGTGTCATTACTCTCTTCTTCTGTATTTGATGTGGTGGGCTTTTTATCAGTTGGACGTCGCTTAGGAGTGGTCTTGACACGAGGTGACCTCCTAAGCGTGGATTCTTCTTCCTCATTTCCAGATGACTGCTCATCATGTTCATTGGAAGAAACATTGCCTTTGTTTTCGTTTTCTGAATCACTTCCCTTCTTTGAGGACTTTGCAGAGTTTGTTTGGTCTGTTTTCACAGGGGAATTTGACAAGGAAACTGGTGTTAGCTTTACTATCAATTCCTTCTTAACAGGTGTTGTTGCCACTATTCCATCACTCTTGTTTTTTGAAAGGCCTGCTTTTGAACTAACATTTTCAGAATCATTCTGGTTAGTTTTCGATTCCAATGCGGAGTCCACAATATCAAAAATGTCTTCTGGCACTGAAGAAGGAACAGACACAATATCCAAGTCAAGGGCTTTATTGGAATTGGGCTTAAATTTATCATCAGAACCCTTGGACTTTTTCTGAGGAGTACGTGATTTTGTGGATTTAAGAGTCTCACTATTTACATCAGAAGACTTCTTCACAGTCTCTTTCTCTGATTTATGGCTAGAATGCTGTTCCTTTGTTACAGTATCTCCCTTGTCTTCTTTGGATATTCTCTTCAATTTACAGCTGTCCTTCTGCTTATCTCTTTTTTTGTGAGGTTTATCCTTTGTATCTCTGACGTTCCCCCCATCCTCTGCATCTGTATTTTCTTGATGGATCTCACTTTCTTCTATATTGCCTTCTTGTTCTTCATTCTCTGCATCCATATCAGAATCTTCTGCTTGCATATCCGCAGCGCCAGTTTCATTTACAGTCACTTCATCACATGTACTTTTAGGACTTTCATCCATTGTTTCAGGATTCTCCTTATTCTGATCTAAATCCTCCTCCATGCAAGCTACACCATTTTCTGTAGATTCTCTGTGCTTTGCATGGTCAGAATTTGCAACCTTTGCATTTTCACACACAGTAGGAGACGTTTTCTTGTTTTCTTTGTGCTTTTCATCACTCAACTTTTTCTCTTTTAGTTTATTCTCACTGCTTGCATCTTTGCTTTTCTTTGACGTCTTATGCCTATTCACTGAATGAATCTCAGTCGCCAAGCTTTCTTCTAAAGCCAAGTGGGCCTCCTTGAGGTCACCCAAGACAGACTTGAAAGCTTTCAGTTGTCTTAACTTCACTTTTCTACTATTTTCAGAATTTTCAGCTTCCTGCTTCAAAAAACGTACAAAGCTTTTATTCAAGTTTGTGGTTGTCTCAATTAGTTTTTTTGCTTTTTTCAACATTTCTTTTGGCACCATCAGTGCTTTATAAGCGTATGTTATAGAACCAGAATATTTGCTATCAAACTTTTTGTCCTGACCATTGCAGGTCCGTTTATCCGAATCCGTCTGATCGCAAGTTTTGCTCTTGTCATCAACTTTCATTTTCTTCTTATTTTGTTGTAATAACTGCTCTAAGTTTTCAAACACACTATCGCATGCAGCAACAGAGTCTAATAAAGGTTCAGGTTTGCAAATATAGCACTCCCATTTGCTATTTTCATCCATCATATTGGACAGTTCCTTTCTGCCAAGATTTCGCAGGATGCATTTCTTGCAAAAGGCATTGTGGCAGTAGTCACAACAGATTAAGTTCCCGCCTTCAGCACACCATCTGGATAGACAGAAAAACATACTAGTTTAGGATTATCTGATCACAGCCACCCACTCACTCCACAAAAAAATAAAAATTTAATTAAAGTTAAAAACTATTTGGGATTCACAATGGGGAAAGGCTCTAAAAGTATTTTCATTTTTTTATTTAATTTGTTTAACTTAATTTAATAACTTGTCTCTTGCACCTGGACAACATCACATAAATGTAAAGTTTAAGTCTAGTTCATAGCAAAATAACCAGAAAAAATAAAATAAAAATCTTTATGATAATCCCACACACAGAATGCTGTGCACTCACCTGCACTGTTCATCCATCCCATCAGCATCACGATTGATGTCATCACTCATGTAATATTTATAGCAGGTCTACAAGGAAAATTAAGATAAAAAAAAAAAGAAAAACGAAAACAAAACACGTGAATATTTGTAATACTGCATAAAAGATTATATATTATAATAGAAAGCAAAGTTGTAAGTCACTACTTAAGTGGACCAAGTTCCTTTGAGATTGGTTTTATTAAACGTGCCTCTAGAGATATTCCTAAACTTAAATTCCTAACTTTGCCAGCAGAACAATTTGGAATTGTTGGGTAGGGAAAATGTAATGTCTGCAAAACTCTTCCTTATGCCTTAATTTTTGTAAATATAGCCTTTACCATCATCCATCGTAAGCTAGCTTGTCCTCTGTTCTAAAATTTGTTGGCATATCTCATTCACTAGAGGAGTAGTGTAATCCCTTCATAAGAGCCAAATCACTTGTGCTCATGACAGTCCGGTATGCCCCAAGACATGAAAGTGAATAAATCGCCAATTTTAAAAACAAGTGGGGATTGATAAAGAAAGGTGAAAGTCTCTCAACCAGGAGAATCACTTTTAGGGACTAAAATTTTTTTTATTTTTCTGCTCTCATGTTTAACTGTATGAGACCTTGGGATGGGAAAACTAAATAGTTTATCCCCAAATAAAATGCCTTAAAAATTGTTGCTATAACATTGCACTGAAACACTGTTTTTGCACTGCTTGTGTACATATTTTTTTCTATGAAAATGTGTGGTGCTCATAAAGGATTGAATAAATTCAGAATGAGGTTCACTTCCCCCTCTTTTTAAAGAAGCTATTTGTACTATACCTTGCAAATCAGTACTTTTAGGGCAGGGTGCCTGTAAATGGAATCTTTCTGGAAATGATTCACTTGTTGCCCACATGCTGTGCAGCTGACAATCCCATGAAGTCCTTCCTCTAGAAAAAGAATGCATCAACACATGCAGTTAAAGTCACTTGGTCACTTACCAAGCTATATGTTATAATTAACTTAAAAGGGGACATTCCACAGCTTGAATACAAAATAAATTCACTGTTCAATTGATATACCACCAATGTATATATGCATACATAGCCCTCCCTTTCTAACACCAGCCAGACTTTCTGTGTCTGTCCAATTACAGACTTCAAGTGCAATGGTCAAGGGGATGCCAGGAAAAGAAAGTTATATTCACCTGAAACTATCCCTCTCAGGCCCTGCCATCTCTTCCCTGCTGGTCCTCTTCAGTTCCTGGCACTTCAGCAGCCAGGGGCAGGCGTCAGCATTTCCCTTTTGTGAATGTGCGCGAACACTAATGTCTATTGAGTATCCTTGAATATTGCAGGGTGCTCCCGTAAAAAGAGCATTTTTACTATCCTTGGTATCAGATGTGGGCTTGACAAAAAGGTAACTGTGCTTTTTGTCAAGTTTAGGAAAAACAATAACACAAAGTAGCCCACCGCATGCCTTACTATAATTTTTGACTGGGTTTGAAATTCAGACAATGTTAATAATGTAAATTTTATCTTTAGGACATGCTCCTTTTGGAGAGCGGGTGTGGGCCTGAGCGTCATTTTAAAGAATGGTCTAACAATTTTCAAATAAAACTTTATAGATTGTATTATTTTACATTGTAATAGGCCATTCTTTGAATACTCAAAAGCAAAGTATCATTCACATGTTTACCTGTACGTTTTTTAGCTATAGGTACATCTGGTTTCACTTTAGTGCGATTCCGAAACTCTGGTCCCTTGAAGTCATCTTTGTCTTCATTTAAAACAGGCTCTGGCTGTACCACAACAGTACCTAGAAAAAAGTAACGCTTTAAAATGACCATCTTCTACAAAAAGTAGTCTTGCCAATTAAAAATGTCCCTTTATTGCAGCAAGACATTCTAGACAAAATGCGGAGGATTTTTTCTGCACAGAAGATATACACTAGAAACGTGAATATATTCTATTAACATGAGCAACTAGAGAAACACGATGTTGTACTTCAGCAATAATTAAATATCGTCCAATAAAAGAGCATTGGACAGCACGGCACTATCCTTCCTATTTACAGGAAAGTCTCCTTAGAAGAAGGGACATTTACCACTTCAGTGTTTATTGCCAAACTTTACTCTTACAAGATGGCAAATGGGCTATTTAATATGGGACATGTTTTCACTTGGCCATTTCATTCATGATTTCTGCTGAATTTAGTAGTAAATTAATTTATTTCACGTACATACTGAACTTCACAGATCTTGTGTGTTCTACTACTTTTAAGACCCGATTTGTATTCTGATGCATTTCCAGAGTATAGCAATGGGCATGCCCTCATTTTGCTTGTTTCCTAGAGAATCTTTTTTTGAAGCAGCTCGGTCACCATACTGATCAACATCACTACCCTAGGAAACCCTATTCAACACCAACTCACACACACTAGTGGTTTAGCCCAAAAAGTCAACCAAAATAACATGCTAATTAGTATTGTTTAGCCTGGTACACATCATGGTGCGTACTAGGTACAGAGCCTACATCAGTGTATAAGTGTGTTGTGAGATCCTGTAACAGCAATCCGAGGCTAGTGCAGACTGATTAACAATACTGCGGGAATGCTTGAACCTTCCAGCAATAACTCAATGCATGCCATAATTGTGTCAGGATTTAACACTATCAACTTTTTCTGTTGCAGTTGGCATACAATCACTGTGGCATGGTGCCAGAGCAATTAAACACATGTAGCTAGCTGGATGGTCTACTCCAAGACTGCCTCAAGTCTGATTGTGACCTGTGATTTAAAGGAGTGGGGATGAGTATACTGGCAGATGAACTTCATTAAAACAAATATGTATCATATGAAAATCATGAAGTGCAATGTAAAGGATATAGAAAATATATAAAAAAAAATCTCATAAAGATACCTAAGGGTAAACTTTCCATATCAACTTCATGATCAGAGTTTTCATTGGATGCTTCAGCATTTGCAATTTCTTCTTGTGCCGGTTCTTCATCAGATTCAACATATTTTGTTACAATGCTAGGTTTTCTGTTCGGAAAAACAAAACAAAATTCTGGCTTAATTTTCTATGGGTGTGCAATCGTATACAGTAGGTCAATGAACAACAGATTCAATTTAATAAATTTAAGATTAAACAGGTTGGCAACAAGTTAGGTTTTTGCTTGTAAATGTAAGAGAAATGTAAAAATATTAAAGTACAAGAAATTCATTTTCTCTACATTTAAAAGAGTGTTTTCTACAAATGGAGGAGTGGATGACAAGTTCACTTACAGGAACTTTACCTTTCGTGAACGGGTTAAGCTCCTATATACCTTTATGCTTAAAAGAGCCCTCATGAAACCGCTACAAATAATTTAGATAAACCTCAAAAGAAAATACGCATTTGTTTTGCATGTTTTCTTTGGGGATATATAATTCTTTACAACACTGTATTGGGTCTATTAGCTAGTGTATCTAGATTTCAAGTGGACGTGTAATCTTGGAATTACCATTGATGTTCTGACAGTTGGTCCTTTTTTACACAAGTATATTTACTTTGCTTATTTGTTTTTCAAGCACTTTTTTTGATACTCACTACATTTATCATATTTTTGTGTGTGATTTCTTTCTCTGAGAGAAGAGTCATCGCGATGTGGTGCACCTATCCCGTTCTTCATAGAGGGTCATTGAATGCCGCCCTATGAAGACACTCAGCGCGCTGTGTGCCCGCCCCCCTCCTAAATATATATATAATATATATATATATATATATATATATATATATATATATATATATATATATAATATATATATATATATATATATAATATATATATAATATATATATAATATATATATAATATATATATAATATATATATAATATATATATAATATATATATAATATATATATATTATATATATATATATATATATATATATAATATATATATATATATATATATAAAATATATATAATATATATATATAATATATAGTGTGTTTGCATTCTCACTCCCCACCCATCCACCCCCTCCCACCAATCCCACATCCATCCCCCTCCCGTCACCCACATCCATCCCCCTCCCGTCACCCACATCCATCCCCCTCCCGTCACCCACATCCATCCCCCTCCCGTCACCCACATCCATCCCCCTCCCGTCACCCAAATCCATCCCCCTCCCGTCACCCAAATCCATCCCCCTCCCGTCACCCACATCCATCCCCCTCCCGTCACCCAAATCCATCCCCCTCCCGTCACCCAAATCCATCCCCCTCCCGTCACCCAAATCCATCCCCCTCCCGTCACCCAAATCCATCCCCCTCCCGTCACCCAAATCCATCCCCCTCCCGTCACCCAAATCCATCCCCCTCCCGTCACCCAAATCCATCCCCCTCCCGTCACCCAAATCCATCCCCCTCCCGTCACCCAAATCCATCCCCCTCCCGTCACCCAAATCCATCCCCCTCCCGTCACCCAAATCCATCCCCCTCCCGTCACCCAAATCCATCCCCCTCCCGTCACCCAAATCCATCCCCCTCCCGTCACCCAAATCCATCCCCCTCCCGTCACCCAAATCCATCCCCCTCCCGTCACCCAAATCCATCCCCCTCCCGTCACCCAAATCCATCCCCCTCCCGTCACCCAAATCCATCCCCTCCCGTCACCCAAATCCATCCCCTCCCATCACCCAAATCCATCCACCCACACTCACTAAATAAATGTACTTACTGTTTGAATCCTCCCCTCCTCGGTCTTCAGCCTGTTCAGACCTGTCAGCTGAAGCCACTCCCACGCAGTGCTGACAGCCTCAGCACACAAAGCGCGTTCACAGTGCTTTGTGTGCTGATAGCACGTCTGAAGTATTCACCCATGCGTGAATACGTCAGACGTGAATGAGGCCTTTTTAGGGCTTCTGAACTTGGAAGTTCCTCCGGTGGCCGTCTGACTGCAACAAGAGGTGTTCCAAGCTTCCAATGTAAACACTGTATTTTCTATGAAAATACAGTGCTTACAAGAAAAAGGCTGCAGGGAGCTGTAGCACTCACCTGAACAACCTCATTAAGCTGAAGTTGTTCAGGTGACTATAGTGTCCCTTTAATTCAAACAAGGGTAATAGGATTAGTTTGGTCTTGTTTTTTGCAAGCCTAGTCTAATCTTTCTCTGCATGGTCACTAACTTAAGCAATTAATAAAATTCCTGGCTCAGAACACCTTTATCATTAAGATAAGGAAAGTTGTCAGTTCGCTGAAAGTCTAAATTTATGTGAGGGGGCTTAGCATGTTACTGGTAAACGTAAAGGATTACAGAAGGAATGATATGAGAAATGTGACTTTTTTAACACGCATCGATTAACTCACCTCTTTGAGCGAGATGATCCCACAACTTTTGATTTTTCAGAACTATTTCCCTGAAAAAAATAATAAAAAAAAAAAGGTGAATCAGGTTATTGGGTGGTCAGTAACAAAAAAAATATATATGCTAAAAGGGATGTAAAAAATGTACACAGCCTTCCTAAAACACTTCCTGTAAATATTAGTCTAATGTTTACACTTCCTTCACTGCCAATTCTGTTAAATTTAGAATTTCTTAACTACTGTTCTGTTAGTAGCTTGCTTGACCCTGCAATAGCCTCCTGTATGCAATTAAAATCGATTTACAGAGCAGGAGATACAAACGTTTAAAGCAAGTTAAGATCTGATTGTAAATGAAACCATTTTGGTTTTATGCAGGCCGTGTCAGTCACAGCCAGGGGAGATGTGGCTAGGGCTGCATAAACCAACAAGTTATTTAACTCCTAAAAGGCAGAGAGTTGAGCAGTGAAACTTCAGAGGCAAGATCTATACACAAAAATTGCTTCATTGAGCTAAAGTTGTCTAGGTGATTATAGTGTAACTTTAACAGTGTTTAAGGTTAAACATCAGGCCCAAAACCTCTCAAAGAGAAACTGTTGCAGCCAAAGACTAAGCACCATAACCACAAGAATGTATCATCCACCCCGAATTTTGCAGTATTAATGTTTTCTGAATATTTATTTTTATTTCCAACTATTTTCTGGAACTTGCTTCTAAAAAAATTTATTATCTAGGTTAGGTAACATAAAAATTTTCTGTTTCCTTCGTTTCGCTGCTCTCAGCGTAAGAATTTTAGTAAAAATTATTGGAGCCGGAGCCAAACCAAAGGGCAGGGCTCTGAGATGGAAATGTAACATTTTGCCTGAAAATCCTAGGTATCTTCTTGATGAGATTGCAATTGGTAAATGCAAATATACATCATTCAGGTCTGACATAACCAAAAAAATGTTTTAACTTGCAGCAAACGAGTTACTGATCTAATAGTCTCCAAGAGATATTTCAGGTATTCTGTACATCTGTTCTTTCCTTTTTACGAATAATACAGGCCAAATTTTAAAGAACAATTTTTTGTGCAAAAAATAGCTTGGAGTAAATGCCCTGAAATTGTTCCTTGAACAGAACTTTTTCTACAACTTTTTTTTAGCAGCTTTAATGTTTCTGAAAGTAAGTTTTGTTCTTTCACCAGGTTTGAAGCAAAGGAAATGTGCTGTAAGTTTTTCCATAAACATTACAGGGTGTCCATAGTTTAACACTATCTGTTCTCTTGATGGGAATAAAACTTGCCTCCTACTTTTGCTTTTATCGCCTTTATATGAGGTGTTCTAATTTTGAATCTACTGTTGGCCCCGTTAACTTTTTTTTTTTTTTTAAAAAGGCTCCTGCTCCACCAAGTCTTTTTTTCCTGAGGCAAGACTTTGCTTCGGACATGCACTTTATTACATCTTCCAAAGGTGAGCCATATATTCTCTTCTTTTTGAAAGGCATTTCTTGTAGAACACTTAAATTCCAAGTTTGCTGTATATGATTTGAGCCAAACTGCTCTTTTAAAAAAACAAAAAACAAATTTGTTGTGCACGTAAATACATCAGAGTCTGCATTGCCACAACAGCTTTCACAGACTCTTTCGTGTACATCAGAATACAACAGTGGTGTAGCATGAGTAAATGTGGCACTTGTTACATAACGGTTCTAGATACAGCATAACATTTGAGTCAACTTTAAACCTGGTACGTTTCTATGTACTGTTTCGGAAGCTTGTACATGTATACAGGAGAAGCCAAGTGAAGTAGCCAGTTTTGCAGTGTAATAGGGAGTGTATGTGTGCTGCTTAGAAGTGAGGCTGGTTAGGGTGAGAAACTTCTCTACTTGTGAGACACGTCATGGAACAAAAAGATAAAACATAACAGAGCATAACATTATATGCAGGGATGTCATAGCAAGTGATTGCATTGAGGGCGAAATGTATCCTCGTGATATACTAGGGCTATGTGTTAGCGCTGTTCATCGCCGTTTAAAAGGCACATCTATTTTAATCCTATGTAGTGTAGAGCCTAGGTGAGTGCGCACCACCAAGTCGCGCTATAGCGCTAGTCGCGGCGTGGGTTAGATATTGGTGGCTCTCTGTGTGCATGTCCCCCTGTGAGGGTTTTCTCTCCGCCTTTGGGGAGCAATGTGTTTGCAATTTCTAAAGCATAATTAAACTTAAAATAAACTGGTTAAACAAAATTGAAAGGTAGAGCAGATCTATACGGTTGTTACTGGACCATTGGATCATGCGAAGGGAGTTCCCGTCTCTCTGGGCCGGAAGACTATAGCCTTGTCTGCTTTCCTTGATTGAGGGTGAGCAGCTGTCGTGTTACTCTGGCTTGAGAGTCCCAATATGTCCAGTATAGTTTGGCCATCCTGGCCTTGTGTTGTTCTCCATTTACAGTCACCCATAAGGTTCTGGGAGTTGCCCATTTGTAGGTTATTCCAGCTGCGTGAAGTGGTTTGGGTAACCGTTTGCATGTCCCTGCGCCATAGGAGTGTGGCTCTGCTTAAGTCTTGGAAAAATGAGTCGGCATGATTCAAACTCCAATGGGGTCTTCCCCCGAAGTGCCGCCAATAGCCCGAGCTTGTCTGACATTGTTTGACATCCGAGTATAATGTCCCTTGGATCTGCGCTAGGGGCCTGCGGTGATTTGGAAATTCTGCATACCCCATCAAATAGGAAAGATTTAGCCTGTCTCGTCGGCAGTACCTCTGACACTAGGCGTCGAATGTAGTGGGGCAGTTCCTCTAGTGGCACGGTCTCTAGTACCACTCTGATTTTTATATTTTTGCGTCGGCTCCTGTCGTCCAGTAGGTGGACTTGGTTGGAGAGATTTTCCTGGGCAGTTTGCATTTGTCGGATCTTGTCGTCCATTGTGTGGATGCTGTGTTTACGATCCGTTATGTATCCATCCGTTGCTTGAGTGCGTGCGGTCACTGCCTGCACTTTTGTGGTGAGCGTTGCCAAATCTGCTTGACACATTTGTTTAAGGTTGTGTTGGAGGCCTGCCAGCATGTTTTGAATGTCCCCTTTCATGGCTGGGGTACAGTCCTTTGGTGCCAGTGAGGGTTCTGGCCCATGGGGGTCTGGTGGGGGGCTGTCATATGTGTAGTCCTCAGGTGAGGCCTCACGGGGAGTGGGTGCCTGCGACACCCTGGGTGTTTGTAGCATTTGGCTAATGTCCTGCCGTGGTTTTGTGGTGACTGGGGTCGGTTTTTGGGTTTTCCATCCCATCTCACCTGCACTGTGCTGGTTTGTCTGCTGGTCTCCTGAGGCGGGTATGTACCACGGCCAGCCCCTCTCCACTTGATCCCCGTGCTGTCCGCCCATGTGGTAGGCCTTACCGCCTCGTTTTCGGGTTTTCGTGCCGGGTGTTGAAAAAACCGGCATCAGCCTAATTGATGAGGTTGTCGGTTTGCAGCAGTGCCTGAGACCATGGGTTTCGCTGCGTGGTCCCGATGTTAGCGGATTTTAGTTTATTTTTCTCGCAGCGCCGAGTAATGGCGTCTGCTCCGGTGCGGTGTTAGACTCCGCCCCCAAACTGCTCTTCTTATGACCACACTAAGGGCTTGAACACTTTACAGGGTTTTTTTTTTTAGATTTTAATTTTTCAGTCAAGCGCCCTATGATCTGATTGCGATAATGTATCATTAGAAGAACGTGGGCATGCATTAGACTACAATTTGCCCTCCGGGTTATGGAAAGCTAAATAGATAAGAGTGCATGCTACGGCTCCCAATCTAAGCATGCATTCCACCGAAGCAACAAGGTTCTACAGCAGTGTAGGTGCTTCAACCCTTGGCCACCCAGCAACAGTGCACAGAGATCCCACCTGGATGAGTAGGCCCCCCAGTATGCACCTTCCCTGGATTACAACTTGCCCTAGTCGCCACATCTACTGCAGGTAAGTCTAAAACGTGACCAATGCTACCGAATACATACTTATACTCATGAAAAGAGGGACTAGGGTGTAACGGATCGCCTGGCACCCCGACTGGGTACCTCCGTTAAAGGATGCTCCTAGTGTTTCCTGAGGACTCCAAGCACTGCAGCAGACACCACAACCACCGAATCAGAGAAGCGTATAAATCCTCTCTAGCATATGAATGCTGTATACAGCTGAATAGGAAAAACCATGCGAATAGGCTTACACTCCTAGCAGTCAACTGGAACAGCATGCAATCAATCCTTCCCCCAATAATGAGACGACACTTCACTTTGAGGGTAAAACAGGAACTCTGGACTGGCACATCCAGCCTGGCTTTTATTACAAGAGTACACATACAGGCCACACCCAGGGGGAGGCATAAAATAACCAATGACATAGATGTTACCTCCCACACATCCCCTCCCCTTAGTGTGACACATAATCCCATTATTCATACAGTTTAAAATATACTTTTTACACAATATTTATAACTTCAAAACCATACATCACATTCACACAAAATTACATATCCACAATCAATCCATTCAGGGGAACAACATATTAAAAAATGGCATGGATCAGACCAGTATCTTTTAAAACCCCTAGCTTTCCAGCTCAGATGGGTTTTTACAGAGCCTTCTCTGTGCTGGAGAAGTAATTCAATTATCTCCAGCACAGAGACAGACTCCATTGAGCACATGGGAGCACAAAGACAGTAAAACACTTTAAAATACATAAATTCACCTTTTACACATAACACGCAGACATTTCACCTATCCCCAGATAGCTGGGATCTGCGCGCACAAAACTACCGAATAGCGCGCAGATCCTACTCACACAGTTCACTCGCCACGGAGCCGAAGTCTTTAACTACACGAATGGGCTCCATGGCATAACTATCTGGGTTAACACATTCACATAAGGTCTTGTCCATAGTCCAAAGGCAAGAGGCGGGCAAGCAGCCCCCTCCAAGGACACGTGGCGAGGTCGGTTTCGCCACATAGGGTGATACTAAATTAGATTAGAATTTGAAAATTAGGGATAAAAGCAGCCTGTCCTAGAAGGAGGAGACTGAAGGAGAAAATCATTGCTGCTAAAGTACTGCTTTCCTGTATGGAAAAATTAGTATGAAAATTTTTATTTAAATAGTCTTTAAAAATGTTCTAGATTTTACATCAGGGTTAGGTAACCCTCAGCACTCCAGATATTGTGGACTACTTCTCCACTATGCTTTGAGAGATGTAGTCCACATCTAGAGTGCCGAACGTCGCTAACCCCTAATGTAAAATCTAGAAGATTTAAAAAAAAAAAAAATCAGCTTTATTTAGTCTAGAATGCCAAAACGTTAAAATGTACATGTTATCTCATTGCATTCATGAATTATAGGTCATTTGAGACATACAAGAAATAACTTTTAGAAACAACGAACTTGCATAGATATCTACATCACTAATGTTTCATAGGAGATCTGTCTATGGAAGTGTGATGCTTTCTAAAACTGTAAACATAGGACAGAGTTTCCGCCCGAAGGACTGCAATGTGGCAATTGACTACTCAAGCACCATAACTATTTATGTTCTTTGCACAACTTAGCATGGAGATCCTCGGATGTAAACCTCTGCAGTTATGTGCAGAACAACCACTCCATCTATTTGCCTGTCTTTGCTTAACTGTACAGCCAGAAAGCACACAATATACATACCATTCGTCCCAAACAGGTTCCCTCACCGTTTACAGTGGAATTTGTGCCACAGACACGAGGTGCCAAATAAAGTATGTATGCCTCTGTGCTCAAACTGAGCCAATTGCTGTTTTGCCATAAATTCACTGCGGCAGCTTCAAACAATGATATTTATTTATTTATTTAAACCACCACCAAAAAAAATAGAGAGTACATTACAAACCCACAGAAAACATTACCTCTTCCATATTGTCCATTGGTTGTAGTCTATGAAGGGATTTTGATTTAACTAAAAACAAAAAAAAGTATTTTAATAAAATGGCAAGACAAAACCATAAAATGTGTTTTTCACCTTACTACTTAGAGATATCTGTAGCTGGACATTTACTACTTCATCTATGATAAAGAAAAAAAAAAGTGTAATGTATATGATTGTCACAGAGCTCCATAGCAATAAAGTGAATCACACTCATACACACCACAATTAACTTGAGTTCAATTGCTTTAGAACTCTTGGCATTCTTATGTACCAAATGGTCACTTTAGGTATTATTGCTGTGCAACACTGATACATTCATGTACATTGAGGTGTCACAGTTCCTCCATCAATCTGCACGTGAAGAAATAAATTAATGGCATAGGGATCCAAATTTTATTCCCAATCCCATGATTGTGAACAATGTTGCTAACCAGTGGATTGTATGGAGGAAGAAGAAAACAAAACACACCACAACAACATTTTAAATATAGAATTTTATTTAAATCCGAATTTATTTAAAATAATTTTATTAGAAGAAACTGATTTTAATATTAAAAAAAATAAATAAATATATATGTACACACATACACACCATATACGCACACATATATACACACTGCAACTGAACATGCATGCAATATGTACATTTAGGTAAATAAATTCCATTAAACCAAGTTAATTGTATGTGTGACTACAGAGATAACATAAACTTGTCATAACAAAAAGGTTTTAAAATGAACAAATATGTCAAAACCAAATATTACTCAAATATAAAAACATCTGGTTGCAAAGGTAAAAAAACTATAACAACCAGCAAAAGAATGAGCCTTTAGGTTTAAAAAAAATAAAATAAAAAAATGATTTAAATAAAGTCTTAATAACCGGGCTCTCACAGTACAGCATAAGAATGATTTTAGGTCAATCAGTGGCTATTTAGGTTGAATGCCCGCCATTAAAAAGGCATGTAGAGAAATCAAAGACTATGTGGCTCTAAGCAAGATAGGAGCAGAGCACACCAGGATAACTATATGTCTTCTAATTTACTGAGAGATATACAAGGAGTTTGTGTGTTGATCTACTAGCAAGTTAGAATGCATAACCTAGAGATCTATACCAGTCCAGCCATATTTCAATGATTGGTAAACATTACATAAATACCGTATATACTCGAGTATAAGCCGAGTTTTTCAGCACATTTTTTGTGCTGAAAAACCCCAACTCGGCTTATACTCGAGTCAATAGTCTGTATTATGGCAATTTGCATTGCCATAATACAGACAGGGGCTGTGGGGGCTGGCAGAGAGTTTACTTACCTGTCCTGCAGCTCCTGTCAGCTCTCTCCGCGCCGTCCGTTCAGCACCTCGGTCAGCTCCCAGTGTAAGTCTCGCGAGAGCCGCGGCTCTCGTGAGACTTAGAGTGGGAGCTGACAGAAGAGTTGACCGGACGGCGCGGAGGAGGAGGGAGCTGACAGGAGCTGCAGGACAGGTAAGTAAACTCTCTGCCAGCCCCCCTCTCCCCCCCACTGAACTGCCAATGCTGGACCACCAGGGAAGGAGAGCCCCCCTCCCTGCCATATATCAAGCAGGGAGGGGGGGACGAAAAAAAAATATATATTAATAATAATAATAATAATAATTAAATTAAATAAAAAAAATAATAATGAAAAAATAAAAAAAATTTAAAATAAAAATATTTGCCCACCCCCCCACCAAGGCTCTGCTGCACTCACACACTCGCTGCACTAACACATACACGCTGCACTCACACACACACACGCTGCACTCATTATAAACACGCTGTAAATAAATATTCAATATATTTTTGGGGGGATCTAATTTTATTTAGAAATTTACCAGTAGCTGCTGCATTTCCCACCCTAGTCTTATATTTGAGTCAATAAGTTTTCCCAGTTTTTTGGGGTAAAATTAGGGGCCTCTGCTTATATTCGGGTCGGCTTATACTCGAGTATATACGGTAGCAAAGACAAATTAACCTTAGTATTGATGATTCAAATACATATGGGACCATTTGAAATAAAATAGGTAAAAACCTAAAAAACCTAATATAATTTACCCGGTGTATGAACTAAGAAAATATGCCAACTACTATGAGGACTACATTTATTTTAGTTTGATATGACTCTAAATGCACTAGCATAGAAGGATGCCTAGTACCAGTTTCTGTCAATTGCTCTTTCAAATAAAATTATTACACAAACATCACTTTTGGATTTATTTTTGTTTGTTTTTTTTTAGATGCTTAAATTTACCCACCAAATGTACATAACAGTGCTGGGGGAAAAAATGTATAATATCTTTGCCACTGATATCTGCATAGTTTACAGTTATGAGAATTTACATTATAAATGGCAAGCAGCTAAATTGGCTGTTACTTATCACCACACTGCAATGTGTTCAGTTTCTTCCACTTGAGCTGCTGCTAGAGCTGGAAAGAAATTAGCCCATGGTATTGTCAAGAGCCCACCCCAGATTTACCCCAGCATTAGTAATTAGTAAAAGGTTTCTTCTGCTGTTGATGTTTAAATATACCATCAACAGGAATGTCCTTCTAAAGAGCACACACTTTGAGTGTCTTGCAGAATTTTGATTATAATTTTTAAAAAATTATTTGTATTTCTTTAACATACCATATCGGTTTATTGGCAAATATATACTGTGTGAAAAATGCTAGAATACTACTTTGGTAAAAAGAAAACAAATGGAATGAGCAAACATGCACTTGTAAATAGTTGCAAACCTGACATATGAAATAAAACTTAAGATGTGCAGTGACCTGGAGGGGGAGGGGGGACTTATTGACCTCCACCCTGGCCCCCACCCATGAGCGGCATGTGGGGGCCCTAAATTAAAATGGGGGGGACCTATTGTCGACCGCCCCAACCCCCCCCGGTCCCCACCCATGAGCTGCGGATAGGGGCCCTAAATTACAATAAGGGGGACCGATTGTCCTCCCCCCGGCCCCCACCACTAAGCGGTGGTGCAAATAAACAAATCTGTCTCCAGTGTCAACTTTGTTACTAACTTATAAAACGGTTAATTAGCTGAGGCAATTAGCTATCATAAACAAGATTAAAGTGTGTCACAAAATCCTCGAAATTAGAAATGCTGCTTGTTAGTAGTAATGATATTTGCCTATTGTAATGGTAAATACAAAAGGAAAGGTAAGTTCGGTATGACAGTGCCACTTTAAGTTACCCACACTCACCTGCACTTTTGCTCACAGATTGTCTTGAAGGAGAAGTTGTGTCCTCTTCTGAGGAGTGAGCTAGAAACTCATGAAGCTTTTGCATTAATGTATTCAACTTGCTTTCACTAAAGTAAAAAAGGAATAAAAAAAAAAAGTCTTAAATATTTACTCCCATCGATGACATTTATATGCAAATAAAAAAGGATAATCTAGCAGTGAAAATATTTCAAAGACATTTGGATTTGAATCTTTGGCAATTTCTACTTTTTCGCCCTTTTGAAGGTCTCTCAAGACACGCACAAAACTATTTAATATTACCTTAACAGCAAGGAGAGTTTTAGCAGCTATAAGGCTGAATGCTGAGGTTCTCCCTATGCAGATCATCATAACTAGGGATGCACCGAAATTTAGGCGGCCGAAAATGGGTTAAATCTGCCGAAAATCACACCTCTCTCCTTGCTGCGCCCACCCGCTTCCCCTGCGTACGGTACCGCGATAGCACCCTACAGCTATCTCTCTATATAAACACACTGTTACTATGGATATTGTAATGGCCACCGCACTGGGTCTCCCAGGCCTGTATCCACTCCCTCTCCTTGCTCCAGTGTCCTCAGGAAAGCCACTTTAGGTCTGTCCCTGGAGCACAATGCTTGCACTCACTGCAGATGTGAACTCCTTCACTATTACAGAACACTGATATGTTGTCACCGGAAGTGAGAGTTACTGAGCAGCCATTTTGGATGAGGGCAGGAATAATGTTAAGCTCTATAGAGAGTATGGGCCGAGTGTGAGACCTGTTTGGCAGTGTTATTGGTTAAGGAAAGCTGCAGAGTCAATGTGTAACATGACATGCTTTGTAACACATGGACTGAGTGAGTGAAAATGGAAAAGTTCATTACAGACAGGAGACTATTCTACACCCACATATCTACATTATAAACTGACTGCAATACACAGACAATTTTTTTTTTTTTTTTAAATCTGATTCTGTTGCATAGAACTAAATGAAGAATGTAGATTGACATTACATTAATATCAACAATATATTATTCTTTAGTCCTATATAACAAAACATTTATATTTACATTGGTTTTTTAAGTTATTTTCTGGTCAATTTTGTGTTACTTTCAATAAGAGTGTTATTTATTTTATTTGCTTGTAGTTTTTCATATTCGATTCATAAAATTAATTAAAAAGTCTAATATTAATAAAATTATAGAAAAAACTTTTAAAATAATTTGGGTACCAGCTGTTGTGGCAGTGCACATCCCCGTGTAACTTATCTGCACGAATAAAATAAAGAAAAAAAAAAAGAGGCTCAGTAGTGTGCGTGGACTCCCCGTGCCTGTATGACCTCCCTAAAACGCCTGTGCATGCTCCTGATGAGGTGGCAGATGGTCTCCTGAGGGATCTCCTCCCAGACCTGGACTAAAGCATCTGCCAACTCCTGTACAATCTGTGGTGCAACGTGACGTTGGATGATGGAGGCGAGACATGATGTCCCAGATGTGCTCAAATGGATTCAGGTCTGGGGAACGGGCGGGCCAGTCCATAGCATCAATGCCTTCGTCTTGCAGGAACTGCTGACACACTCCAGCCACATGAGGTCTAGCATGGTCTTGCATTATGAGGAACCCAGGGCCTACCGCACCAGCATATGGTCTCAAAAGGGGTCTGAGGATCTCATCTCGGTACCTACTGGCAGTCAGGCTACCTGTGGCGAGCAGATAGAGGGCTGTGCGGCCCCCTAAAGAAATGCCACCCCACACCATTACTGACCCACTGCCAAACCGGTCATGCTGGAGGATGTAGGCAGCAGAACGTTCTCCGCGGCGTCTCCAGACTCTGTCACGTGGCGAATTTGCCAATCTGGGTGTTCTCTGGCAAATGCCAAAGTCCTGCACAGCACAACCCCTACCTGCGGACGTCTGGCCCTCATAGAGTCTGTTTCTGACTGTTTGAGCAGACACATGCACATTTGTGGCCTGCTGGAGGTCATTTTGCATGGCTCTGGCAGTGTTCCTCCTGTTCCTCCTTGCACAAAGGCAGAGGTAGCGGTCCTGTTGCTGGGTTGTTGCCCTCCTAATGTACTGTCCTGTCTCCTGGTAGCGCCTCCATGCTCTGGACACTACGCTGACACAGCAAACCTTCTTGCCACAGCTCGCATTGATGTGCCATCCTGGATGAGCTGCACTACCTGAGCCACTTGTGTGGGTTGTAGACTCCATCTCATGCTACCACTAGAGTGAAAGCACTGCCAGCATTCAAAAGTGACCAAAACCTCAGTCAGGAAGCATAGGAACTGAGAAGTGGTCTGTGGTCACCACCTGCAGAACCACTCCTTTATTTGGGGTGTCTTGCTAATTGCCTATAATTCCCATCTGTTTTCTATCCCATTTGCACAACAGCACGTGAAATTGATTGTCACTCAGTGTTGCTTCCTAAGTGGACAGTTTGATTTCACAGAAGTATGATTGACTTGGAGTTACAGTGTGTATGTGTTTTATATATATATATATATATATATATATATATATATTAATTATATGTATCTTTGAGGGACCATGTAAAGTTTAACACAAGTGAAGCTGAATCTAGTAGACATTTTATGCACCTCATAATTCACAATACAAATTAAGTATTTTGAGTAGACAAACATAAAAAGCTATTTAACCACTCAATATCTTTTAAAGAATAATATGTACTCAAACTAGTGTTGTAAAGAAAAATACATTATGACAGATTTATTTTACAAATCCTGAATTAAAGGAAGGAATGTTCAAAATATTTGTGCTTCAACATCATATAAGAGTGCATTTGTTAACCTAAACAGCAGGTGGAGCTGTTGCAAATGTATATAGTTGAACAGAATGACATTTATCCTTGATCTGTCTAGGTTTACATGACATTCAGATACTCTGTATCAAAGCTCAACTGTTTATTATATCAGCTGCAAGCTGTACATTTCTATTTAAGGTAATTGTGCATAATTAGTTTGGAAAAGACAAGGGGAATACGTGATTAAGTAATGTTGCGCTACATCTGGACACAGAGGACCAACATGAAAGAATTCAGGCTCAATGGTGGTATATAGTAAATTAAATAGAAACCAAAAGATGTTAGGCTAACTCACACTGCTGGTTTGCAGAGTTTCCGATACTCTGTATCGAATATCTGTTACTTGCACGAATAAAGTTCTCCTACATTCAGTTACTTGTAAAAGCCAAAACTGAATGACAATTCTTTACCTCTATTTCCACATAGTTTGGTGGGGGTTGCAGAAAAATCCACATAAAAATATAACAGGAAGGACAATTGGTTGTGTGCGAGTGCCCTGCTGCTCAGGGGTGGGAGCAGGACAACAGCCCCCCCTTTTCATTAAGGGCCCCCACCCACTGCTCAGCGCTGGGAGGAGCACAATAGCCCTCCCCATCTACATTTTTATTTTAGGGCCCCCCATCCGCAGCTCAGGGGTGTGGGCCAGGGCGGACAATATTCCACTCATGGGGGGGCAGGGGGAGGACAAAACCTTTCATTTGCATGTCTGTTCAACAGTATTTCACCTCTTTCATATTAAGTGCACCCACACTTCTATATCATTGTGTTCAGGAGAAGCAGGGCTTTAATTTAACATCAAATATTTAGATATGAAAAATTGAGAAATTAAAAAATATTTCCTTAGTTCAGCGTGGCATTTTAACTGTGCATGTCAGAACATTGCTAGCTTTTTACTGCAATACTCACAAGTACAACACTATCCCCATGTACAGGTTTTATCGTGTTTTGTAAAGTTACATGGTGAAATAGAGCCTTTTCAGTTTTCACACATTGAAATTTTCCAGATTGGCTATGCTGCCTTTGAGACCGTATGGCCCATCAGAAATTAAACTCACCCCTATCATGGCATACCATTTGACAAAGTTGACAACCCAGGGTATTTAAAATGGGGTATGTCCAGTCTTTCTTAGTAGCCACTTAGTCACAAACACTGGCCAAAGTAAGCGTTCATATTTATTTATTGCATTGTCCACAAAGAAACTGCCCTTTCACTGATGACATCAGCAGCATTATGTTTTATTGCTCTAGAACAGGCATAGGCAACCTTTGGCACTCCAGATGTTTTGGACTACACCTCCCATGATGTTTTGCTAGCATTTTGGTTGTGAGAGCATTATGGGGGATGTAGTCCACAACATCTGGAGTGCCGAAGGTTGCCTATCCCTGCTCTAGAACACTACCCCCATGCCCAGGTTTTATGGAGTTTTGTAAAGTTACAGGATCAAATATAAGACTTGCGTATTTCAGTTTGCCAGATTGGTTACGTTGCCTTTGAGACTGTATGGCAGCCCAGGAATGAGAATTACCGTATATACTCGAGTATAAGCCGAGTTTTTCAGCCCATTTTTTGGGCTGAAAAACCCCAACTCGGCTTATACTCGAGTCAGAGTCTGTATTATGGCAATTTGCATTGCCATAATACAGACTGGGGGGAGAGGGGGGCTGGCAGAGCTGTACTTACCTTTCCTGCAGCTCCTGTCAGCTCTCTCCTCCTCCGCCGGTCCGTTCAGCACCTCGGTCAGCTCCCAGTGTAAATCTCGCGAGAGCCGCGGCTCTCGCGAGATTTACACTGGGAGCTGACAGAAGAGCAGAACGGACGGCGCAGGAGGAGAGAGCTGACAGGAGCTGCAGGAAAGGTAAGTACAGCTCTGCCAGCCCCCCTCTCCCCCCCACTGAACTGCCACTGGACCACCAGGGAAGGAGAGCCCCCCTCCCTGCCATATATCAAGCAGGGAGGGGGGACGAAAAAAAAAAAAAAAAAAAAGAAATAAAATAATAAAAAAAAAAATTAATAATAAAAAAAAAAGGGGGTATAAGGACCACTATGGGAGGGTATAAGGACCACTATGGGAGGGTATAAGGACCACTATGGGAGGGAGGGGGTGGGTTAAGGACCACTATGGGAGGGAGGGGGTGGGTTAAGGACCGCTATGGGAGGGAGGGGGGGTATAAGGACCGCTATGGGAGGGAGGGGGGGTAAGGACCACTATGGGAGGGAGGGGGGGGGGATAAGGACCACTATATGAGGGAGGGGGGGGATAAGGACCACTATGGGAGGGAGGGGGGGGGATAAGGACCACTATGGGAGGGAGGGGGGGGGATAAGGACCACTATGGGAGGGAGGGGGGGTATAAGGACCACTATGGGAGGGAGGGGGGTATAAGGACAACTATGGGAGGGAGGGGGGGTATAAGGACCACTATGGGAGGGAGGGGGGTATAAGGACCACTATGGGAGGGAGGGGGGTATAAGGACCACTATGGGAGGGAGGGGGGTATAAGGACCACTATGGGAGGGAGGGGGGTATAAGGACCACTATGGGAGGGAGGGGGGTATAAGGACCACTATGGGAGGGAGGGGGGTATAAGGACCACTATGGGAGGGAGGGAGGGGGGATAAGGACCACTATTGGAGGGAGGGGGGTATAAGGACCACTATGGGAGGGAGGGGGGGTATAAGGACCACTATGGGAGGGAGGGGGGGTATAAGGACCACTATGGGAGGGAGGGGGGGTATAAGGACCACTATGGGAGGGAGGGGGGGTATAAGGACCACTATGGGAGGGAGGGGGGGTATAAGGACCACTATGGGAGGGAGGGGGGTATAAGGACCATTATGGGAGGGAGGGGGGGGGTATATGGACCACTATGGGAGGGAGAAGGGGGATAAGGACCACTATGAGAGGGAGGGGGTGGGATAAGGACCACTATGGGAGGGAGGGGGTGGGATAAGGACCACTATGGGAGGGAGGGGGTGGGATAAGGACCACTATGGGAGGGGAGGGGGAAGTAAGGACCACTAGGGGAGGGGTGAGTCAGGACCACTAGGGGAGGGGTGAGTCAGGACCACTGGGGGGGAGGAGTGAAGGAACACGGGGTGGGGAGGTAAGGACCACTGAGGGAGGAGGAGGGGAAGTCAGGACATATGGGGGGGAGGGGGCGGCAAAAAAATGTTTGCCTACGGCGGCAAATATCCTTGCACCGGCCCTGCACACACTGCATTCACACGCTGCATTCATGCACACACACGCTGCATTCATGCACACACACGCTGCATTCATGCACACACACGCTGCATTCATGCACACACACGCTGCATTCATGCACACACACGCTGCATTCATGCACACACACGCTGCATTCATGCACACACACGCTGCATTCATGCACACACACGCTGCATTCATGCACACACACGCTGCATTCATGCACACACACGCTGCATTCATGCACACACACGCTGCATTCATGCACACACACGCTGCATTCATGCACACACACGCTGCATTCATGCACACACACACTGTAAATAAATATTCAATTAATATATTTTTTTTAGGATCTAATTTTATTTAGAAATTTACCAGTAGCTGCTGCATTTCCCACCCTAGTCTTATACTCGAGTCAATAAGTTTTCCCAGTTTTTTGGGATAAAATTAGGGGCCTCGGCTTATATTCGGGTCGGCTTATACTCGAGTATATACGGTACCCCCATCATGGCAAACCATTTGAAGAAAGAAAAAAAAAAGACAACCAAGGGTAACTAGATTGGTTTGCTGGTTGTATGTTGCCTTTGAGACCGTATGGCAGACAAGGTATGAAAATTACCCCCCACCATGGCATACCATTTGCAAATGTAGACAAACCAAGGGTATCCAAAATGGGTTATGTCTGGTCTTTTTTCAGTAGTCACTTCACACACTGGCCAAAGAGTGTTCGGTTTTCTTTTGTGCATTTTTCACAGAAAAACTGAACTTTTAGCCAAATTTCAGGTATTTGTCCATTTGTAGAAAGACAAACAAATACAGATTATGAATGAAACAAAGAATGAATTGCTTGTTGGACAAAATTTTGTTCATGCAATCGCTTCTTTCGTTTTATATAACAAAGATGGAGCTCATGGCTATTTAAAAATAGAAGTGTTGAGAAGCATGCGCATTCAGCCGATAACGACCGAAGGAGGAGGAGAGTCCCCAGCGCCGAGGGAGCCCGGCTCTTAAAGCGGCACTGTCATGCCGAACTTGCCTTTCCTCAATCTCTTCCTCTTCTCCCCCTCTCTCAGGATCTGTTATTCTTTTCTTCCCGTCTTCTTTAGCTTTCTTTAAAATCATAAGACAAAGTAGGGACTCTTTGTCTTATGGAGGATTCCTCCGCTTGACCAGCTCTGACCAGCGGAGGAGTAAAGTGTGCTTCATTTCCGCTGGTCAGAGCAATTTTCCCATAATCCTTACCTTTCATCTGTGTTCCCGCGATGCTTCCTGTCATTTTAGACGAAACTGCCGAAATTGCGTTCTAACTGAATGAGAACAGTATGTTCGTTTGTTTTAGAACGCAATTCGGCTGCTCACTGTAAAAAAAAAAACAAAAAACGGCGGGTGGGGGCCCTAAAGTAAAATAAGGGAGGGAGACCTATTGTCCCCCACGGCCCCCACCCCTGAGCGGTGGGTGGGGGCCTTAAATTACAATGGGGGGGGGGGCTACTGTCCTCCCCCCCCCCGGCCCCCACCCCTGCGCGGTGGGTGGGGGCCATAATGGTAATAAGGGGGGGGACGGGGGGACACCTACTGTCCTCCCCCCCGGCCCCCACCCCTGCGCGGTGGGTGGGGGCCTTAATGGTAATGGGGGGGGGACGGGGGGACACCTACTGTCCTCCCCACCCCGGCCCCCACCCCTAGGCGGCGGGTGGGGGCCATAATGGTAATGAGTGGGGGGACCTACTGTCCTACCCCCGCGTAGGGGCACTAAGTCAATCCTCCCCCCCCCCCCCCAAGGTGACTAGGGGTCCCCAAGTCCCTAGTCACCCACCCAAATAAAAACGCCCCTACCTACCCCCCCCCCACCCCCCACCCTAAAAAATAGTGAGGGGGAGGTAAAATTGCTAACCTGTAAAGTAAAATTAAACTTACCATTCGACGTCTTTTTTCTAAAATCTTCATTTTTCAGCCCCCAAAAATGCCAAATAAAAAACCATCATACCCGTCGAACTAAAACTAAAATAAAAAACCCGAGCGCAAAAAAATAATTATCCATCTTCACCCATGGAGGGCTCCGCGCAGACTGAACTCCGCAGGGCGGGGGAAGGCTTATAAAGCCTTGCCCCACCCTGCAATTAGGCTAAGAACACTGATTGGTGGGTTTAAGCCAATCAGACTGCTCTTTGTCATTTTACACAGCGTGGGAAAATTCCAAAGAACTTTCCCACGCTGTGTAAAATGACACAGAGCACTCTTATTGGATGGATTTCAAGCCATCCAATCACAGTGCTCTGTGTCATTTTCCAAGCGTGACACAGAGCACTGCGGAGCTCAGTCTGCGCGAAGCCCTCCATGGGTGAAGATGGATTATTTTTTTTGCGCTCGGATTTTCTCTTTTTCGTCTTTTTTTTTATTTTATTTTTAGTTCGACGGGTATGATGGTTTTTTATTTGGCCTTTTTTGGGGCTTAAAAATTAAGATTTTAGAAAAAAGAAGACGTCGAATGGCAAGTTTAATTTTACTTTACAGGTTAGCAATTTTATTTCCCCCCCCCTCACTATATTTTAGGGTAAGGGGGGTAGGTAGGGGCATTTTTATTTGGGTGGGTGACTAGGGGCTTGGGGACCCCCATAGAGTGAGGGGGGGACCTGGGGGGCTTATGAAGTGGTGGGGAGCACAGCTCCCTGCCGCTTCTGTCTTTACATATTACAAGGAGGGAGCTGCACGCCGGTAGCTCCCTCCTTGTAATAAACCGAACAAACGAACACTGATATTCAGTGTTTGTTTGTTCGTTTGATTTTTTCTATTCATTCATTCGTCTGTCTGATGAATGAATGAATGGATAGACGAAATTCCCGTTCGCATGTCCAAGTGTTTCACTGGGCATGTGCGGGAATCTTACAGTCTGTCTAGTGTGGGCAAATGACGTGTCCCACAGGGACTTCACCTACCCACACAAAGATGGCGGTGCCCTGAATAAAGATCGGGGCAGAAGATAAATAATAAAAAAATAGGTAATGTGGGGGCTTCGGGGCATTTGGGGGTGACTAAGGGGTCAATTGGATGTAGTGGAGGCGGGAGGAGGGTTAAAAAAAAATGGGATTCGGCATGACAGTGCCGCTTTAAGAAAGGTAAGGGATTAACCCCTTCCTTCTCCTTCAGCCAAGCAAGAGAGGGGACGACCTATTAATACTATAGTGCCAGGAAAACAAGTTTGTTTTCCTGGCACTACAGTGGTCCTTTAATGATAAACATTGCCGCACTAATGGCAAAGAGGCACCTCACGCCAGTGACGAAATAACTGAGGGAAGCAGGCATCAAATATCGGTGGGGAGCAGAGGGATACTTAGTGGCCCAGAGGGAAGGGGAAGCATTAAGGTTAACCCCCCAGGGTGATCAAGCGGCCTTTCTCAGACGACTGCAGGTAGCCGGGAGGGATCCAGAGCGGGCCCATAAAGCCAAAACTGGCGCTCGCCGCTAAACCCCCACACACTGCATACCCAGAGCAGTCGCACGGCCGACGCAGGTTCCCCGTTACAACCACGCAAGCCCCAGGGAGACTATCCATTGCATGACATTGCAAAGCTAGCCCAGATAAGGGAAGTTAAGACCTCTTAGAACCAGGACAAGTACATGTTACACTCCTCCATAGCCCACAAAACAGGGAACACTCAGAGGATCTGTATATAGTTACTATATATAGGTACTAATTTAACACTGCTGCATGGGTGGGCACTAACACCCAGTTAACCTAGGAGGGGAAAGAGCGACCACAAGTCCAGGGCAGCCTACATACATACTAGCCCATGAGAGGGTCCCCAAAAGCTGCAATATACAAATGTAAACCACACAGATAGACTAGAACAAGAAACTGTTGCACCGTTGTCTATAACTTACCATTTCTCTCATAAATTGTTAAAGTGTGTTTTGTGTGTGAAAACTCAATAAAATACAAATTAGGGGGAAAAAAGGGGGAGAAAAAAAAAAGTATTTTAGGGACTTGGGAAATTATTTTGAAAACTGAATAGTTACAATCACCTTTGCAGCCTTAGCAACACCTCCACTGGTTGGACTGACACCGGCTGCATGAAGAAGTGAGAAAAAAAAAAGTGGTTTCATTTTTAATCAGTTAACTTTTTTTTGTAAGGTTTTTTTTTGTTGTTTTTAATCTCATGCTGCGTAAATTGCATTTTAAAGGTACACTATAGTCCCTTTAAACCACTACAGCTTAATGTATTGCCTCTGGTGTCTATAGCACTGTCCTTAGCACTGTAAATACTGCATTTTCAGAGAAAAGGCAGCGGCTAGTTACACCTCGCGTGGCAATCACTTAGATGACCACCCACGCTCTGCAGGGAGGTGTTAAATGCTCCCCATTAACTCAATGCATCTCTGAAGAGATGTTAATTGGTGCAGGGTGGCATTTTGCCATGTATGTGCAAAGTAGGGATCGACCGATATTGATTTTTTTAGAGCCGATACCGATACTCTGTGAACTGTCAGGCCGATAGCCAATATAATTTGCCGATAGTCTGTACATTTACCATTTTGGAAAATAAAAAACTATTTCTAAAGGTAAATGCACAAAATATACATGCCACTTGTAGTGGATGCAGTGTGTTTAGACAGGGGAGCTGTGTATGTGTGTGTAGTGGATGCAGTGTTTGTGCAGTGGATGCAGTGTGTGTTTGTGTAGTGTGAGTGGTGTGGATGCAGTGTGTGTTTGTGTAGTGGATGCAGTGTGTATTTGTCTAGTGTGTATATAATGAAGGCAGAGTGTTTGTGTAGTGTGTGGGTAGTGTGCATAAAGTGAATGCAGTATATACTAAATGCAAAGTGTGTGTTTGTGTAGTGTGTGAATATAAGGAATGCAAAGTGTGTGTATTTGTGTAGTGTGTGTATATAAGGAATGCAAAGTGTGTGTATTTGTGTAGTGTGTGTATATAAGGAATGCAGAGTGTGTGTATTTGTGTAGTGTGTGTATATAAGGAATGCAGAGTGTGTGTATTTGTGTAGTGTGTGTGTTTGTATAGTGTGTGTATATAATGCAGAGTGTGTGTTTGTATAGTGTGTGTATATAATGCAGAGTGTGTGTTTGTATAGTGTGTGTATATAATGCAGAGTGTGTGTTTGTATAGTGTGTGTATATAATGCAGAGTGTGTGTTTGTATAGTGTGTATATAATGCAGAGTGTGTGTGTAGTGTGCACTGCACAAACGCACTGCGTTTGTATATAATGCAGTGCGTTTGTATATAATGCAGTGCGTTTGTATATAATGCAGTGCGTTTGTATATAATGCAGTGCGTTTGTATATAATGCAGTGCGTTTGTATATAATGCAGTGCGTTTGTATATAATGCAGTGCGTTTGTATAGTGTGTGTTTGTATATAATGCAGTGTGTTTGTATAGTGTGTGTATATATTGCACACTACACAAACACACTGCATTATATACACACACACTGCATTATATACACACACTGCATTATATACACAAACACTGTATATAACGCAGTGTGTGTGTATATATAACGCAGTGTGTGTGTGTATATATAACGCAGTGTGTGTGTATATATAACGCAGTGTGTGTGTGTATATATAACGCTGTGTGTGTGTATATATAACGCTGTGTGTGTATATATAATGCTGTGTGTGTATATAATGCTGTGTGTGTATATAATGCTGTGTGTGTAGTGTGCATTATATACACACACTATACAAACACACTGCATTATATATACACACACTATACAAACACTGCATTATATACACAGTGTGTTTGTGTAGTGTATGTGTATAATAATAGAGTGTATGTGTGAGGGGGCATTTTTTATTAAAAAAAAATTTTATATTAAATTATTTTTTTTATATATTTAATTATTATTACTGATTTTTTTGTTGTCCCCCCCTCCCTGCTTGTTGCCTTGCCAGGGAGGGGGGATATGTTAATCCCTGGTGGTCCAGTGGCATTGGCTTAGCTGGGGAGGGGAGGGAAGTGGGGTGGGCAGCAAGCGTTTACTCACCTCCCAGCAGCTCCTCCAGCTCCCCAGTGTAAATCTCGCGAGACCCGCGGCCGTCAGAGCTGGCCGCGGGTCTCGTGAGATTTACACTGGGGAGCTGGAGGTGCTGCTGGGAGGTGAGTAAACACTTGCTGCCCACCCCCCCAGGACCGCCGGGCTTGTAATGAGCCTGGCGGTCCTGGGAGGTATTATCAGCAATATCGGTATCCCTATTGGCCGATACCGATTTTGCCGAAAATACCGAATATCGGCCGATTATATCGGTAAAACCGATAATCGGTCGATCCCTAGTGCAAAGGGCTCCCGATGTTTTCATATGGAGGCAGGGCCTGCTGTGGCAAGAACGATGAGGAATAGGAAAAGGCGAGTAAAACCACCTTTAAAAGGAACTTTCCAGGCACCAAAACAACTTCATCTAAATGAAGTTAAGCTGCCAGGAGGCCCCCAGAGGCACTTCTACCAGTGGCGAACCTGCCCAGCGGCATACCGCACTTCCTGAATCTGAAGGCTTAAAAAGCGGATGCTGGAGGCAACTTTGGAGTTAAACAGTTAGAGAACAGGGGCATGCTGGCACCATAACTTTTAATTTAGATGAAGTTGTTTTGGTGCCTGGAGTGTCCCTTTAAACTCCACGGAGAGGAGGGTTGGTGAAATAAACAGTGATTCCTGCACGCTAGTGTTCCTTTAATCTAATACAGGAGGCTCCTACAAGCTTTAAAATGTTATTAGACAAGCAGGAGATAAGAAATTATGCGTAAGTCACAAGCATGGAGGTGTGGCAAGTGCTGCATAAACAATTCCTAAACATTTAATTCCTAAATAGCAGAGAATTAAGCAGTAAGACTGCAGGGGCATGACTAATGCATCAAAACTACTTCATTAAGCTAAAGTTGTTTTGGAGCCTCTGCTGTCCCTTTAAACTCTGAAAGATTGGGTCATATCTGATAATGACCCAATATAAAAAGAGCACCCAATTTTGGATTCAGATGCTGGTTAGTTTCTCCAAATTATTTGGTTTACATGCAACAAAATAAAATGACTTCGTTGCTTTACATTTATCCGGAGCTCACAAAAAAGATTTAACAAATCACTCCTCAAACACAGTTAACCTCATGAGTTTGTCACAAAACCTCCATCTTAGCTCCCTTTTAATCAATTATGTAAATTTACTCTGTCACCTTTAACTTTCCTCTCATTGATTCCTCCTCTTTCAGAAGCTGTACTTGTCTTATTTTCTCATCTCCTACATCATTTAACAGATAACTAATAAAATAAAATGAAATTAAAAGGGACACTATAGTCACCTGAACAACTTTAGCTTAATGAAGCAGTTCTGGTGTATAGAACATGCCCCTGCAGCCTCACTGCTCAATCCTCTGCCATTTAGGAGTTAAATCCCTTTGGTTATGAACCCTAGTCACACCTCCCTGCATGTGACTTGCACAGTCTTCCATAAACACTTCCTGTAAAGAGAGCCCTATTTAGGCTTTCTTTATTGCAAGTTCTGTTTAATTAAGATTTTCTTATCCCCTGCTATGTTAATAGCTTGCTAGACCCTGCAAGAGCCTCCTGTATGTGATTAAAGTTCAATTTAGAGATTGAGATACAATTATTTAAGGTAAATTACATCTGTTTGAAAGTGAAACCAGTTTTTTTTCATGCAGGCTCTGTCAATCATAGCCAGGGGAGGTGTGGCTAGGGCTGCATAAACAGAAACAGTGATTTAACTCCTAAATGGCAGTGAATTGAACAGTGAAATTGCAGGGGAATGATCTATACACTAAAACTGCTTTGAGTGTGCAGTGTGCAGTGTGCGCAGTGCGCAGTGCGCAGTGTGCGCAGTGCGCGCGTATGAGTGTGCAGTGCGCAGTGCGCAGTGCGCGCGTATGAGTGTGCAGTGCGCAGTGCGCAGTGCGCGCGTATGAGTGTGCAGTGCGCAGTGCGCAGTGCGCGCGTATGAGTGTGCAGTGCGCAGTGCGCAGTGCGCGCGTATGAGTGTGCAGTGTGCGCGCGCGCGCGTATGAGTGTGCAGTGTGCGCGCGTATGAGTGTGCAGTGTGCGCGCGCGCGCGCATGAGTGTGCACGCGCGCGCGCATGAGTGTGCACGCGCGCGCGCATGAGTGTGCACGCGCGCGCGCATGAGTGTGCACGCGCGCGCGCATGAGTGTGCACGCGCGCGCGCATGAGTGTGCACGCGCGCGCGCATGAGTGTGCACGCGCGCGCGCATGAGTGTGCACGCGCGCGCGCATGAGTGTGCACGCGCGCGCGCATGAGTGTGCACGCGCGCGCGCATGAGTGTGCACGCGCGCGCGCATGAGTGTGCACGCGCGCGCGTATGAGTGTGCACGCGCGCGCGTATGAGTGTGCAGTGTGTGCGCGCGTATGAGTGTGCGCGTGCGCGTATGAGTGTGCAGTGTGCGCGTATGAGTGTGCGCGCGTATGCGCGTGCGCGTATGCGCGTGCGCGTATGCGCGTGCGCGTATGAGCGTGCGCGTATGAGCGTGCGTGCGCGTGGGTATGAGTGTGCGCGCGCGCAGTGTGCGCGCGCGCAGTGTGCGCGCGCGCAGTGTGCGCGCGCGCAGTGTGCGAGCGCGCAGTGTGCGAGCGCGCAGTGTGCGCGTGCGAGCGCGCAGTGTGCGCGTGCGAGCGCGCAGTGTGCGCGTGCGCAGTGTGCGCAGTGTGCGCGTGCGCAGCGTGCGCTGTGCGTAGTGTGCGCGTGCGAGCGAGCGCAGTGTGCGTGTGCGTGTATGAGTGCAGTGCGCGTATGAGTGCAGTGCGCGTATGAGTGCAGTGCGCGTATGAGTGCAGTGCGCGTATGAGTGCAGTGCGCGTATGAGTGCAGTGCGCGTATGAGTGCAGTGCGCGTATGAGTGCAGTGCGCGTATGAGTGCAGTGCGCGTATGAGTGCAGTGCGCGTATGAGTGCAGTGCGCGTATGAGTGCAGTGCGCGTATGAGTGCAGTGCGCGTATGAGTGCAGTGCGCGTATGAGTGCAGTGCGCGTATGAGTGCAGTGTGCGTATGAGTGCAGTGCGCGTATGAGTGCAGTGCGCGTATGAGTGCAGTGTGTGAATGCAGAGCCTTAGTGGGGGGGTGGGCATTTTTAATATTTTTTTATTCTTATTTAGATTTTTTTTGTTGTTATAATTTATTTATTTTTATTATTTTATTATTGTATTTCTTTTTCGTCCCCCCTCCCTGCTTGATACATGGCTGGGAGCTCTCCTTCCCTAGTGGTCCAATGGCATTGGCAGTTCAGTGGGGGAGGGAGGGGGGCTGGCAGAGAGCACTTACCTCTCCTGCAGCTCCTGTCAGCTCCCTTCTCCTCCGTGCCGGTTCGTGCAGCTCCTCTGTCAGCTCACAGTGTAAGTCTCGCGAGAGCCGCACTATGACCCCGCGGCTCTCGCGAGACTTACACTGGGAGCTGACAGAGGTGCTGAAAGGAGGAGGAGGGAACTGACAGGAGCTACAGGAGAGGTAAGCGCTCGCTGCCAGCCCCCTGTCTGTATTATGGCAATGTAAATTGCCATAATACAGACAGTGACTCGAGTATAAGCCGAGTTGGGGTTTTTCAGCACAAAAAATGTGCTGAAAAACTCGGTTTATACTTGAGTATATACGGTACCTATATATAAATAAAAAAAAAAAAATTTAAAAAAAAAACACACACACACACACATATATATATATATATACAAGCCAGCACTCTAGGACTTGAGTAAATAAAAAGTAAAAACCTTTATTCCAGTGTGTCAAAAAAAGGGTCGACGTTTCAGTCCACCGTTGTGAACTTTCTTCAGGACATACCATACACACATTAATTCTACACATATATTTATGTAATATTTTTACATAATTAGGTATCTTAATTAATTACAATTAGCGGGACCTGCCTGACAACCCATGCCGAAAGTATAGGGAATTGAATTTGCTAGCACTATATTTAACCCTATAACTTTCCAAGACACCATAAAACCTGTACATGGGGGGTACTGTTTTACTCAGGAGACTTCGCTGAACAAATAGTGTTTCAAAACAGTAAAATTTATTACAACGATGATATCGCCAGTAAAAGTGAAGATTTTTTGCATTTTTCGTGCACAAACAGCTCTTACACGGACAATATTATTGCTGTGATACTTTTTACTGTTTTGAAACACATATTTGTGTTCAGCGAAGTCTCCCGCGTACAACAGTGCCCCCTCATGTACAGGTTTTATGGTGTTTTCAAAAGTTACAGCGTCAAATATAAGGCTTGGGTTTCATTTTTTTCACATTAAAATTCGCCAGATTGGTTACGTTGCCTTTGTGAGCCTATGGTAACCCAACAATGAAAATTACCCCTATGATGGCATACCATTTGCAATAGTAGACAACCCAAGGTATTGCAAATGGGGTATGTCCAGTCATTTTTAGTAGCCACTTAGTCACAAACACTGGCCAAAATTGGCGTTTTTTTGCATTTTTCTCACACAAACAAATACTAACGCTAACTTTGGCCAGTGTTTGTGACCAAATGGCTACTAAAAAAGACTGGACATACCCCATTTGCAATACCTTGGGTTGTCTACTATTGCAAATGGCATGCCATTATGGGTGTAATTTAATTCCTGGTCTACTATACAGTCTCAAAGGCAACTTAACCAATCTGGCGAATTTCAATTTCAAATGTAACGTGCTTTATTTGACCCTGTAACTTCCCAAAACACCATAAAACCTGTACACAGGGAGTACTGTTTTACACGTGAGACTTTGCTGAATATAAATATGTGTATTTTATTGCAGTAAAAGCAAACAGTATTATGACATTGACAGTTAAAATGTCATGTAGAACTAAAAAAATAACATTTCTTATTTTCTCCCATTTATTTCATATTAAATTATGTTTCATAGCTAAATATTTGATATTAAATGAAAGCCCTGCCAGGTTTTGTTTACGTTTTGTTCACAATGTGTACATTTGGCTCAGTCCTTAAGGGGTTAAAGGTGGCTTGCCCCCCTGCCCCTGCCGTTTTGGCCAATCAGCACCTCCTCATAGAGATACACTGAACCAATGCATCTCTCTCTCAGGTAAATTCAGAGTCCCCACGAACTGCAGAGCTGCCTACTGTGCAGCACTGAGCCAAGAAGCACCTCCAGTGGCCATCTGAGGAGAGGCCACTTGGATGTGTTCCTAGGGGCAATGTTTTTCTCTGAAAAGGCAGTATTTGCATTAAAATGCCTGCATATAATGATTATACTCACCAGAACAACTACATTACGCTGTAGTTCTGGTGACTAGTGTCCCTTTAACTGAGTGACGCATTAGGACAGCCAGATAGTAAATGTATTATGCGTTCCTATGGGGTTTTGGGTGACACTGGATGTACTCACACATAGCGTGAGGATGTCCAGCATCAGTTATAAGACCAAAAGTCGCCTAACAACCCGAATGTCCCTCTAGTTGCTGTCTGGTAGACAGCCACTATAGGTGGAATTAACCCTGAATAGTAATTATTGCAGTTTCTCAATAACTGTAATAATTACTACTGTTGAGTTAAAATGGACACGGACACAGCACCTAGACCACTTCAATTAGCAGGAGTGGTCTGGGAGCCTATAGTGTCCCTCTAATGGGTTAAATAGTGTAAACATACAGAGGTGGGAAAATGAATGCCATTTTGCAGAAAAAGCAATGTTTAGGGTTAAACCACTGATTGCCACTGTAAGTGCTTCTGCTGCATTGACCAAGTAAGACTCAGCCTCGTGACACAGAAGCCAGCACAGGAAAACATTGACTCATAGCTTACCTATGGGGATGCTTGGATGAGCACTAGGAAGCATGTGGCGCTCGCTGTTCATCAGGACCCCACCCAAGCGTTTCCAGCTGAACCACTGCACACCCAGACTCCTATCACCTTGATCACTGCAAATCACAGAAGTGGTCATGGTGGTATGAGTAACATTTACGTCACATATATACACACCCTGATGTATGGATACATGCTATTCGTAGGAAAATTATCTTAAACCAGCTTTGTCTTAAAGGGACACTAGTCAATTGTGTATATACAACATGTCCCTGCAATCTCACTTCTCGCAATCTCACTGCTCATTTCTCTGCCATTCAGGAGTTATGGTAAGTCACTTTGTTTATGCAGTCCTATTCACACCTCCCTGCATGTGACTTGCACAGCCTTCCTAATTACTTCCTGTAAAGAGTAATCTAATGTTTATACTTCCTTTATAGCAAAGTCGGTTTAGTTTAGAATTTCTTATCTCCTGTTAATAGCTTGCTAGACACTGCTGGAGCCTCCAGTATGCAATTAAAGGAACGCTAGGGGAGGGGGAATGTTTGTGTTCCTGACCCTATAGTGTTAAAATACCATTTATCCCCCTGGTCTCCCTTAAACTACCACTATATTGCCAGGAAAACAAACTCGTTTTCCTGGCACTATAGTGTCCTGAGGGTGCCCCCGCCGGACTGAAGTTGGAGGAAGGGGGTTAAACACTTACCTTTCTCCAGCGCTCCCTCGGCGCTGGGGACTCTCCTCCTCCTTTGGACGTCATCGGCTGAATGCACATGCGCGGCAAGAGCCGCGTGCCCATTCAGCCAGTCCATAGCATTCTCAATGCTTTCCTACGGACGCTGGCATCTTCTCACTGTGAATATCACAGTGAGAAGTGCGGAAGCGCCTCTAGTGGCTGTCAATGAGAGCCATTAGAGGCTGGATTAACCCATATGTAAACATAGCAGTTTCTCTGAAACTGCTATGTTTACAGCAGGCAGGGTTAATCCTAGATGGACCTGGCACCCAGACCACTTCATTAAGCTGAAGTGGTCTGGGTGCCTATAGTGGTCCTTTAAATACAGTAAAACCTTATCCTTTATTGACTCGCTGTGTTGGACCCCACCCTCGATCCGCCTACTTGACGGACATTAGCAGAAATGACAATCTCAGCTGATCTCACCCAAAGGAAAGCATTGAATTGGCTGAGATTGTAATTCTCATGAACTCAGCCAAGGAGGTGGGGCAGAGACAATCTGGTGGGGCAGAGACAATCTGCAAATCCTCATAGAGATGCATTGAACCGACGCATCCCCATGGGGAAATTTGAGCATCTTTATTCACTGAGTGACTGCCACTATCCCTAGGTAGCAATGAAAACACTGCTTTTTCTCTGAAAAGGCAGTATTTACAGTAAAATGCCTGCAGTGACTACCTATACACACCAGAACAACTACATTAAGCGGTACTTGTTCTGGTGACTATAGTGTCCCTTTCAATTTACAGAGCAGGAGATGTAACTTACTGTAAAGGTTTCTATCTGATTGAAAATGAAACCATTTTGCAGATTGTCAGTCACAGCCAAGGGAAGGCTGCATAAACAGAAACAGAAGTGATTTAACTCATAAATGGAAAGAATTGAGCAGTGATACTACAGAGGCATGATCCATACACAATTTGGCTTCACTAAGCTAAAGTTATTTTGAGGACTATAGTTTTTCCTTTAGGTAAACAATTTTAACTACTTTGGAAATTGTTTGACATTCCAATGCAATCAAAATGGGGGTTTTAGAGGACAAAGTATAGGCACAATTTTTGTCAAAATGGGGGAACAGGTAGAGTTTCAAACAGCTTTACATTTACAATTAGAAGTCAAGCAAAGGCAGATGTGAACAGACACCTTCCATGGTGCACTATATATGTCTATGGTACCTAAATGCACAAATAAACAGATCAATATAGAGTAATCCAATGCTTGGTACACAGATTCCTGGTAATGCATTAAAGTACACTAGTGACTTAATTTGCCAGGAACTGAAACGGATGTTGGCCACCATGTTTACAGATGTCACCACGCCCCCTAAAAAACACACTTGGTTGTCTTTTTATAAAATATATATATATTTTTTTTTTAAATATACTTGTGTGTTAATGTGCTGCCATGTTATTTACAAATGAGTCAAGGGATCAAGCACAACACCCAGCAAAATCCATCTAAACATGTAACCTGGTTAAGTGGCATAAAAGTGCTGTTAATGCAGTCTTTAGCTTATAGCAGGGCCCTTCGTATTGGTATGTCTAAGCTATTGACTGCTTCTCCCCCCCCCCCCCCCCCCAACTACTGCAGAATACGTTCGATAATAAATACAAAATAAAAATGCTTGAAATATATTAGATGCATGCATGGCAGTTCTGGCCAGGAAACTACTTCAGGACTAAAGTTTGACCTTACATTTGTAGATGTGCCAATACGTTTTAGCAGCCAAGTGTCAAATAACGAGGATAAACATTTATACCTATACAATGAAAATGAGTTATAACTGACAAAATCTCAATATTAACATTGTATTCTATATTTCAAAGTTGTTCCATTCATTGATGCCTAAAAATAAATAAAAGAAAAACAGGGTACTATCCCCAACACCAAATAAACTAAGAGGTCAGGGAGGTGCATATTCTGCAACACAGATGTGCAGAGGTGGAAATTTACAACAGCTTATTTCCTTCAAATATAAAATACTGCATGGCCCAGGGATGTCCAATTTTCACTAGCTTGTTACTCGTCCAAATGATAAACTTTAGCAATATTTTTCTTAGTCACGTGCCACAAATGTAACAAAATAGTAATGTATTTTCTTTGTAAAAACATGCGATTTTTACAAAAAAGCAGCAGAAGCCATTTTAAAGTCACTTTCCAAACTGTAACTCAACTGATGGAAAGGGAAATTAATAATGTTCAGTTATTTGTCCTTGAGGGGAGGCAAACAAGATTCCTTGATAGGGCTAGCATTCAAATGTGGATGATTTGAACAACAATAATAATAATAAATATATATATATATATATATATATATATATATATATATATATAAAATTTGTTTTAAAGCCAAGATGACCACTCTTTCCATCAGTTAAACTGGTATAACGTATTAACAGCTCATAAAAAATCATATTGCACCCGATGCATATCACATTATTAAAATATATCAACTAACCAAAAAAGGAACAACCAACGTCTTTGATAAAGCAGTGGAGAACGCAGCCCAACAATTGCAGGTAGATACAACAAAGCTAACATACTTAAAGCATGCAATGCACATGTAGTGTGTAACAGATATATATTCATATTTTACAAACCATGTGTATTGCATGCTACCTTGCCACGAATGTTAGAAATATGTAGCACATATTAAAAAGCATGCATTCCGTTACAGATAAAGGGTTTCACATTATAAAACAGGCCAGCATGCCGCCATAGGGTTTCACATTATAAAACAGGCCAGCATGCCGCCATAGGGTTTCACATTATAAAACAGGCCAGCATGCCGCCATAGGGTTTCACATTATAAAACAGGCCAGCATGCCGCCATAGGGTTTCACATTATAAAACAGGCCAGCATGCCGCCATAGGGTTTCACATTATAAAACAGGCCAGCATGCCGCCATAGGGTTTCATACTGTAAAACAGGCCAGCATGCCGCCATAGGGTTTCACATTATAAAACAGGCCAGCATGCCGCCATAGGGTTTCACATTATAAAACAGGCCAGCATGCCGCCATAGGGTTTCACATTATAAAACAGGCCAGCATGCCGCCATAGGGTTTCATACTGTAAAACAGGCCAGCATGCCGCCATAGGGTTTCATACTGTAAAACAGGCCAGCATGCCGCCATAGGGTTTCATACTGTAAAACCGGCCAGCATGCCATATTACAGGTAGAGAGGAGATAGAGATAGAGATATATATATATATATATATATATCTCTAAGCATAGAAGCATGCCGTGTCATATTATACAATAATCCTTCCTGCTATATTATTACAGATAGTAGTGCCATATTATATTCAGCATGCCGTGTTATATTATACAATATTCCATCCTGCTGTATATTACAGTCAGCATGCCGTGTTATATTATACAATATTCTATCCTGCTATTTAACAGATAGAGTTGCCATATTCTATCCAGCATGCCGAGTTATATCATACAATATTCCATCCTATTACAGAGTTGCCATATTCTATCCAGCATGCCGTGTTATATTGTACAATATTCCATCCTGCTTTTTTATAGACAGAGTTGCCCTATTCTTCCCAGCATGCTGAGTTATATTATAAAATATTCCATCCTATGACAGAGTTGCCATATTCTATCCAGCATGCCGAGTTATATCATACAATATTCCATCCTATTACAGAGTTGCCATATTCTATCCAGCATGCCGTGTTATATTGTACAATATTCCATCCTGCTATATTATAGACAGAGTTGCCCTATTCTTCCCAGCATGCTGAGTTATATTATAAAATATTCCATCCTGCTTTATTATATTCTACCCAGCATGCCGAGTTATATTATACAAAATTCCATCCTGCTTTATTATATTCTACCCAGCATGCCGAGTTATATTATACAATATTCCATCCTGCTTTATTATATTCTACCCAGCATGCTGAGTTATATTATACAATATTCCATCCTGCTTTATTATATTCTACCCAGCATGCTGAGTTATATTATACAATATTCCATCCTGCTTTATTATATTCTACCCAGCATGCTGAGTTAGTGTGCTCCCCGCTTGCACACGGTAATCGCGGCTGAGGCCTACCTCCTGGGCTCCGCTGTCATCTCTCTCACAGGCTCCGACCCGCCGCTCGGCCTTTCTCACCGGCGCCCGGCCATGCACCCGAGAGCCTGAGGGAGGAGCTAAGAGTGCGCTGGGAGGCCTGTAACCCGGGCGGCAGTGAGGCCTGTAACCCGGCTCGGTGAGATCTTCCTCCGGGGGATGTGCTGCGCGGTGTTCGTCTCCCGGGACCCTCGCTCTGCTGCTCTACAGACTGCCAGGCCCGCCCTCTCCGACCCCGGATCACAGACCCTTTGCACGGCGGAGAACCACAAACAAAGCAATGGCCGCCATCTTGTCGGGGAGGAGGAAAGGGTGGGACGTGTTGAATTGGCGCGTTCTACCACCTCCCTCGCTGCACGTCTCTGATTGGACGGCCGCTGGCTGGAGGGACGCTTCCGATTGGACGGCACAGCAAGGGGGAGGGGAGGCGGGGGGTATAGGTGTTGCTGGCGGCGATGACGTCACCAACCCAATGCCAGGCAAACTGGGCCCATAGAGAGGCTGTGGATTCCTTTGTTGAATAGAGCAATGATGGAAGGCTCAGTGTGCCCTGGGGGTATAACATGGGAAACTTGGTAGTTTTCCTAATTCAATCAGGGCAGTCAAACAAAAAATAAATGTGATTTTATTATTCTGGTTCACACTTGGTCATCCACAGTCTTGAAGTCATCACACTGCCCTTGATTGGACTCCCCACATTTTTTTTCAGTAGAAATTAGATGTAGTTGAAGTTGGGCGATGAGGTAACTCTACTTTTGTACAGTAATGGGTACAGAGCTGGTATTATAGGCACATTTTGTGATTCGTGATGTTTGGTTTGCAAGAAAATGGTGCTGCGGATGGGGGAGGTCACTCCCCGGGACTATCACAGACAGATACACAGCCTGCTTACGTAATCCTTTTGACCTCAGGGATTTTTGGCCTGTTTTCAAGCTCGGACTTACCAACTGTCCCGCTTTCGTCGGAACAGTCAATATTTTTGGGTCCTGTGGGTACGCCTTCTGAGACACCAGTTAACTTTCTACAGCTAGCACAGACCAGGCGAATTATTAGGACAAAGCTGTATCACTAGCAATGCCCAGAATAGTGACAACAACACATGTAAGCAAGCCTAGATCAAGATTGGAGAAATGAGAAAAGTAAAATATAAGCCAAAGTAAATAATCGGATGATCAGAGAAAAGTAACAGAATGCACTCCTGGGCTATAGCAGACCACAACAGGGAAAAGGTCTTGTGCTGGTAAGATGCTATATAGACCTAGTTTGACAACCTGCCGGAGTTTGAGTGTTGATAAGGAACTACGTTTCAGCGGAACAGCACTCCCTTACAATCACGACCCTCGAAGGCACCCGAAGGTGAGAACAGGGTCCTGATAGGTCATTGGTAGCACTGGGGCCTTAATAAGAAAACAAGTGCCTGTTTACAAGAAGGAGGAGACAAGCAAGAAAACGTGTTCAGAAGGGAAGCCGGAGTCAGAAACCAGGAAATAAATCAGTAGAGAGGCAGGTCAGGAAAATTACAAGGCCTCAGGAACAGGGAGCTTAGAATACTGATTAGGAGGTGCTCTGGGCAGGGACAGTGCAATACTATTTTGAACCCTAGGCAAGACCAGCTACTTCCATCCCCACCCACCCAAAACAAAAATTGCCAACTTTGTGTGTATTTCTCTCCCAACACCTTTGTGTGTCTCTGTTTCCTCTTCCCCAGCCTCTCTGTGTATCTTTTCCCTCCCAGCACCTTTTTGTGTCTCTTTGTCCCCTACAGCAGTGTTCCCCAACCCAGTTCTCATGGACCACCAACGGTCCAGGTTTTGTCAGTATCTCCATTGGAATAAAACAGGGAAATACATCAATCCTGGATGTTGGTGGTCCACAAGGACTGGGTTGGGGAACACTGCCCTACAGGGTTATTTACTAAAATGTAAATTGTTGGGAACTCAAAATTTAAGGCAAAGCTAAATTGGAAAAGTTATCCGAGTCAGCTACGCTATCAGTGCTATCAATTAACACTGTATGTTGTCACACAAGCCTAGCACTACATATCTTCCTAATCTTAAAAGGACACTATGGTCACCAGAACAACTACAGCTTATTGTATTTGTTCAGGTGAGTAAAATCATTCCCATTCAGAGAAAATGCAGTGTTTACATTACAGTCTAGGCATAATTCCATGGCCACTTCTCAGATGGCTACTAGAGGTGCTTCCTGTGGAATTGCTGCACAGTGTGCATCACTGACATTCAATGTCTCCACCCTCTGCATGGAGACACTGAACTTTCATCATAGAGATGCAGTGATTCAATTCATCTGTATTAGGAGATGCTAATTGGCAAGGGTTGTGTTTAACTTGTGCTGGTTCTGCCCCTGATCTGCCTCTTTCACGGTCTTAGCCAATGCAATGTGAAAGCATTGTGATTGGCTCAGAATACAACTTCTGATGCTCTCAGCCAAGCAGGCAGATCAGGGGCAGAACAAGCAGTAGGAATCTGGAGTAAAGGTAAGAATATACTATATTTAGGGAGGGCAAAGGGCATGGGGGCTACATAATCTTTAATACTATAGGATCAGAAATACATGTTAGTGTGTATAGTGTTCCTTTAACAGTTTTGTTTATATTAAGGGTAACATTACCCCAAAATATATATGAACATTTCCAACATTTTATCTTTTCTTTTTTTCTACTTTTGTCTTATTAGTGATGCAGCAACATTCTGGACACTTTCTTAGAAGAAGGCAAGCATTATGTTGGTTTCCAAGAATAACTGAAATAAATAATAGATAAAAAGTAAACTATATAAGAAAGAAAACACTTTGGAGAGACGGTGTTTGTGAAGGTAAGGAAAAATATAAATTATATGTCTATAAACAATGGCATAAGAAAAAAAATACATTTGCCCTTGGAGAATAGTAAAGGTAATAAAATTAAAAATAGAAGAATGAGCCTGGTAAAATCTAAATGTCATAGCCTGATTAAATGTAATAAAATATAGGATACATGTACTGAGAAGAAAAATTAACAATTTAAGACGACTGTCTTCTCATATATTGGCAGCATATGTTTCTAATAAGGCAGAACAAACAGTCATGTAATATCAAATAGTTTATTATTTGTAGATACAATAAAAAAAAATTTGGATTTTATATGTTGGAAACTGTTCTTTCACTTTAATTAAAGAGTGCTCTTTTCAGATGAATAAACTAAGGTGTAACTGAGGTGCTATATTAACATGTAATAAAGTTAGCAAGGCTGGAAACTTTTACCAGTGACAACAGGGTCGTCTTTAAAGGGGGGCAAAAGGGGCAGCTGCCCCGGGGCCCAGTTACTCCTGGGGGGCCCAAAGTAGCTGCCCTTTGGGACCGGCATCCAAACCCTGTGGACTGCAGCACCTGATGTAATCAGGGGCCCTCAGCCCTGCCTGGGCCCCTTTTATGTTGCCTGCTGGGAGGAAGTGAGGTGAGATCACTTCCTCCCAAATAAGAGTGCCGTTGGGGAGGTGGAGGAGGCATATACTGGAGGAGGAAATGGACTGAGGAAGTCAGACTCCCATCAGCCTTGGCCATCCAGCTCCCACCAGACCCCAGGGAAGCCCCCCTTCTGTACCCAAAAGGTAAGGAAACAAGAGGGTGGCTAAAATATGATGTAAATTGACATGTGTGTTCCTGGGTCTGAGTCAGTGCATCTGGATTTATGTGTTTATCTGACTGTGTGTGTGTGTGTATGTCAGTGTGTGTATTTGGCTGTATGTGTGTATGTATCTGGCTATGTGTGTGTGTATCTGGCTGTGGTGTGTATCTGTCTGTGTGTGTGTGTGTGTGTGTGTGTATCTGGCTGTGGTGTGTTTCTGTATGTGCTTGTGTCAGTGTGTGTATCTGGCTATATGTGTCTGTGTATCTGTATGAATGTAGACCTGTGTATGAGTACTTGTGTGTCAAAGTGTATGCGTACATGCATGTGTGTATGTATATGTATGTGTGTGTGTATCTATGCGTGTAGCAATGCATTCATCCCAGCGTTCCAATGCCAACACTGCACACACATACGCTAACACTGCACACAAATACACCCCTGCATTCCAACAACATTGCACACAAATACACCACTGCATGGTTGTATGTGTTCCTGTGTGTATCTCAGTGTTAGTGGCAATGCATACATCCCAATAGTGATGTCGCGAACACGAAATTTTCGGTTCGCGAACGGCAAACGAGAACTTCCGCAAACGTTCGCGAACTTCAATGGGCAGGCGAATTTTAAAACCCACAGGGACTGTTTCTGGCCACAAAAGTGATGGAAAAGTTGTTTCAAGGGAACTAACACCTTGACTGTGGCATGCCGGAGGGGGATCCATGGCAAAACTCCCATGGAAAATTACACAGTTGATGCAGAGTCTGGTTTTAATCCATAAAGGGCAGAAATCCCCTAACATTCCTAAATTGTTTGGAATAACGTGCTTTAAAACATCAGGTATGATGTTGTATCGATCAGGTAGTGTAAGGGTTACGCCCGCTTCACAGTGACGGACCAAACTCCCCGTTTAACGCACCACAAACATCCGCAAACAGTCCATTTGCACAACCGCAAACTCCCCATTTGCACATGTTTTATTCATGCCAGACAACCATGCAGGCCAGACTAACAAACATGCCAGGGCCAATCATAGTTAACCACCTCAGATAGTAACATGGCTCCCTCTATATACAGAGTAAACATGGCTCCCTCTATATACAGAGTAACATGGCTCCCTCTATATACAGAGTAACATGGCTCCCTCTATATACAGAGTAACATGGCTCCCTCTATATACAGAGTAACATGGCTCCCTCTATATACAGTGTAACATGGCTCCCTCTATATACAGAGTAACATGGCTCCCCTCTATAAACAGTGTAAACATGGCTCCTCTCTTTATACAGAGTAACATGGCTCCCCTCTATATACAGTGTAAACACGGCTCCTCTCTATATACAGTGTAACATGGCTCCCTCTATATACAGTGTAACAGGGCTCCCTTCTATATACAGAGTAACATGGCTCCCTCTATATACAGTGTAAACATGGCTCCTCTCTATATACAGAGTAACATGGCTCCCTCTATATACAGAGTAACATGGCTCCCCTCTATAAACAGTGTAAACATGGCTCCTCTCTTTATACAGAGTAACATGGCTCCCCTCTATATACAGTGTAAACACGGCTCCTCTCTATATACAGTGTAACATGGCTCCCTCTATATACAGAGTAACATGGCTCCCTCTATATACAGAGTAACATGGCTTCCCTCTATATACCGTGTAAACATGGCTCCCTCTATATACAGAATAACATGGCTCCCTCTATATACAGAGTAACATGGCTTCCCTCTATATACCGTGTAAACATGGCTCCCTCTATATACAGAGTAACATGGTTCCTCTATATATACAGAGTAACATGGCTCCCCTCTGTATACCGTGTAAACACGGCTCCTCTCTATATACAGAGTAACATGGCTTCCCTCTATATACAGTGTAAACATGGCTCCCCTCTATATACAGAGTAACATGGCTTCCTTCTATATACCGTTACTCCCTCTATATACAGAGTAACATGGCTCCCTCTATATACAGAGTAACATGGCTCCCTCTATATACAGAGTAACATGGCTTCCCTCTATATTCAGTGTAAACATGGCTCCCTCTATATACAGTGTAAACATGGCTCCTCTCTATATACAGAGTAACATGGCTCCCTCTATATACAGTGTAAACATGGCTCCCTCTATATACAGTGTAAACATGGCTCCCTCTATATACAGAGTAACATGGCTCCCTCTATATACAGAATAACATGGCTCCCTCTATATACAGAGTAACATGGCTCCCCTCTATAAACAGTGTAAACATGGCTCCTCTCTTTATACAGAGTAACATGGCTCCCCTCTATATACAGTGTAAACACGGCTCCTCTCTATATACAGAGTAACATGTCTCCCTCTATATACAGTGTAAACATGGCTCCTCTCTATATACAGAGTAACATGGCTCCCTCTATATACAAAATAACATGGCTCCCTCTATATACAGTGTAAACATGGCTCCTCTCTATATACAGAGTAACATGGCTCCCCTCTATACAGGGGCGTACCTGGAGCATTTGGCACCCGGGGCGGATCCTTTATTTGGCACCCCCCTCCCCAACTTTGAAATGTAAAAAACAACTGCAATTTTTTTTAAATGTGTGTGTACAGTGTGTGTACAGTGTGTGTACAGTGTGTGTACAGTGTGTGTACAGTGTGTGTACAGTGTGTGTACAGTGTGTGTATAGTGTGTGTATAGTGTGTATGCAGTGTGTGTATAGGGTGTATGCAGTGTGTGTATAGGGTGTATGCAGTGTGTGTATAGGGTGTATGCAGTGTGTGTATAGGGTGTATGCAGTGTGTGTATAGGGTGTATGCAGTGTGTGTATAGGGTGTGTGCAGTGTGTGTATAGGGTGTGTGCAGTGTGTGTATAGTGTATATGCAGTGTGTGTATAGTGTGTGCAGTGTTTATAGTGTGTGTATAGTGTGTGTATAGTGTGTGTGTACAGTGTGTGCAGTGTTTGCAGTGTGTGTAGAGTGTATGCAGTGTCTGTAGAGTGGCGGGTGGGGGCCCTAAATGAAAATCCCCCCCCCCTCCCCCATCAAAGGTGACTAGGGGTCCCTAAGCCCCTAGTCACAAAACCAAATAAAAAAGCCCCTACCTACCCCCCTCACCCTAAAAATAGTGAGGGGGGGATAAAATTACTAACCTGTAAACAAAAATTAAACTTACCATTTGGCGTCTTCTTTTTTCTAAAATCTTCATTTTTCAGCCCCAAAAAAGGCCAAATAAAAAGCCATCATACCCGTCGAACTTAAAAATAAAATAAAAAACCAGAGCGCCAAAAAAAATTATCCATCTTCACCCATGGAGTGCTCCGTGTCAGTGTTTATCAGGGATCCTTAGGATAGGTGTCAATCCATATCTGCCAAGTGACCCTATGTAGGGGGAACAGTCCCTATTCTGCTCTGTGTCAGTGTCTGGGGGGAGTATCTGCAGTAACACAGGGTGTCTGGAGGGAGTATCTGCAGTAATACAGAGTGTCTTGGGGGAGCATCTGCTTGTAACACTTATATGCACTAAAAAAAAAAATAATAATAATAAATTGAAAAAAAAAAATGGTTGCAGCTTCCGAATTAATCTAAAATGGATGCTGTCCAGTAGGTGGGAGGGTCTGCTAGGGAGGGTGTGCTGCTGATTGGCTGTAATGTGTCTGCTGACTGTGAGGTACAGGGTCAAAGTTTACTCAATGATGACGAATAGGGGGTGGACCGAACACCGCATGTGTTCGCCCGCGGTGGCGGACGCGAACATGCTATGTTCGCCGGGAACTATTCGCCAGCGAACAGTTCGGTACATCACTACATCCCAGCATTCCAATGCTAACTCTGCACACAAATACAACCCTGCATGTAAACCTGTGTGTGTGTGTATTGGAGTGTGTATCTGTGTCTGTACCAGAGTATGTATCAAAATGTGTGTATCTGAGTGTGTGTACAGGGAGTGCAGAATTATTAGGCAAATTAGTATTTTGACCACATCATCCTCTTTATGCATGTTGTCTTACTCCAAGCTGTATAGGCTCGAAAGCCTACTACCAATTAAGCATATTAGGTGATGAGCATCTCTGTAATGAGAAGGGGTGTGGTCTAATGACATCAACACCCTATATCAGGTGTGCATAATTATTAGGCAACTTCCTTTCCTTTGGCAAAATGGGTCAAAAGAAGGACTTGACAGGCTCAGAAAAGTCAAAAATAGTGAGATATCTTGCAGAGGGATGCAGCACTCTTAAAATTGCAAAGCTTCTGAAGCGTGATCATTGTCAGGATCGGGACAGGGATCCAACACGCAGAGTACAAACAGTAGCCAGATACGTATACCGGACCTTAGAATGGCCGGACTAACGTAAGTAGTACAGTAGAGAATGGTCAAAGACAAGCCGAGGTCGAGGGTAACAGAAGACAGGTAAGCGAGAGACAAGCCGAATCAAGGGTAACAGAGATAAGCAGAGTAGAGCAAACAAGCCGGGTCAAAACCAAAAGGGATAACTAGAATACACGAGCACTGAGTGACTAGAACAAGCTAGAACCACGACAGGGCAATGAGCTAATGAAAGAAGCACTGTTAAAGGCCCTGTTCAGATAAGTAAACACGCCTCCGAGGCGTCCTGATTGGTCCTGAAGCAATTGAGTGACAGGTCGTTCCGGGTTGGCGTCCTGACGTCGACTTCCGGACGTCATGCTATAAAAGGGAGTCACTCCCTCGCGGCCGGCTTTGCATGACCGGATAGACCGCGAGGAAGGGGGAAATCAGACCGTCCGGATGGATGAACGGCTAAGTCTCTACCTCTTTCGGAGGTAGAGACCTCAGGTACCCTGACAATCATCGAACAATCAAGCGTTTCATTCAAAATAGTCAACAGGGTCGCAAGAAGCGTGTGGAAAAGCCAAGGCGCAAAATAACTGCCCATGAACTGAGAAAAGTCAAGCGTGCAGCTGCCAAGATGCCACTTGCCACCAGTTTGGCCATATTTCAGAGCTGCAACATCACTGGAGTGCCCAAAAGCACAAGGTGTGCAATACTCAGAGACATGGCCAAGGTAAGAAAGGCTGAAAGACGACCACCACTGAACAAGACACACAAGCTGAAACGTCAAGACAGGGCCAAGAAATATCTCAAGACTGATTTTTCTAAGGTTTTATGGACTGATGAAATGAGAGTGAGTCTTGATGGGCCAGATGGATGGGCCCGTGGCTGGATTGGTAAAGGGCAGAGAGTTCCAGTCCGACTCAGACGCCAGCAAGGTGGAGGTGGAGTACTGGTTTGGGCTGGTATCATCAAAGATGAGCTTGTGGGGCCTTTTCGGGTTGAGGATGTAGTCAAGCTCAACTCCCAGTCCTACTGCCAGTTTCTGGAAGACACCTTCTTCAAGCAGTGGTACAGTAAGAAGTCTGCATCCTTCAAGAAAAACATGATTTTCATGCAGGACAATGCTCCATCACACGCGTCCAAGTACTCCACAGCGTGGCTGGCAAGAAAGGGTATAAAAGAAGAAAATCTAATGACATGGCCTCCTTGTTCACCTGATCTGAACCCCATTGAGAACCTGTGGTCCATCATCAAATGTGAGATTTACAAGGAGGGAAAACAGTACACCTCTCTGAACAGTGTCTGGGAGGCTGTGGTTGCTTCTGCACGCAATGTTGATGGTGAACAGATCAAAACACTGACAGAATCCATGGATGGCAGGCTTTTGAGTGTCCTTGCAAAGAAAGGTGGCTATATTGGTCACTGATTTGTTTTTGTTTTGTTTTTGAATGTCAGAAATTTATATTTGTGAATGTTGAGATGTTATATTGGTTTCACTGGTAAAAATAAATAATTGAAATGGGTATATATTTGTTTTTTGTTAAGTTGCCTAATAATTATGCACAGTAATAGTCACCTGCACACACAGATATCCCCCTAAAATAGCTAAAACTAAAAACAAACTAAAAACTACTTCCAAAAATATTCAGCTTTGATATTAATGAGTTTTTTGGGTTCATTGAGAACATGGTTGCTGTTCTATAATAAAATTAATCCTCAAAAATACAACTTGCCTAATAATTCTGCACTCCCTGTATATATGCCAGTGTGTTTATGTTAGTATGTATTAGTGTGTTAAAATGTGTGCATGTATCAGTGTGTTTATGTGTGTATCTCTGTGTCAATATGTATGTATATCTGTGTTAGTATGTATGTGCATACATCCAGGCAATCAAACACACCGCTGCAAACACAATCATTACATACAGACACACCCCTGAATACAAACTCCAAAATTGTATAAAAACACACCCTTCACTCACACCGATACTATACATTTACAAGACACTACATCCAAACACACCCCTGCATGCAATTACAAATGTTGCATACAAACACACCCCTTTATTAACACTAACATTTTATACAAACACCAACTCAATACACAAAAGCACAACTGCATTTAAAAACCAACACTGCGTACAAACACACACTCCTGCATTCAAACGCAAACACTACACACAAGTATACCGCTGCATTCCAATATTAACAGTACATACAAATACACTCCTACATGCACACACATATACTCTATACAAAAACATGATTACATTCAAATTCACAAACAGTGCTCACAAATACATCCCTACAAGAATGGCAAAATGGTAGATCCCCAGCCAGGGCCGGCCTTAGGGGTGTGCGAGCTGTGCGGCCGCACAGGGCGCCATGGAGCAGGGGGCGCCGTGCGGCCGCACAGCCGATTTAAAAAAAATATATATATATATATATTTTTTTTTTTACATTTGCAGCGGGGGCGGAGCTTACCGTGCGGCGGGGGCGGAGCTAAAAGCGCCGGAAAACTGCTGCAGGGGAAGCAGGAAGGAGTCCCTGCTTCCCCACCAAACAGTCACCAGGAGCTGCACTGCCTCCACAATGAACTCCACAGGTAACTGTGTGCTTGTCATGTGAGTGTGACTCTCTGCCTGTGTGTATGACTGTCTGCCTCTGTGTGTGTGTGTGTGTGTGTGTGTTACTGTCTGTGTGTGTGTGTGTGTGTGTGTGTGAATGACTGTCTGCCTCTGTGTGTCTGTGTGTATGACTGTCTGCCTCTGTGTGTGTGTCTGTGTGTATGACTGTCTGCCTCTGTGTGTATGACTATCTGCCTGTGTGTGTGTGTGTGTGTATATGACTGTCTGCCACTGTGTGTCTGTGTGTATTACTGTCTGCCTCTGTGTGTTTGTCTGTGTGTATTACTGTCTGCCTCTGTGTGTGTGACTATCTGCCTGTGTGTTTGTGTGTGTGTGTGTGTGTATGACTGTCTGTGTGTGTGTGTGTGTATATGACTGTCTGCCACTGTGTGTCTGTGTGTATTACTGTCTGCCTCTGTGTGTTTGTCTGTGTGTATTACTGTCTGCCTCTGTGTGTGTGACTGTGTATGACTGCCTCTGTGTGTATGACTGTCTGCCTCTGTGTGTATGACTGTCTGCCTGTGTGTGTCTGTGTGTATGACTGCCTGTGTGTGTCTGTGTGTATGACTGTCTGCCTGTGTGTGTCTGTGTGTATGACTGTCTGCGTGTGTGTGTGTGTGTGTGTGTGTGTGTGTATGACTGTCTGCCTCTGTGTGTATGACTGTGTGTGTCTGTGTGTATTACTGTCTGCCTCTGTGTGTGTCTGTGTGTATTACTGTCTGTGTGTGTCTGTGTGTATGACTGTCTGCCTTTGTGTGTCTGTGTGTATGTGTGTATGACTGTCTGCCTGTGTGTGTATGACTGTCTGCTTGTGTGTGTGTGGATGTCTTCCTGTGTGTGTATGGCCGTCTGACTCTGTGTGTGTGTGTGTGTGTCACATACAACCAATACATGCATATCACACACTGTTAATATACCCATTACAAATATCACACATAGCATACATATCACACACAGTCATCACACGCACTATTACATACACAGACAACACAAACATAACAGCATACATGGATGACGGGGGGGAGGCGCTGTTAAGATTTTTTGCACAGGGCGTCTAAATGCCTAAGGCCGGCCCTGTCCCCAGCTGGCATAGCATCGTCGGATTTGTACGACAGATGGGTATCCATCTCTTCTCCACTTTTGTGCTATAGGGGAGACCCTAAAAACATTCTTGTACCACAGCCCTCTCTACATTAGTTCCATCAGTAGCCTGGGGTGGAGGCCGTGATTGCATGCCACAGAGCTGGGGGTTTGGAGGGGGGGGGGGGGAGCAGGGTGCAGAGGGCCCAAGCAAATGCTTGCCCAGGGTACAATCGATATTACAGTCGGCCCTGAGAAGAGCTCATCAGCAAAATATTTCCTTTATATAAAAAACAATGAATGGACCAGTGACTTTCAATCTTGACAATATGCTTTTCCTCTAAATAAGTAAGTTAGTTTAAATTTTCCAACTTAAGATATGAGCCCAAAATGTATCAAAATGAAAAATATTGTGTTCCTCTCTTAAAAGAACCTTTACCAAAAAGCAATAAATGCCATTTCAATGTTACTTCCTGAACTCTAACTCAACCAGCTCAAATGACGTCAAGACAAATTATTAATGTTCAGTTATTTGTCCTTGAGTGGCTAGTATACTAAAGCAGAAGATCGGAATGATAGTCTGTGGGAGTAAGAAGAAAAGAGGTGGAAAAACAAAACAAGCTGAACAGTTTTTCTATAAATGAGAATAGTTCCATGGATTTATTCTGATAAAAAAATCCTAAATATTTACTCAAACAAAGTATAAGTACACTATAATGGGGTTATTTATTAAAGTGAGATATTTTGGCAAATCAAATTGAACTTAAAGTGAATTTAACATTTTAAACTAAAATAGCCCAACTGTAAGCATGGCTTAGTTGGAGTATTTTCTCCATTGCAGCTATTTTGGACTTAAATTTGAAATTCACTTTTTATTCACTGTGAATGCCCCACATGTGTTACTTTAGTAAATAACCCTTTAAGATCTTTCTGTTTGGGTCTGAAACTCCATTACCTGTGACATTGCTAGAAACATGCAGTAGTTTTGGACTTCATGTGTTGTATTTTTGTTTGATGTTTTTTTTTTTTTTTTAATTCTTTATCTCTATCTTTGTGTGGAGCAAGACAAATATTATAACAAGAAGGCAATAATCTTCCATTTTTTTTTTTCAAATTCTTAATTTATTCCAAGGCAAGACATCAAATGAAATCATGCATTACAACAGGGTTAGAAATAGAATTCTGAAGACAAATCCAAGTTCGCACGAGGTGAACAAGCGTGCGTTTTTATATAGAAACAAACTTTAACATAGTGCAGTAGACTGTTGTGTGTCAACTGCTGTAGTCTGTACATCAGTGGTGATAATCTTCCATTTTTAAATAAAATAAAAAAAAAAAAAATGTTTAATATAGAAATATACACGAGAGGCAAAGTAGCTAGTGTTTCAATACAATTCCACCAGCACAAAATATATATGCAGAGGTACCAGAGGAAAACATTACCCTAAATCTCGAGGGCCCAGTGAGGGACAAACCTAAGATATTGGTCTACTTTTATCCCAGCCATGTAGGCCTAAGATGGCCAACCCCAAGCCTGATTCCCCCCTAGGCTTGATTTTGTCCTTGGACGACAAGGACAAAGACCTTTTAGAGGATCCATCTCCACCTTGCAGCCTGAACCCCCATTGGCTTCAAAATCTGAACTTACTACAATGGTCACAGAACGTAAAGCCTTCTTAGGGCACTATGACAGGCCGGATTAGAGCCACGGAGGAAGATATCCATGATCTGCATATCACATGGCATATCCGGTAAGTTCCTAGAGTGAAAATACTACAAATCATCGAGTGAAAATTGTATAGAATCTATAGATCTAGATTTCAGGTAGTGCAACTGATCATTTGAGGAAAGTAAACCCTTTTCTGGGGCAGAGCCTAGATTCCATGCTGAACAGACGTGCTGAGACCAAGCTCCTGAAAATCAGCACAAATCCGGGAAAATAACCCCACATAATCAGCATGTCCACTCTCTGGAGGGCTACGGATGAGTTGGGGACACCCGTGTGAACTCTCTGACACCCGATTGAAGACCATAACCAACCGGGAACCCGTACTAATTTGCTGAGGCTTTCTGTGGATCGAGCCGGGGAGAGGCAGCCACTCTTCTTGCTTGCAAACTCGTACACTAGTCCTTCAGCTCTCCTACCCTCCCCCCACCCATTTAGACCGGCGGGGGATATCCCGGTCCCCACTGGGCGTATGGAGCTGTCTGTCCTGATTGAGCCTCAAGCAGAAAACCAGCAAACCTCATATGGAGCACTCAAGATGGCGGCTGTTATTTCACCACACAAGCCGAACCTGCTCTCACGCCAAGAACTCATCATGACACTACCCTGCAGCTCCTAAAAGAAATCTTCCAACGCTTCTGGGAGAGACTATGGGAGCGTACGCAGGCAGCCTGGACTGAGCAGCAAGACTTGCCAGTGACGGATGAACAGAGATGCAGGCAGCGGGGAGTGAAGGGGCCACCCTCAAGTTCAGCACCCGTATACCCACCTACTCTCACTCTTACGAGCCCACCCGGGCTGAAGGTCACAAGGGTCCTGACCCAGAAGCATCGTCCACGCCAGCGGAGGCCCACACGCCGAAGCAGCAGCCAACCATCAGGCCCTCTGGCACTCCCAGAGGAGGTGGAGGAAACTCAGGCTCCAGAAGCCACCGAGTTTGTGTCAGAGAGATTCTGATCTACACACCAGCCTGGGACTGGAGGGACACCCTTACTCGCACCTGTGCTGCAGCAGCCCTCCATTGCCCACCTGCAGACTCGGGTTGTCTCCCAATAGAGGGAATTGGATGATAGAGACAGCCGTAAGTATACTATCTCATGTCTCACTCTAACATTTTAATTTGTATTTAATTTATACATGTAGTCTCAAATAATTATTATTTCATCGCTTAAGGCTTAGAGGGCCCTCTTACTAAGGCTCCCGGCACCAAAATGCAATCTCAAGTGTAGCATGTTATGTTTAGTAGTATGTAAGCCTTTCTCAACTATAGTCACCTCTCCTTGGGTCAACTAGTCAACTCTAGTCACCATTCTTGACACACAGGGTATCAAATCACTGGCCAACCTCATGCCAAACAAAAAGCCCTCTGCTTTTCAAAATTTTGTTATATACAACTATCCCATTTCATCCATTCCAAGTCACAACTTTTAATTGGCAACCATGCGTCCACAGCCTTTGAATTACACTGTACTACACACGATGTTAAGACCAAACACCTTTCCCTGTTTTAGGATCTTCTTCGACAAGAACAATATTCTCTTACCCGTACGTACCCCCAATATAGAGAAGTGTGGGAACCCTGGCTGACATTTTTACAAAGGTAAGGTATACAGTGTGTTGAACACGTTGCTAACCACGCTTCTCCTGCATAACTTATACTGTGTGTTAATCCTCCTTGTCAATAAACTTGTCTACAATGTACCACTAAGATGTTGTTATTATTATCTTGGTAGACTGACCGTACGGGCACCCCAGACCTATTCGGTCTAACCATATATTTAAAGCTTGTTACTACTGGTACTGTACTGTAGGGTACACTGTTGCATATAATACACAATCACTTTTACAGATGCAATGTCTAGTCAAACTACCTGACACTGTTGGTATCTCAACTTGTGAGACACATAGTAATTGGAAAGCAAATCTAGTATTGATACTTGGTATTTTTTTTTTTTTTTTTGCTCCTTGTAACACCTCATCACTTTGACTGTTGTTACTTGGTGGGTGACTGTAGTAATGTGCAGCTGTTGCTAATACCTCGTGACAAGCAATTCTTGCAAATAAATAAAAAGTAAAAACAAATGTTTTAAATGTAATTTCTGTGAGCATAGGCAACATTTTATGTTTAATGACCATCATATTCAACTATGTATAAGCTCTGTGTGTGCGGGTACCTTCTTTCTCTATATTGTACTCATATTAGAAGCACCATGGGCATGTAACTCCCTTCTCTGCATTGTATTCATCATATGAAAGAGTAAATTCTAGGAGTAATGGTCTCCACTACAAGTGGGGGCAAGAGGTGGGATATCCCTTCTCATATAGTTTCAACCACTGCCTGGATTCAACCTGAAGATAATGTAGTTTCTGATGTGACTTAGGGAGTCAATGCAGTTGGCGCGACTCCCTTGCGACAGAGTGTTTTTCTGGGACACAGTGTGATTGGCATCTCTCACCAGCGGCAGTGCATAGTAGGTAGGTGAATGTTCTAGTAGATTTGTCTCCTTATAGATCGAATGTATCTTTGAGAGCTCAAGCAGGCAATATCTCACCCGAACAAAGAATGTTGGCGCCGGGAGTCGGTGCAGGTAGCACCCCACCCCAATGGCAGAGTGAGGACCAGAGAGATGGTGCAATCAACACATCTACTCAGTGACAGATAGTTGGTCTTTCAGAGCTGATGCTGATAGAACCATTCCCCAATGAAAGAGTAAGGACCAGGGAGTTGGCGAACGTTGCACCCATCCCTAATGACAGAGTGAGGTTCATGGTGCAGCTGACCCTCCTCACCAACAACAGCATGTTTACATATGTGGTAGTGCGGGTTGGATGCCTGCCCATCAACACAGGGAGATTCTGTGAGCCAATGCAGTCATCACCTCTCCCCAGCAGAAAAGATTCACATCTACTCCGGATGAAGGCGAGAGCCGAAACGTGTTGAGGGACTGGACTTATCTTTTATGGGACTTGTTTTCCGATTTATTTTATTCTGTTATATTTATTTCAATAAATTTTATTTGTAACCCCCTACATTCGGCGTCCTGAATGAATTTGGAGGTACCAGACACAGAAATTTTGGAAGTTCCTATGAGAAGTCCTGTTTTCCACTGATTTCAAAGCTTGAAGTTTGAGCCAGCTTTTAAAGTGGCTCTATATATTTGAGTGAGACCAACACCTGTGACTATATGGTTTTATCTCAACTGTATTACCCTATGTCTTTCTCTCTTATTTTACTATTTTAGATTGACTGACCAAGTTTGGGTAATATTATTTTAGAGTGCTCTCACCATTTGTATTTTATTTTATCACTTGTTGTATTTGTGGTAGTGTGGCCCACATAGGTGATTGTAGCACCATTTTATTTTAGTATTTTTTTATTTTGATTTTTACATTATACTATTGGAGATTGGGTACCATGGACTGTTAAAGTAAGAAAAAAAAACTGCTTGTGAGCCGACTAAACTAGGTACAGACTCAGGATCTGGTACTAAACCAGATTTCAAGGGGGAGGGGTGGGATATGTGATGGCATGTCTCATCTCCTGTGCTACTGAGCCCCTTGCCTCTCTTCTGTCATATTACTTTTAGACATTTGTATCACTCCTTCTGCATCATAGATCGTATGGCCAGTGGAGAGACTTGTCAGCTAGCCATTTTCCAAAAAACTATGGGCCTAGAGACTATGATTTGGGCTCTGAAATAGAATGGTGTATTGTAACAGTACAGGCTATCCACTGACTCCAGAAGAGATTGTTTGCTTCTTCACACTCCAGAGACTGTTATTGTTTGCTGGTGGATGTTAACTTTGTGTAAATTGATTAGTGTTAGGACTATTGTTGACGTATTTTTCCTTCTGGTTTCAATAAAATACGCTAAGTAAAGGCAGTATGCTAATTTGATTAAGTTGGCATGTTAATGTGATTAGGTCCAATAAAGCAATGGTGTACACACCATAACCACTTCAACTTTTTGAAGTAGTTATGGTGCTCAGAGTCCATGGGCATCAGGTCTCACATCATTTAGTAGAGATGCTCTATCCTCGGTGGCCTCCAATGACAAAATGGCAGAAGAAGAGCTATGCTCCACTTCACACCCTACCAGGGGTAACAGAACAAATTACCTTAGAGTATCACCTGAGTGCTATGGTATGAATTGGTATGTCTCAATGTGGATGCATAGCTCTACCTCGATCAAAGTGATTATGGTGCCTACAGTGTTCCTTTAATATAATTAGTTGAGTGTATTAATGTTAGGTTGTAAGTTCAGTAATCTTGGAGAGACCTTATTTCTGTTGATCCCATTGTATTAAAAAGCAATTAAAAAGCAATTGTCATGTATCTGGTTTACAAAACCACTGGCTGCTGCACCATCCCCCTGCCTCAACGCACACTCCCAGAAACATAGATACCTACTCACAGACACTAACGTGTATATATATGTATTCCCAGACACACTTGCAGATGCTTACACACACTCACTCACAGATACACATTACCAGATAAACACACTCAAACACATATGCACAATGCCATGCACATACACTTATCCAAAAACATTAAAATATGTTGCTTTTGTTACTTTTATTTTCCTGTTTTCTTACATTTTTGCTTTGTCTTGTGGGGAGTAGGCTATAGCAATCTGATGGTTCCCTTCCTTCCTACTGTTAGGTTTGGGTAACTATCCCCATAGCAAAAAGTATAGAGCACATAGTATATGACCAGCACTTAGAATGGCTGTGCTTAACATTTATACAGTAAAGTAACATGCTTACAGATGGGGGCGACAATATGGCAGGACAAGCCAAGGTCAGAAATGCGTAGGAGAGCGTAGTCAAGGGAAAAAAACAAAAGTCAAAACTGGAAAAGCCAATAAGAATAATAAGAAAGTACTGTATGAGACAATAGACCATAACAGGGCAAGGTTTTGAAGTTGGATTTTTTGCAGAAATGACAAAGGGCTTTGTTCTGCTTTTATTTTACAAGGTTCAAGGATGCAGGATATGACACCAATTGAGTGGGTGAAATAATACAAGTTTCTTAATTTAGGGATAAACAGTGTAATTTTTATAATTACAAGTTATTAAGGATAACACAATATACAAGAAATTTCCAATAATAAAGTAATACAACACCGATCAATTTATTGTAGAACTACATCCAGGCTTATTATCATGGCTGAGAAGCCCAATTTTATAGCCCTGCCAGGAGTTTCAGATTAATCGGGAAGGTTCCTACACAGTGTGTCCACTTGAAGATGATGCTTCTGGCAAAAATCCAAAGAGTCCCAGCTTTTAGAATGATACCAAAAGGGTCTTACATGACTAGTTTATGCAAGTGTCATGCGCATTTCATTACTCCGTATAGCGACACCCTGGTAACTCGACTGGATACCTCTGTTAGATACTTATCCCAGCTGGAATAAGAACCATTCAGTGATTATAACGCTCTTCCCCAGACATCAGACAACACATAATGCTGGAAAGAACAACTGTTTTTATTGCATAGAATGCAGCCTTTTATGCACAGATTCCCAGTATGGGGTCTCCATTCATCACATACATGTCCCGCCCAGGCATCTCTGTGCCTATGATATAACTGACTCAACTCTTGCTAAACTAATTATCTCCCGGATACAGAGAGCCTAATACAGAAAATCTTCCCCCTCTAAATAATAAACACGGACACTTTCAAATCAGCACGTATACATCATCTCCTGATGCCAGAATTATGCCCACGTGATATTTGGAATGCACGATGCATTCCAAGGGAGAAACACGCCGGTAATGGCGAACCAAAAACGTCAAACCGAAAGTAACGGGAAGGTGGTGAATTTAAAGCGAATGGGAACTCAGATGAGCAACACAACCAACTGAGGAAGCTCCATTATAGGGGCGAAATGCGTTTTGGACTATTTCGGACGTTTTAGGACTATATTGTCCATACACCACTTGAGGTTTTGTACCTATTTTTTTTATTCATTAGATTTTATATTACCAAAAATTTTGGAAGAAAATCTTCAGCATCCTGTGTCTAGATTGCCAGAGGTATACATAGAGGACCAAGGAGATAATAGGAGTTGGACCTCCTTCAAGACTCCTTCCACGCTTTCCATCCGAGCCATATGATAATAATGGCTCTCCACTTGTGAGTGATACTCCTAATTCTATTATTTGTACTTAATATTGCAATCTTTTGCTGTATTTTATTTCCAAAGATTTGCATTATACCAGCTCCGGACATGTTATATATTCTCAAATAGCTCTTGTTGGAGCGCCCAATCTGGCCAAAAAGCACCCTGATCCCTGGAGGTTTGGGGAATCTCCACCCCTATAACTTTAGACTGGCCGCTAGAACAGTCCTGGCAGAAAATAGTTACAGGCGTTTGGTGTCACATGCTGGCGTTTAAATGGTGTCTCTGGTAGGCCAAGACAAGGGGGCTCCCCTTGGCTCATAGGTAGCGATTGTTTCCCTTGATGGACTGTAACTCCCTTCCAAAAAGCGATCTCGTAGGGATTTGGGAAAGTAGTGAGAACCATGGGTAAATATGACCGGAGCGGTGTGCTGTTCGCGGCGAAGATACAGTTCCAGGAGAAGCACAGATATGTCCCACTGACAAGATTGGGAAACTCTAGTTCGTTGTAAGGACTGGGGTTGGTACAGAGAGAAGCACTGATCGCAGAACTAATAGAGGGGAAGAGGAACAGGGAGCCAGGGGAGTGTTATGGTCTTTTTAATTCGTTTTTCAATTTCTGACATATGCAAGATATCAGCGCATCCTTGAAGTGTTGGCCAGGCACCCAAGGATGTCTCACATTATAAAAAAATCTGCACTCAATAAATTTTGTCTGGATAATTTAGAACATTACAAAATATTGATAAGAAATCAGAGTTTATTTCAGTCAGTTTCAAACTTCCAAAAGTCGCAGATCAACACATTACAGTACAATTTTAAATACAGGCTTGAATCATTCTTATTATATTTAAGCAGAGATGGAGTGGTCTGTGTCATTTATGACAACGATGCATAGTCACAATGTGAGTGGTGGCGGTGCAGGAAGGAAGCAGGATGACCAGGTAACATGACACACAACTTCCTTCTTGCAATGGGAAGAAGAAATATGACATCACATCCTCACAGCAATGCCATGCAAAAATGGAAAAGGAACATCAGTGCAGACTCTGTAGATATGCAATCTGGTATGGTAGGATTTTCCAGATTGGCGCTGCTGGTCTGGAGCGCCACGTGAACCGCTCTCGTAGATCATGCAGATCCAAAGTGTGGCTTGCCAGCTCTAGGGGCACATTCTTAATTGCTCTAAACTTGGCAACATCACTTTTGGTCCACAATTGGTCGTCTCATTTCTGCACTTTTTGGGGTTGTGGTGGTGACATGGACCAATAAAAACCTAGCTAACACAAATCTACAAAAAAGAAAACAGAGTGCAACACACAATAGGCGCTAAACAGGAAGGTGCATCCAACCCCACAGTGAAATCAATCACCTAATTCCACCATACAATCTCAGAACATAGAAAACATATAGTGGGTGTTGCACACTGTGAAAAAATACCAACTATACACAGTGAAATGGTGAGTATAACACGTATAGGATTGTATAAATACCCTTATGTATATTCTTTATCAGATACAGCTGTAAAAAATGGTGGCTGACATATGGTAATATAGTTTGATCAATATATAAAGTGCAAATGCAGGATATGTGCAAATATCTCACTCACATTTTACTGAGCCTGTAAAACACTGGCTCAGGTAAATCGATGTAGATTAGACACAGTCCAGTGGATATGTTCTCCACCATATATGAGAGAATATGAGAAAATTCAAAGTTAAAAAGACATCAGTTTATTTGAAAAAAATACATAAAAGTTCTTACATCAAAGTAATGTGCCTTGAGCAAAGAATATTTCCCATAGAGTTTACACACAACGCGTTTCAACTTAAAACTCTTCCTCAGGTGTATAGGATTCCCCTCCCTTCCACTGTTTCTATATTCAAATTTGGCACCATCTCGGCTGTATAGCTCCGCCCCAATGTGATGTCATCTTTGTAATCATATTCGGCAACTCGTAGCTCCGCCCACTGACATCCATCAAGTGACGCATCACTTCTGGTGACGCACGTGACGTCACTTTCGTTCTGACGGCCGAGATCAGCCTCAGTAGCCTTCCTGGTGTCTAACCCTCACACAGGAAGTCCTATTGCGGCCATATTGCAGGACCATCTTCTGAAATCATATAAATTCATGTCCTCAAACAGGATGCATAAAGTTAATTCAAATATCCAAACAATATACAAGAAGTCCGGCGGCCATTTTGGAGATTGGCAAAGTTCATAAAACATATACATATAACATATATATATATATATATATATATGCATGTATAACTGAACAAAATAAAACCATATATATTTCTTACACCCATACATAAATAAATGTAAATGGATGTACAAAGTTTAAATAAAAATACACTATATGTATAAGTAATACCCTAATATGGCCGCAATAGGATTTCCTGTGTGAGGGTGAGACACCAGGAAGACTATTGAGGCCGATCTCGCCGTCAGAACGGAAGTGACTGTCAGGGTACCTGTAGTCTCTACCTCTGATAAGAGGAGAGACTTAGACATTTTCCCGTTCAGAAGGGCTGTTTCCTCCGTTCCTCGCGGTCCCTCCGGTCGATTACACGCCGGCCGCGAGGGATCCACGCCCTTTTATGACGTGACGCCCAGTAGCCGACGTCATGACGCCAAGCCGGCTCGACCTGTCACTCAAACCCTGAACACGAACCAGGACTCGTCGGGGGTGTGATTACCTCCTAGAACCGGGGTATTTAATAGAGCTTGCCACATTTGCTCATTGCCCTGTCGTGGTTCTAGCCAGTCTAGTTACTCAGTGCTCTTGTATGTCTATTGTCTCTTTGGTTCTGACCCGGCTTGTTTGTATCACTCTGCTTATCTCTGTTATCCTTTGACCCGGCTTGTCTCTCGCTTACCTGTCTTCTCGTTCCCTCGACCTCGGCTTGCCTCTGACCATTCTCTACTTACTCCTTACGTTAAGTCCGGCCATTCTAAGGTCCGGTATACGTACCTACTACACTTTGTACTCTGCGTGTTGGATCCCTGTCCCGATCCTGACATTACCACAGGGCCAATGGATCCTGCAGGTACAAGTAGTCTGCTTGCCCCTTCCGATCCTAGGTTTGACGCCATGGAACATAGAATGGATCAGATGGCCTTAGCACTACAGGCGTTATTATCTCGTCCTAATAACCCACCAGAAGAGATGCGTAATAATTCTAGCTCCCCTGTAAGTTCAGGTTTAGAGGTAGCCACTGTAGGTGCCTCCTCTCGTATTACCCCACCTGTACGTTATGGTGGTTCTCCTGAGAAGTGTCGAGGTTTTTTAAACCAAATCAGTATCCACTTCGAATTACAACCCTGTTCCTATCCTACAGATAGGGCAAAGGTCAGATTTATTATCACCTTACTCGTTGAGAAAGCTCTGAGATGGGCCAATCCGTTGTGGGAAAACGATAATCCGTTAGTATATAATTATAATGCCTTTGTAGCTGCTTTTAGAAGAACTTTTGACCCTCCTGGTAGAAAGGTCAATGCAGCCAAATTACTGTTGCGCCTTAGACAAGATAACCAAACTCTTGTGGAGTATGCACTAGAGTTCAGGTCCTTGGCGACAGAAGTTAAGTGGAATGAACAGGCTTATATAGACGTATTTTTAAACGGATTATCAGATGTAATACTTGATGAGGTTGCTACTAGAGAGCTTCCTGAGAATTTGGAGGATTTAATTTCTTTTATCTCTCGCATTGATGAACGCTTAAGAGAGAGACAGAACACTCGAGATAGAACCTGTAGACCTTCCTTCAAACTAGCTCCCTCATTTCTAAGTCCTGAGATCAAAACCTTACCTTTTACAGAACCTATGCAGATAGGCAATAATCATCTCTCAGAAGAGGAGAGACAGTACAGGAGAAGGGAGGGGCTGTGTATGTACTGTGGAGTCAGAGGTCACTTACGCCTAAATTGTCCTAATCGATCGGGAAACGCTCGCACCTAAGTTTCTCTAGAGGACAGGCCTTGGGTGTTTCTATTTTGTCCTCTACTCATAATTATAAAGATCATAGGCTTGTGCTACCCGTTTCCTTAACTTGGGAAAGGGGAGTAGTAGAGACTGTGGCATTGATAGATTCCGGAGCTGCTGAGAGCTTTATCGACCAAGTTTTTGTCACTAAACACACTATTCCATCTCAGTTAAGGGAGACGCCCTTGGCAGTTGAGGCCATAGATGGTAGACCTTTAGTTGAGCCTGTGATTTTTCGTGAAACCATACCCGTTAACTTAACTGTTGGTATTTTACACGAGGAAGACATATCTCTGTTACTCATTTCATCTCCTTCTGTTCCCATAGTCCTGGGGTATTCTTGGTTAAAGAGACATAACCCTATTATTGATTGGGAATTAGGGGAGATAATCTCATGGGGTCAGAATTGTCAGGAGAAGTGTTTACAGAAAGTCTCACCGCTTTGCATAGTTAATGCATCCACTCAGTCTACCGACCCTACAGAAGTACAAATACCTCCACTGTATCTGGACTTAAAGGCGGTATTTGACAAAAAGAAGGCCGATACTTTACCCCCACACAGGTCCTTTGATTGTAAGATTAATCTACTCCCTGGTACCATGCCTCCCAGGGGCAATGTATACCCTTTGTCTACTAAAGAGAACTTAGTCCTAGAGGAGTATATTCGTGAAAATCTAGACAAAGGATTTATTAGGAGATCTTCCTCCCCTGCCGGGGCTGGTTTTTTTTTTGTTAAAAAGAAGGATGGTACACTGAGACCTTGCATTGACTACCGAGGTTTGAACAAAATAACCGTTAGAAATGCCTACCCGATTCCTTTGATTACCGAGCTCTTTGATCGTTTAAAGGGTTCCAAGATTTTCACCAAGTTAGATCTCAGAGGGGCATATAACTTGGTGAGGATTCAGCAGGGTCACGAGTGGATGACGGCGTTCAACACTCGATATGGGCACTACGAGTATACCGTAATGCCTTTTGGTCTCTGCAATGCGCCGGCAGTATTTCAGGACTTAATCAATGAAGTTCTTAGGGAGTTTCAACAGGACTGCGTTATTGTATACCTGGATGATATTCTTATACATTCTAGGGACATTGAGACTCACCACAGACAAGTCAGAAGGGTTTTGCGCAAACTTCTTCAACATGGCTTGTACTGCAAACTGGAGAAATGTAGTTTTGATCAGTCCTAGACAAACTTTCTTGGTTATGTGATTTCTGGGGAAGGGTTTAAGATGGATCCGGATAAACTCCAGTCCATTTTAGACTGGCCCTTACCTAAGGGTCTCAAGGCCATTCAGAGGTTTATTGGATTCTCCAATTATTATAGGCGCTTCATTAAGGGTTACTCGTCAATTATTGCTCCTATCACCAATATGACCAGACAGGGGGCTGACACTAAGAATTGGTCTACTGAAGCACTTCTTGCTTTCAAAACCCTCAAAGAACTTTTTGCTTCCGCACCAATTTTAGTTCACCCTGATACTACTCTGCCTTTCCTACTCGAAGTAGACGCCTCAGAGACAGGTGTAGGCGCTATCCTGTCCCAAAGGTTAGGTGTGGATAAACCATTACATCCATGTGTTTTTTTTTTCCAAAAAGCTATCTGGCCCGGAGAGCAGATATGACATTGGTGACAGGGAACTACTAGCAGTTATCATGGCTTTAAAGGAATGGAGACATTTATTGGAAGGGACCTTACATCCTGTTACTATTTTGACGGACCACAAGAACTTGTCCTATATTTGGGAGGCCAAGCGATTGTCATCCAGGCAAGCTCGTTGGTCTTTATTTCTCACCCATTTCAATTACGTACTCACTTACAGACCTGGTTCTAAGAATTCTAAAGCCGATGCTTTGTCTCGCCAATATGAACCCTCTACTGTGTCTGAGCCAGTGTTGTCCTCTATAGTCCCCAAGTGCAATATTATCGCCAACACAAGTCTTAAAATTCATTCTCCACTGCTTGACCGTATCATGAAGTTGCAACATCTGGCACCTAGGCAGACTCCTGTGGCAAGACACTTCGTTCCCCCTGAACTCCAAAGGGAGCTCTTACAGTGTTTCCACGAGAGTAAGGTGGCGGGGCATCCTGGTATTCGCAAGACATATTCCTTAATCTCTAAAGATTTCTGGTGGCCTTCTTTACGAAAGGATATTAAGGATTTCATTGCAGTGTGTGAGATCTGTACTAAGACTAAGCAACCTCATACTCTTCCATGTGGTCTATTACAGCCCTTGGGCATTCCAGAAAGACCATGGTCCGGTTTGGCCATGGACTTTATTGTTGATTTGCCTATTTCTAAAAAACAGACTGTTATTCTCACTGTAGTCGATAGGTTTACTAAGATGGCTCATTTTGTGCCTTTACCTAAACTTCCGACTTCTCCTGAATTGGCGGAAATATTCGCTAAAGAAATTTTTCGTTTACATGGGATACCTTCCGAAATTATTTCTGATAGAGGTTCCCAATTTGTTTCACGTTTCTGGAGATCTTTCTGTTCTCAATTGGGCATCAAATTGAATTTTTCTTCTGCTTATCACCCTCAGTCTAACGGAGCTGCTGAACGTACCAATCAAAAAATTGAACAATATTTGCGTTGTTTTGTCTCCGAACATCAGGACGATTGGGTCGGTTTGATTCCTTGGGCAGAGTTCGCACACAATAATCTTGTTTGTGATTCCACTCGTTCTAGCCCCTTTTTCATGAATTATGGCTTTCATCCTTCCATTCTTCCCTCGGTCTCTCCTTCCCAAGGGGTACCGTCGGTTGATGTTCATGTTGCCAATCTGAGGAAGTTGTGGGATCAGACTCAACAAATTCTCCTACACAATTCCATGTTGTTCAAGAAACACGCTGATAAACGCAGAAGGGCGGCTCCTGTTTTTGTTCCTGGTGATAGGGTATGGTTGAGCACAAAAAACATTCGTTTAAAGGTTCCTTCTATGAAGTTTGCGCCTCGTTACATTGGCCCTTACAGGGTTCTGGCTCGTATTAACCCGGTTGCGTATCGTCTAGTACTTCCATCTGCCTTACGCATCCCTAACTCTTTTCATGTTTCCTTGCTGAAACCGTTAATTTGCAACAGATTTTCTTCCTCTGTTTCCTCTCCCCGTCCTGTTCAGGTTGAGGGCCAGGAGGAGTACGAGATCAACTCCATCATCGATTCTCGAATTTCTCGAGGGAGGTTGCAGTATCTTGTCGACTGGAAGGGATATGGTCCTGAGGAGAGGACTTGGGTACCTCAGGAGGATGTTCATGCTCCTCGCCTCCGCAGGGCTTTTCACTCCCGCTTTCCATCTCGTCCCGGATGCTTCCGCCCGGTGGGCGTTTTTGAGGGGGGGGGTACTGTCAGGGTACCTGTAGTCTCTACCTCTGATAAGAGGAGAGACTTAGACGTTTTCCCGTTCAGAAGGGCTGTTTCCTCCGTTCCTCGCGGTCCCTCCGGTCGGTTACACGCCCTTTTATGACGTGACGCCCAGTAGCCGACGTCATGACGCCAAGCCGGCTCGACCTGTCACTCAAACCCTGAACACGAACCAGGACTCGTCGGGGGTGTGATTACCTCCTAGAACCGGGGTATTTAATAGAGCTTGCCGCATTTGCTCATTGCCCTGTCGTGGTTCTAGCCAGTCTAGTCACTCAGTGCTCTTGTATGTCTATTGTCTCTTTGGTTCTGACCCGGCTTGTTTGTATCACTCTGCTTATCTCTGTTATCCTTTGACCCGGCTTGTCTCTCGCTTACCTGTCTTCTCGTTCCCTCGACCTCGGCTTGCCTCTGACCATTCTCTACTTACTCCTTACGTTAAGTCCGGCCATTCTAAGGTCCGGTATACGTACCTACTACACTTTGTACTCTGCGTGTTGGATCCCTGTCCCGATCCTGACAGTGACGTCACGTGCGTCACCAGGCAGACGTCAGTGGGCAGAGCTACGAGTTTCCGATTATGATTACAAAGATGACGTCACATTGGGGGCGGAGCTATACTGCAGAGATGGCACCAAATTCGAATATATAAACAGTGGAAGGGAGGGGAATCCTAAACACCTGAGGAAGATTTTTAAGTTGAAATGCGTTGTGTGTGAACTCAATGAGAAATATTCTTTGCTGAAGGCACCTTACTTTGATGTAAGAACTTTTATGTATTTTTTAAAATAAATTGATGTCTTTTTAACTTCGAATTTTCTCATATTCTCTCATATATGGTGGAGAACATATCCATTGGACTGTGTCTAATCTACGCTGATTTACCTGAGCCAGTGTTTCACAGGCTCAGTAAAATGTGAGTGAGATATTTGCACATATCTTGCATTTGCACTTTATATATTAATCAAACTATATTACCCTATGTTATATATTACCCTATATTACTTCGACTTGGTTTGATCTTAAAAACGGAACAAGACAGGGATGTCCCTTGTCGCCACTTCTCTATATTTTATCTCTCGAACCCCTCGCTGTTAATATTAGAAATAATCAGTTAATAAAGGGGGTCCCTATGAAATTTTATGATATTAAGATTGCATTAAACGCCGATGATGCCTTGATCACTCTTACATCTCCGGAAGATTCATTAGTAGCACTAATGGAAGAAAATGATAATTTTTCTAATATCTCTAATTTCAAGTTAAATGTTTCAAAATCTACTGCTCTAACCATCAATTTATCTTCGACTCAGGTGGAAAGGCTATCCCAAAAGTATCAATTTATTTGGACTGATACAGAAATTAATTATATGGGTCTCAGTTTCCCTGCTAATGCCTCCCACATCATAGAGAGGAATGTTATGCATTTAATGAAAGATATGAATCAAAACTTAAAAAAATGGAAAAACTTAGAAACTCTATGGACAGGTAGAATAAATATTATAAACTCGTATATTCTACCAAAATGGTTATATTTATTTTCAATGGTCCCTCTTAAAATCCCTAAGGAGTGGCTATTGATGATTCAATCTGCCATTAATAAATTTATATGGAAAAATAAAAAGCCTAGAATAAGTCAAAAAAATATCTCAAAAAAATTGTCTCAGGGCGGACTAAACTTTCCAAGTATTATCAACTTATATTATGCTAATTCTATACGACATATATACACTCTACAAGAACCACATTTTTTTTCTGAACCTTGGTATAATATGGAATCTGAAGCTTTACATGCTTCTAGTCTCTATTCTTATATATGGTCAGACCCTGGGAAGCTCCCGACGGACTTGCCGAATTGTTTAATATCGTTGGCTCAGTCTTTGGAAATTTGGGCCGAAATTAAGAAAATTCTGGGCATAACCAAACTAATTCCTAGAACATGCAAATTAAATATATTAGAAAATAACATAGAGGATTTATAATTGAGGCACTGGCCCAACAAAGATATACTAACTCTATCGGATATCATGCAGGGTGATAATATTCTACCCTTTCAACAGATTGTGGATAGGTTACAAATACCATCTAAAGAACTATTTACTTACTTCCGTATCAAACATTATATTCAGAAACATGTTATCCAATCTTCTTTCCCTTGGGCTAAAGAGTTGCAAATCTTATTCTCTTTTCAAACTGTACCCAAGGTGATTTCGGTTGCTAATTTGCTTTTTAAAGGCGTAGATACATTTCCTTATAAACTGGTCAAATTATGGGAAAATGAACTTAATTTAGTGATTTCCCCCAATGATTGGTTTTCCTCTATAATTCTTGTAAACAAATCTGTCCATGGTCTAAACTTGACTGAGTGCCACTTTAAGTTACTCCACAGATGGTATTACACTCCGACAAGATTGGCTAAAATGTATACTTCCCAAGATCCTACTTGCTGGAGATGCGGTACCTATTCTGGTACATATATTCACACATGGTGGTCTTGTCCATCACTTAAGCCATTATGGACCTGGACTTTTAATATTTTCTCTGAAATATCTCTGAATGAGGTATCATTTAAAGATACAAATAAAAATCCAGCCTTGGCCCTTCTCCACTTGAACTGGCCTTTTAAATCAAGTAAACATATCTGTTTAGCTATTCACTGCTTTATCGCAACTAAAATTATCATAGCGAGACAGTGGAAATCTTCTGACCCTTTTCAAAAAATCTCCTTAATCAATCAAATTAAATTCCAACTGACAATGGAAAATGACATCGTTAAAAATTGGTCAGTGATCTAAAAAAAAAGAGATTGGTATTCAATTTGGTTAAAAAACTGTTCTATACTTTATGGTAATTCATAAATTACACAGGGGAAGGGGTTACGGAAGTTGTAATTTTATTTGGTTACTGATATCTATCCCATGGACTACATGTATCTTAATTTGTGTTAACTTCCACTGAAATACACCCTACTATTTTCTTACAGATTTCTGTCCATGATATACTAATGACTTCCTGTTTTATGTCATCTTTCTTTTTTTTTATATATCCGGTTGACTGATTGTTATATTTCAATGAATTTATTCTTCTTATACAGAATGACTTATTTATATCAATCGGATGTATTGTGTATGATTGTATGCATGTATTCTCTGAATTGTTTTGTAATTTAAAAACAAAACTTTCTGAATAAAAAGTATTTAAAAAAAAAAGTTCATACATCAAAGTAGGCTCAGTAAAATGTGAGTGAGATATTTGCACATATCTTGCATTTGCACTTTATATATTAATCAAACTATATTACCCTATGTCAGCCACCAGCTGTATCTGATAAAGAATATAGGTATTTATACCATCCTATACGTGTTATACTCACCATTTCACTGTCTATAGTTGGTATTTTTTCACAGTGTGAAAAAATACTATATGTTTTCTATGTTCTACTATTCAAATTTAATTTGCCCCTTGTTCTGGTCCATATCGTGGTATCTGTTGTAGTTTCTGATTATGTGTTCCTTATTCAGTTCTGTGTATTTCCTGGTTTGAGCCTGGTTAGTTTTTTTGATTTTGAGTACTACTGTATCCCTAACATGGCTTGTTGTATGTTTTTTCTTCTCTTCTCTGATCTGGCTAGTACCTCAGATTACCTATACATCTGTTATCCTGATCTTGTCTTGTATACTGACCATGCTTTTTCCTATTCTATTAGTTAAGCCTAGCCACACTGAGGTCCGGTATAACGTCTACATCTGTTTCTTCTGTTGGCTTACCCCAGTTCTGCATATTTGGGTGTATTTGACATCTGATCAATTTATGAGGTATATTTATATTTCTCCAACTACATCACACACACGGTTATATATTAAAGTGTAAATTTAAGGTGAATTCAAAGTGAATGGGTCAATAAATGTGTGTCTGTGTCAGTGAGTGTATGAATGGGTAAGTAAATGTGTGTCAGTGTATGTGTGTATATGGGTCAGCGACTGGGTTTGTGTATTGGTCAACGTCTGTGGCGGAACCTACAGCCAATTTCGCATGTTTTGCTCCCTTTTGTATGCTTTTTCCCTTTTCCGTTCAGGAGTTATTATATACGAACTTCCTCCATTTGTCTCCTGAACGAGGACCACACCTGTACCCCATTAGAACGTTCACACCAGCAACTTGAGTGTGAAACTGCAAGGGAAGTAATTAATGAATGCTTTCCTGGGTGGCTACCATTTTGTATAACCGAATGCACGTGGTTGACAAAAGAATGGCGACCATTTTGTCCCCTTAACGTGGGCTGCGGCACTTGGTTGTTGAGTGCCAGGAACTCTTTTCAGCTAGGCACTCCCATGAACCACGGTAAAGATGAGACCACTGCTTGTTCTACTTCCCGACCAACTATGCGAACGACGTTCGGAAGATATGAACTACCAAACAGGGGGAGCATTCGTATCCTGAATGTAAGAGAATCCCTTGCATGGTGTTGCACAGGAACAGAGACTGGCCAGGACATCTATTTCCCCGGAACTGTTTTAGGCTAGCGCCTTGTGTCCGGACGGTCAAAACTTTACCTCGATGGCATTCCCATTTCACCAAACCGATTTGAGTGATATTTGTATATGTGATACACTCAGATCGGGGCCAGTCTGGTTCCAGTCTGGCTGAGTGAAGGAATTAGCGGAGGTAAGTAGTCGGGTTACTCATGGTCCGCTACAGTGTCTATACTTTGAGTGTGTTTATGTATGTGGATCTATATGTATATGGGTCAGTGTCTGTCAGTGAGTGTACATGTGTCTGGGTTAATATGTGTGTGTGTGTGTGCATGGATCAGTGTCTGTACAGCGAGTGTGTTTGTATATGGGCGAGTGGCTTTACTGTGAGTCTCTGCATAGGTCAGTGTCGGTTTTCTGTGTGTGTGCATGGGTCTGTGTTTGTGTGTCCATGTGTGTATGGATATGGATCCATATTTAAGTGTATGGATCAGTGTCTGTGTATTATGAGTGTGTGTGCATGAGTTAGTGTTAGTGTGTCCATGTGTGTATGGATCCATAAAAGATAACTGGAGAATGGAACTTCTCAAGTATATATATAAACGGCGCAAACAAGTATACTGCCAAAAATGGCAATTTTGATTTATTATTTTTAACTATTTGTAGAATTTTAAGTGTTTTAAGGAGAGATTTACTTAATTTAAGATATGGCTAGAATAAGATATGTGTAGGTTTGATAATGCTGCTTCCTTTTGAGGTAGTATCCCTAAAAACTCTCTATGAAATATATAACCAATGATAGTGTAGAGAAAAGGCAAACAAAAAATTCTTACACATCCAGTAAAAAATAAACACATTTATTAGTATTATTTTGTCATGAAGATAGTAAAAAAGAAAATGTATATACTAGTTCCTTATTGGAACATATTGTTTGGGATAATTGATACCTAGTTTAAAAACAATAGAATATATAGTGAGCACACTATGGTTTAGAAAAAAATAAATGAGAAAAAATAATAAGCAAAAATGGAGGAACTATATGATAAACAGATATAAAAATAAGTGAAAATGAAAAATAAAAATGGCAATAAAAATAGAAGTAGACCCCTTCCCTTAGACCAGCAGACCTCTGCACACGACTAATCCTCCACCCCCTATCCCATCCAGGCCAACTTCCCTTGACGCCCCCCCGGCCCATAAACACAAACACCCACTCACACTATCTGGCATTTGGCCACGACTTACCCCAAATTACCCCAAAACCACACATACAAAACAATAAATAAATAAATCAACCAAAACAACAAAAAACTAAACGAAAAAAAAAAAGAAAATAACAAAAAGAAACAAAGGGGAAAAACAAAAAAAACCAGAAGAAACAGAAAACCCCGAATACGAAGCAGGTACCGCCATGAGTACCAAACTATCATGCATCTCCATAAACTGTAAAGGCCTCAATAACCCCCCAAAAAGACACCGCCTAATGAGATGGGCGAACCGCACAGGAGCAGACGTAATTCTACTCCAAGAGATGCACTTTACCCAGACTAAGCCCTTCCCCCTCACCAGTCGTTACTACCGCGAATGTCACACCGCAAACTCTCCCACCACCAAACAAAATGGAGTTGCGATACTGATAAGGAAATCCTGCCCCTTAAGCACTAAACAAGTCATCAAAGACCCACAAGGGAGATACATAACACTTACTGGACAGGCAGGCCACAACCTATATGTCATCACATCGCTCTACGCCCCTAATACCCCAGATAAACAGTTCTGGGACATCCTCCACGCTCATCTAGCCTTAACCCCAGGACATCACAAAATCATAGGGGGGGACTATAACGCCACAATGTCACCAACGATAGACAGACACCGACCTAGAAAACACACCAACCCTACGACCAAGATAGACAACCTACTGAAAGACTTTGTGGCCCGCCACCAACTTGTAGACATATGGCGCCTGCTCCACCCGACCACCCGAGACTTCACATTTTACTCCCACCCTCACAACTCATATTTGCGAATTGACCTCTTCCTGACCTCCCCCTCCCTCACACAAGCAGTCCATACAGCCACAATAGGCAATATCACCTGGTCAGACCACGCTGACATTGGAATATCCATCAAGATACCCAATGTGGCACGCCCATGGTCCTGGAAACTTAACCCCACGCTACTTCACAACCCGATACTGAAAGAGGCAATACAATCAGAACTCACAGAATATTTCACCCTGAATACACCCTCGTCTCCTTCGCCGGGCGTCTTGTGGGCGGCCCACAAGGCAGTCATACGGGGCAAACTCATAAGCCTCGCGTCAAACCAGAAAAAAAAACAACTGGCCCAACTAGCGGAGGCCCTCGAGTCCCTCAGGACCCTCGAAATTACCCATAAACAAAACCCTACACAGGACATCCTCACAAAACTAACTGCATGTCGCGAAGAAATTAAAGATTTTATGGCCAGAGACTCGGCAAAAGCCATGCAATGGACCAAACAAACATACTACGAGAAATTGAATAAAGCTGACACCCTACTGGCCCGTAAACTAAAGCAGAGAGGCGACCAAAAACGCATAGACAAAATTCAAACACCAGATGGCAACACACACCTACTCCCGTCTAAAATAGGTGAAGTTTTCCAACGATATTTTGCCACCCTATACGACCATAGCCCAGCCACACAAACCCACCCAGACACAACTAAACAAACTATAGAAGCATACCTACAGAACATACCAGCCCTAAACCCGGAAGCAATCGCCAAAATAAGTGAACCGGTTACCATTGAAGAAATTGCTAACACTATTAAACACACCAAACCCAACAAGAGCCCAGGCCCGGACGGCTTCACAGGCCTCTACTACAAATCATTCCCAGCTGCACTCCTCCCACACTTATGCAACTTATTCAACTCAGTGCTACAAGGAGACCCCCTTCCCCCAGAGATGCTACGCGCAAACGTATGCCTCCTCCCCAAGCCGAACAAGACCCACCTTGAACCGAGTCACTACCGACCGATCTCCCTGCTAAATGTGGACATCAAACTTCTCACAAAACTATTAGCAGACAGGATAAACCTTCATGTGCACAAACTCGTACACCCAGACCAAGTGGGCTTTATACCCTCCAGACAGGCATACGACAACACAAGACGGACATTCAACCTCATCTGGACGGCCACACACAGAAAGATCCCCACACTATTCCTATCCCTTGACGCCGAAAAGGCATTCGACAGACTGCTATGGCCTTTTCTTTTCGCGACCCTCCGCAAATTCCAATTCCCTGACCCAATCTTGCACGCGCTCCACACACTCTACTCCGCCCCAGAAGCCTCTATTAATCCCAAACGCCACACCCCCTGCCTTCCGCATCTATAACAGCACAAGACAGGGCTGCCCCCTCTCCCCACTCCTTTTCGCCCTCTCACTGGATCGGCTCCTCCAAGCAATACGCCAAAACCCCACTATCACAGGTATACACGTCCGACAAGAGGAATACACAGTCGCAGGCTACGCCGACGACCTGCTCCTCTCACTCACCAACCCGACAAATTCACTACCACCACTGTTAAACACCATAACTGCATACTCCCAGGTCTCCGGCTACCGCCTTAACCTAGACAAAACAGAAGCCCTACCAGTGCAAATACACAATACTGAACTCACCAACCTAAAAACTGACTACCCATTACACTTCAATGCCACGCATATACACTACTTGGGTATCAACCTACCAGCAGATATCACCCAGACGTACGACCTAAACTACACCCCCATGCTACAAAAAGCAATAACGGACCTTAAAACGTGGGAATCCCACTCCATTTCTTGGATGGGACGAGTAGCCAGCATAAAGATGAACCTCTTACTGAGATTTCTATATCTGTATCAAACGCTACCAGTCCAGGTAAAGGTCACAGATTTCAAAGCCCTGCAAACGCGAATAGACCGCTTTATATGGGCAGGCAGACGCGCTCGGATACGACGAGACATTCTGTACCTCCCAACGGGGGCGGGAGGCCTCGGACTGCCCCACTTCCTACACTACTTCCACGCCGCACAACTGGCACAGATTAAAGCACTACACGCTCCCGTAGGACTCAAACGATGGGTGGACCTCGAGCACGACCTCTTTGGAAGAGATTTTCCCTCCCTATACATCTGGCTACCCAGACAAGCGCGTCCCCACCCCCCGACGACAACACCTGCACTCACCACCTCCATAACACTCTGGAACAAGCTCTCAATAAAACATGCCCTCACATCAGACCCCTCACCCATGGCCCCAATCCTGCGAAATGAACATTTCGCCCCGGGCAAGAACCCAAGGGATTTTGCACACTTCGAAGACAACGAACTATTCAGGACCTTCCACTTCTTCCGAAACATAACAATAATCCCATTCACAGATTTGCCCCAAACTACCCCATTCAATACCCATGACTACTTCCGATACATACAAATAAGAAATTTATTGGACACTCCCACATACCAAAAAGCAGGGTCCACCCCTCTAACAACATTCGAACAGGCGTGCATCCACGCCCCTATATAAAAAAAGTCAGATATCCACAACATATACCCAACTCCTCAAAACAATGACCAAACAACGGCTAGGGTATGTCTCGGCGTGGGAAAGAGACCTGGGCCCACCCAAGGACCCTGCAGACTGGACGGCTATCTGGGAAGCCACATCTACGGTGACAATATGTGTCACACACAAGGAACAGGCCTAGAAAACCCTAATGCGTTGGTACCATACGCCCCTCAAACTCAAACAAATGGGAATCTCTACTTCAGACAAATGCTGGAAGGGCTGCGGCCAAACAGGAACATACTACCACCTATGGTGGGAATGCCCGCACATAGCACAATTATGGAGCGAGGTAGTGAACCTCGCCTCCAAAGTTTTACACACACCCGTCCCAATCCCAAGAGACCCTTGGATATGGCTCTTATCCAAACCAGCGGAGGACATGCCCAGATGCCACAACAAACTACTGGCCAAACTAGCCCTAGCCACCAGGAGAGTCATAGCCACACACTGGGGTACAAACACAGTCCCTGCCATCACTGACAAAAAAAAGAAAATGAACGAGGCCAGAACAATGGACAACCTGTCAGCACTCATTCACGACACCACAACCCACTGCAACAAAGTATGGGACCTCGGGCTCATGGAACCCACCACGGCAGCATAATTACTGAAATCCCAAGTCGAACGAAACACACAACACAGGTCCGCAACCACAACATTAACGCTTTGTTCTGCCACCTAACCCAGACAGGATAACACACCCAACACCCTTACCGCACCCCAACGACCAACAAACACCCCCCCACTCCCCCCACTCATCCCCCTTCTGGACAGCGGCCGCTCCACCACCCAGTCCCAGCCCCACCCAACCTACACATCAAGCGAAGCAGATAAGAAACCACTAATGGCAAACCACAGGAGATGGGAACAACAAGGGAACCCCCTAACCCACGCAGCACCTATCCACTGTCAGGATCGGGACAGGGATCCAACACGCAGAGTACAAACAGTAGCCAGATACGTATACCGGACCTTAGAATGGCCGGACTAACGTAAGTAGGACAGTAGAGAATGGTCAAAGACAAGCCGAGGTTGAGGGTAACAGAAGACAGGTAAGCGAGAGACAAGCCGAATCAAGGGTAACAGAGATAAGCAGAGTAGAGCAAACAAGCCGGGTCAAAACCAAGAGGGATAACTAGAATACACGAGCACTGAGTGACTAGAACAAGCTAGAACCACGACAGGGCAATGAGCTAATGAAAGAAGCACTGTTAAATGCCCTGTTCAGATAAGTAAACACGCCTCCGAGGCGTCCTGATTGGTCCTGAAGCAATTGAGTGACAGGTCGTTCCGGGTTGGCGTCCTGACGTCGACTTCCGGACGTCATGCTATAAAAGGGAGTCACTCCCTCGCGGCCGGCTTTGCATGACCGGATAGACCGCGAGGAAGGGGGAAATCAGACCGTCCGGATGGATGAACGGCTAAGTCTCTACCTCTTTCGGAGGTAGAGACCTCAGGTACCCTGACAGTACCCCCCCTCTCAGATACGCCCACCGGGCGGAAGGCACCAGGACGAGAAGGGAAGCGAGAGTGAAATGCCCTGCGGAGACGGGGAGCATGAACCTCCTCCTGAGGTACCCAACTTCTCTCCTCAGGACCATATCCTTTCCAATCGACCAGATATTGTACTCTCCCCCGGGAGATTCGAGAATCGACGATGGAATTGACTTCATACTCCTCCTGACCCTCCACCTGAACAGAGCGAGGAGGGGCGATCGTGGAGGAGAATCTGTTACATACTAGTGGTTTTAGCAAGAAAACATGAAATGAGTTAGGAATGCGTAAGGCATTAGGCAAAGCTAGACGATACGCAACTGGGTTAATTTGAGTCAGTACCCTGTAAGGTCCAATATACCGAGGAGCGAACTTCATGGAAGGCACTTTTAACCGAATGTTTCTAGTACTTAACCATACTCTATCGCCTGGAACAAACACCGGTGCTGCCCTTCTACGTTTGTCAGCGTGTTTTTTAACCAGCATAGAATTGTGCAGAAGAATTTGTCGAGTCTGGTCCCATAACTTCCTTAAATTGGCAACATGGACATCCACCGACGGTACCCCTTGGGAAGAGAGCTCCGAAGGAAGAATGGAAGGATGAAAGCCATAATTCATGAAGAAGGGGCTAGAATGCGTAGAATCACAGACGAGATTGTTGTGTGCAAACTCCGCCCAAGGAATCAAACCGACCCAATCGTCCTGGTGTTCAGAAACGAAACAACGTAAATATTGTTCAACCTTTTGGTTGGTGCGTTCAGCAGCTCCATTGGACTGAGGATGGTAGGCAGAAGAGAAATTCAATTTGATGCCTAGTTGAGAGCAGAAGGATTTCCAAAAACGGGAAACAAATTGGGAACCTCTGTCAGATACAATTTGGGAAGGTATCCCATGTAAACGGAAAATCTCCCTAGCGAATATCTCCGCTAATTCGGGCGAAGATGGGAGTTTAGGTAAGGGAATGAAGTGAGCCATCTTAGTAAATCTGTCCACCACAGTGAGGATAACAGTCTGCTTTTTAGAGATAGGCAAATCAACAATGAAGTCCATAGCCAAACAGGACCATGGCTTTTCAGGAACCTCTAAAGGGTGCAGAAATCCGCATGGAAGCGAATGGGGTTGCTTGGTCTTGGTACAAACCTCACATGCCCCGATGAATTCTTTAATATCTTTACGTAACTCAGGCCACCAGAAATCTTTAGAGATCAGAGCATACGTCTTGCGAATGCCAGGATGTCCAGCCACCTTGCTGTTGTGGAAACAGCGTAACACTTCTAGTTGGAGAAAAAAAAAACCAATGTGTGCTGGCACTCAATTACGTGTTAGGTGCCGGTATTCGAGGTATAACCCCACAAATAACCTCCAATAAATATCATACAAAAATATGAATACCGCACTCAATAAATGATATTAAGTAATAATTAAACCTATGTTCAAATTCATAGTATTTATTGAAAAGCTTGTAAATTCATAAAGTTAATGGTATTTCAACCAAGTAGCACATAATTCATCTTATATACACCAACTATGTACAAATATCTATCTAGACACAGTATCCTCCTATGTGTAATGAATAGTACAATAAGCTTAAAAAATGAAAATAATGTTACGGAATGAAAAAAAGAAAAAATGAAAAAATATATTTGAAAAAATATATAGAGAATCTATATTGAAAAAATGAGAAAAAGAGAAAAAAGAAAAAATGAAAAAACATGAAAAAATTCAAAAAATGAGAGAAATGGAAAAAATGAAAACTATACAGAATGCTAAAGTCCTGATAAATACCAGTCCAGTATATAGTGCACTATATGTTTGCCCACTATCTGTGGGTTGGTCTCACCAGTGTCGTCCACTTCTTTATGTAGTATACAGTAGGAAGATGCTGAAGTCTGTGAGAGATGGTCTGAATGGAAGGGATGGAACAAATTCCTAATAGTAGGAAGAGTGATCGCCACCTAGTATCCGCTGGTGGCTGGTCAAAACCTGTTTTGGAGAATGAAGTTAATCAGCTGTATCAGGCTCTGTTAGAAGCGAAATAGAAGTCACTCGTAGGGCTTTCCTTGTGAATGGGCATGGGCTGCATGGGCTGCGCGCTCGGGACATATACGTCCCTTCGATGGCCCCAGTGTCCGTGCTGACAGCACGGACACTGGGGCCATCGAAGGGACGTATATGTCCCGAGCGCGCAGCTCAAATATATTTTTTCATTTTTTCTTTTTTTCATTCCGTAACATTATTTTCATTTTTTAAGCTTATTGTACTATTCATTACACATAGGAGGATACTGTGTCTAGATAGATATTTGTACATAGTTGGTGTATATAAGATGAATTATGTGCTACTTGGTTGAAATACCATTAACTTTATGAATTTACAAGCTTTTCAATAAATACTATGAATTTGAACATAGGTTTAATTATTACTTAATATCATTTATTGAGTGCGGTATTCATATTTTTGTATGACTTTTGTTTTTTTCTAGTTGGAGAGTGGCAGGAACGAAGTGTCGATCCCCAGGAGTCTGTTTGGGCGCAAGATGCTGAAATTTCATGATCTCGGCAAGCAACGGAGAGTGAATCCTGAGATTCGTGTTAGCGATGATATTACCCTTAGGAACTATGGAGGAAAGGACTGGCTCAGTTATAGTGAACGGTTCATATTGACGAGACAAAGCATCGGCTTTAGAGTTCTTAGAACCAGGTCTATAAGTAAGTACATAATTAAAGTGAGTGAGGAACAAGGACCAACGAGCCTGCCTGGCGGATAAGCGCTTAGCCTCCCCAATATAAGACAAGTTCTTATGATCCGTTAAAATAGTAACAGGGTGTAATGTCCCTTCTAGTAAATGTCTCCACTCCTTTAAAGCCTTAATGACCGCTAACAGTTCCCTGTCGCCGATGTCATATCTGCTTTCAGGCCCAGATAATTTCTTAGAGAAGAACCCACAAGGGTGTAACGGTTTGTCCACCCCTAACCTTTGAGACAGAACAGCCCCAACTCCCGTCTCAGAAGCATCGACCTCGAGTAAGAACGGCAGAGTCGTATCAGGGTGGACTAGAATGGGGGCAGAAGCAAAAAGTTCTTTGAGAGTCTTGAAAGCAACAAGAGCCTCCGTAGACCAGGTCCTAGTATCAGCCCCTTGTTTGGTCATATTGGTAATAGGCGCAATGATAGAAGAGTATCCCTTAATGAAGCGCCTATAGTAGTTGGAAAAACCAATAAACCTCTGAATAGCCTTGAGTCCTTTGGGCAAAGGCCAATCTAAAATAGATTGGAGTTTGTCAGGATCCATTTTAAAACCTTCCCCAGAAATCACGTAACCAAGAAAGTCTATCTGAGACTGGTCAAAGCTGCATTTCTCCAATTTACAGTATAGGCCATGTTGCAGAAGTTTGTTTAATACCTTTCTGACTTGTCTATGGTGAGTCTCAATCTCCCTAGAGTGTATCAGTATGTCGTCCAGGTAGACAATAACACAATCATGTTGAAACTCCCTAAGTACCTCATTAATCAAATCTTGAAATACTGCAGGAGCATTGCAAAGTCCAAACGGCATAACTGTGTATTCATAGTGGCCATACCGGGTATTGAACGCCGTCATCCACTCGTGTCCATGCTGGATTCTCACCAAATTATATGCCCCTCTGAGATCTAACTTGGTGAAGATTTTGGAGCCCTTAAGACGATCAAACAACTCGGTAATCAATGGGATAGGATAAGCATTTCTGATAGTTATTTTATTCAAGCCTCGGTAATCAATACAAGGTCTCAGCGTGCCATCCTTTTTCTTAACGAAAAAGAACCCAGCCCCGGCAGGAGAAGAAGACCTCCTAATGAATCCTTTCTCTAAATTCTCACGAATATATTCCTCTAGAACAGAGTTCTCCTGAACAGATAAAGGATATACATTACCCCTCGGGGGCATAGTCCCAGGTAGAAGCTTAATTTTACAATCAAATGACCTGTGTGGAGGTAAAGAATCGGCATTCTTCTTGTCGAATACTGCCTTTAAGTCTTGGTACAGGAACGGTATCTGTTTTTCTGTGGACTGAGTAGGACTACCAGGTGTGTTAATATTAGCCAATGGAGAAACCTTGCGTAAACACCTCTCCTGGCAGCTCTGACCCCACGAGAGTATCTCCCCTAATTCCCAATCGATAATAGGGTTATGTCTCTTCAACCATGGATACCCCAGAACTATGGGAACAGAAGGGGACGAAATGAGCATAAGAGATATGTGGCGGAACCCACCTCGCCACTGGACATTGGAGGGGCCTGGCTGCCTGCCTCTTACCTGCTGACTATGGCCCCTGGAAAATTGGTACACTTAAAGATTTATATTTGGGCATATTGTACTGTATATTGCTGCTACTGGCCCTTTTAACAGCATCTTTGGACACATTGGGACTTTTGGGACTACTGTCCCTTTAAGACTGTGAAGCATGTTCTAGTGTGCTGCCTGTAATATTGTATATGTATTCATGTGTTAAGTTTAGCCTGGGTGATATGTATGCAGCATTCAGCTGATTGTTCGGTAGAATCACTCCATTCATTATATTGAGTGAAACTACCGAACAACCAGACCACCCAGGAATAAGTGTGCCTCCAATTACAGTTTGCAACAATGTTGCAAACGGGTAATTGGCAATCAGTGTAATGTAGTCTTTGTCCTCTGGGTGGCCGCCATTCGGGAAACAAACACGTGGCGGCGGCCATCTTAAACTACCGAACAGCGGTGTTTTGCCGTCGAGTGTCTGGAACTAAAATCGGACACTTGACTAGGCAAACACCGCTGAGACCTCCATACTTCCAGAAATTCGTATGGAAACTACCGAATGACCCGCCGTTCGGTAGAAAGAACCCCACAAACAAGGGAATTCATTCAAACCCTCTCCAGGCTCTATAACACAGGCAATTCGTCTGTTTTCATTCCCTTGTTTGTGACCGACCGCAGGGCCAAAATGCATGGAACTGTTTTCGGATACTTTACCCATGCGGTCGGTCAAATCTTTGGAACCCCATATCTCCCGAACCATTCATCCGAATTACTTGAATTTCGGATATGTTGTCCCCCTGAATAAGGGCTATCCAGTGATGCTGGATTTAAAGGTGTACCCCTGGGTTTTGGGGTACATCCAGAACTTGGCTGAAAAAGTGTACCGGATAATTGAGTTTAATGTTATCTGAGGGGAGGGGATGTGTGGGCTGAACCATGTATGTGATTGGTTATTTTATGCCTCCCCCTGGGTGTGGCCTGTATGTGGATTAGTGTAATAAAAGCCAGGCTGGATGAGCCAGTCCAGAGTTCCTGTTTTACCCTCAAAGTGATGTGTCGTCTCATTATTGGGGGAAGGATTTATTGTATGCTGTTCCAGTTGACTGCTAGGGGTACAAGCCTATTCGTATGGTTCCTATTCAATGGTCTACAGCATTCATACGCTTGGGAGAATTTAAAGGTTTCTTGGATTCGGTGATTATGGTGTCTGCCAGAGTGCTTGGAGTCCTCAGGAAGCACTAGGAGCATCCTTTAACGGAGGTACTCAGTCGGGGTGCCAGGTGATCCGTTACAAGATAAATTCTCCACATGTAGAATACCAACATTTAAGTTAATGGGTATGGTCTCACGAAAGATAACAGGGTCCAGTAGTGGTCTACCATCTATGGCCTCAACGGCCAAGGGTGTCTCCCTTAACTGGGATGGGAAATTGTGTTTAGTGGCAAAGGCTTGGTCGATAAAATTCTCAGCAGCTCCGGAATCTATCAACGCCATAGCCTTTACTACTTCCTTCTCCCAAGTTAAGGAAACTGGTAGCAGAAGCCTGTGATCTTTATAATTAGGAGTAGAGGACAAAATAGAAACACCCAAGGCCTGTCCTCTAGAGAAACTTAGGTGCGAGCGTTTCCCGGGCGGTTAAAACAGTTCGAGAGTAAATGACCTCTGGCTCCACAATACATACATAACCCCTCCCTTCTCCTGTGCTGTCTCTCCTCCTCAGAGAGGCGGGTATAGCCTATCTGCATAGGTTCAGGAAGCAGAGAGACCGTGGAGTCAGGGCTTGGAAATGCGGGGGCTAACCTAAAGGAAGGTCTCCGGTTCCTCTCTCGAGTGTTCTGTCTCTCTCTTAAACGTTCATCTATACGAGAAATGAATGAAATTAAATCCTCTAAATTTTCAGGAAGTTCTCTAGTAGCAACCTCGTCAAGGATTACATCTGATAGCCCATTCAAAAATACATCCATATACGCCTGCTCATTCCACTTGACTTCTGACGCCAGAGACCTGAACTCTAGTGCATAATCCACAAGTGTTCGGTTCTCCTGTCTCAGGCGCAACAGTGATCTGGCTGCATTAACCTTTCTACCTGGAGGGTCAAACGTTCTTCTAAAAGCAGCTACAAATGCGTTATAGTTATATACTAACGGGTTATCGTTCTCCCATAGTGGGTTGGCCCATCTCAGAGCCTTCTCAATGAGTAAGGTGATAATAAATCCTACCTTTGTCCTATCTGTATGATAGGAGCGAGGTTGCAATTCAAAGTGGATACTAATTTGGTTTAAAAAACCACGACATTTCTCAGGAGCCCCACCATAACGTACTGGTGGGGTAATGCGAGAAGAAGCACCTACTGTGGCTACCTCTAGGCCTGAACTTACAGGAGAGATAGGAGTAGTACGTATCTCCTCTGGTGGGTTATTGGCACGAGATAATAACGCCTGTAGCGCTAGCGCCATCTGATCCATTCTGTGATCCATGGCTTCAAACCTAGGATCAGGAGAAGCAAGCTGACTGTTTGTACTTGCAGGATCCATTGGCCCTGTCGTATTGTCAGGATCGGGACAGGGATCCAACACGCAGAGTACAAACAGTAGCCAGATACGTATACCGGACCTTAGAATGGCCGGACTAACGTAAGTAGTACAGTAGAGAATGGTCAAAGACAAGCCGAGGTCGAGGGTAACAGAAGACAGTTAAGCGAGAGACAAGCCGAATCAAGGGTAACAGAGATAAGCAGAGTAGAGCAAACAAGCCGGGTCAAAACCAAGAGGGATAACTAGAATACACGAGCACTGAGTGACTAGAACAAGCTAGAACCACGACAGGGCAATGAGCTAATGAAAGAAGCACTGTTAAATGCCCTGTTCAGATAAGTAAACACGCCTCCGAGGCGTCCTGATTGGTCCTGAAGCAATTGAGTGACAGGTCGTTCCGGGTTGGCGTCCTGACGTCGACTTCCGGACGTCATGCTATAAAAGGGAGTCACTCCCTCGCGGCCGGCTTTGCATGACCGGATATACCGCGAGGAAGGGGGAAATCAGACCGTCCGGATGGATGAACGGCTAAGTCTCTACCTCTTTCGGAGGTAGAGACCTCAGGTACCCTGACATCCACGACCCTTAGACGCAACCACTACAAAGCGAAAAACAGAGGACAGGTAATAGGAACAAAAAACACAGCCCAGAACACAACCACCAACATCACCGCATCCTAAAAAACACCACTCCGAAGCCACAGCAACAATCACCACTCCCCGCCCATAACTGTGCCCACGCTACCACAGCAGAAACACAATAGTCCCCCATGCAACCTTCCCCTCCCCTCACAACAGAACAGATCAGTGACCACACGGAAAGACCACTCGCACGGAATGAAACACACCCATGGTGACGAAGCACACAACCCACAGAGATGGGGGACCACAATCCCAGACCCCCGCCACAACCACAACCCCACATTCACGCACTAACCCACCCAACCCCACCTACCAAAGAGACGAAAAATTTTAATTAACAAACATCGCAGAACTGACCGCAACCGCGGAGGAGGATGACTCCCAACCACAAGAACCAGCAGACTCCGGGACACACAGGGACCACAGATGAGGCTATGAACCTCTGATCCTCATCCCCCCCCTCCCCTCCCCCACAGACCCATAGAAACACCCGCTCCACCTACCACAAAAACACAATCCCTTACTACTACCACATAGATGCTAATTGGTTCAAATGTACAATTAACCCCGAAATGTTGTTTGTTTGTTTTTTGTTCATTCTTTGTTCGCTTATAACATGACAAGGTTACAATTATCCCATGTCCAAACAAGGGAGAAAAACCTGACCTACGGAAGCAGGGAGGCATCACCCATACGGGGACCCTTTTACCTACCAACACGTCCTCACCCTGATACTTAACCATGAAAACCCTTGCACCCCGACAATGGGCTTCTGCGCAAGCCCGTGCATTAACATTAATATGTAACTCTGACTCGATGCCACACTGGTTGTAATTTGTTACTATTATGATGGTTTAACTCTCGTTGCAACATAATCCTATAACATAAAATGTGAATTTATTGGTATATGCTAATTGATATACTGGCAATAGCTGTTGTGGCTTTGCCAGCCTTCCTGTATTTTTCATGCACTATTAAATAAAGAATTATAAAAAAAAAAAAAATAGAAGTAGAATAAAGTCCAACCTTGTTATAAGAACAGAGGCTCAATGATCTCTCGTTCCATTGGTCTGTGTTACTGTTAGGCATGTGCATGGGGAAAATATTCGGCTCGTTTCGGCATTCCGAAATTCGGGACTTCGGCAATTCAGCACTTCGACACTTTAGAACTTCGGCAACTTCGACACTTCGGCACTTCAGAACTTCGCCACTTTGGAACTTTGGAACACCGGCATTTCGGGACTTTTCTGGCAGCCGCTTGGTAGATAACTCCCTAATTCCCACGGTATTAGGGAGTTATCTACCAAAAGGCTGAAAGACCTAAATTGGTCTTTCAGCCAAATTTACTAATACTAAGTAAAAATTACTTAGTATTAGTAAATTTTGCCCCTACTCGCTATAGAGTATGGGACTTCATCAGGGACCACAAAATAAAAACAATTACACAGATACAATGTAAGCAAAAAAATCATTTGCTGTGTAATTTGACTCATAACTCTATGATTGGTGGATTAAGTAACCAATAAGAGAGTTATGAATCAAATTACGCAGCGTGGGAAAATTCAAAAGAACTTTCCCACGCTGTATAAAATGACACAGAGCACTCTGATTGGTGGATTTCAAACCAACCAGAGTGCTGTGACAGGTAAATGTAGAGACGTACCTGTCAGTCTCTTCATATACCTGTCAGAGCACTCTGATTGGATGGCTTAAACCCACCAGAGTGCTCTGAGGCTAATTGCAGGGCGGGGCAAGCCTTTATAAGCCTTCCCCCGCCCTGCAGAGCTCAGTCTGCACGGAGCCCTTGCCAGGTAAAGATGGATTTTTGGGGGGGGAGCGCTCTGGTTTTTTTTTTTTTATTATTTTATTTTTTTATTGCGTTGGTTATTATGGATTTTTTGGGGGCTGATAAAAGAAGATTTTAGAAGAAAGAAAACATCGAATGGTAAGTTTATTTTTATTTTTACAGGTACTTATTTAAATGTCCGAAATAATATAGAAGAGATGGCTAAAGGGTTGGGAGTCCAACCCTAAAGTCAAAAATTAGGACTAGATGGGCAACAAAATGGGCATAACCCAAAGCAATGAATAAGAAAGAAAACCCCCACTGTCAAAAGTTTCTGGAAGGGAGAACAGAAATTCAACTTCCAACAAACATTAACCGGAGGTGTGCCCACTGCCCATACAGCGGAGTATATAACTCAATTACCATGGTTTGTACCGTATCAAAAAAATAAAAAATCTTTAACATAGAAATACATAGAAACAACAATAAACAGTGAAAACAAGGAAAGACAGTGCTACCCTCATAGGGTCTAAGTCATAGATGGGATCTAGCTAGTATAGTGCAAATATACGGGAAAGTAGGGCAATTAAACCGATTTAATGCCTGGTATCAATGGATAGAGAGTGTGAGTTATCAAAAACAAAAAAAATGCCAAAAATATTTTACCTAAATTATGGAGGAGAAAATCACTCCTCTAGGTGTTGGAGACAATTGAGACAGTATATAAAAATGTCTACCTGTAGATTTAGTACATATAGTACTATCAGGTGCTACTAGTAGTAGGAGCAACCCTGAAATAGTAAATGGGTCAATATGAACATTCCTCTTAGTCTAGAGGCCATCTTAAGCCCATAATATAAGCTGTTTTCTTGTGAACATTAATCCGTATAGTAGAATCAGGTAAAGGAGGCAACCCCAAATCAATAGGTATGTTAATAGATCAATTAACTCTAAACCTAGAGTGCCAGATATCTTACACCTGAGATAAATATATCTGTAGCCACAGTGGCAAATAGTATGAAGATAGTAAGAAACAACTGTTTATTTGTGGACATTAGTCCATATAGTAGAATCAGGTAAAGGAGGCAACCCCAAATCGATAGATATGTTAATAGATCAGATTAACTCTCAATTTAAAAGTGCCAAATATCTTATACCTGAGACAAATATATCTATAGCCACAGTGGCAACCAGTAAGGAACACCCAGAAAACCACCCTTATAAATAGTGGCTAAACAGTGTCCAAAAACTGAATTGCAGCTTAGAAGAGCTTATTTAGGTAGTCATAAGAAGAGTAGACTTAATGAAAAAAATCCCTAAATCTCCTGTCTCATAGCATTATTAGGTAATCATAAGGCAATACATTTATAAAAAAAACTCCCTAAATCTCCTATCCCGTAGTGAATGATCGCTAACCAGGCATAATTATCGGTAAACCTACTGAACACAAATTGTCCCGAAAGTAAAGCAGGCTAGACTATCCATCAAGACCTACAACCCCTGAAAAAAACCCATAGTGAAATAAAAAAGCTAACTAAGAGCATAAATCTGGCATCATAATCGCCTAGAAGCCTAAATCTGGGTTTAACTGCTCGATGTAGCGATCTCGCTTGCCGACACATGTTCCTCTCAGACACACCATCCTATCCGATCATACCGGACTGTGGCCCCTCCCCTCTCTGCTCCGTGGCGGCTCACGATTGGCCGCATGACGTATACGGCTGGGCGGGGCCCCACCCTTTAAAAGTTCCGGCGGGGTCTGGGTATTCTATTGCTTTTGATAAAGGCGCCACATAGCGACGAAACGCGCGTCAGCAAGGACGCCAGATTTAGGCTTCTAGGCGATTATGATGCCAGATTGAGGCTCTTAGTTAGCTTTTTTATTTCACTATGGGTATTTTTCAGGGGTTGTGGGTCTTGATGGATAGTCTAGCCTGCTTTACTTTCGGGACAATTTGTGTTCAGTAGGTTTACCGATAATTATGCCTGGTTAGCGATCATTCACTACGGGATAGGAGATTTAGGGAGTTTTTTTTATAAATGTATTGCCTTATGATTACCTAATAATGCTATGAGACAGGAGATTTAGGGATTTTTTTCATTAAGTCTACTCTTCTTATGACTACCTAAATAAGCTCTTCTAAGCTGCAATTCAGTTTTTGGACACTGTTTAGCCACTATTTATAAGGGTGGTTTTCTGGGTGTTCCTTACTGGTTGCCACTGTGGCTATAGATATATTTGTCTCAGGTATAAGATATTTGGCACTTTTAAATTGAGAGTTAATCTGATCTATTAACATATCTATCGATTTGGGGTTGCCTCCTTTACCTGATTCTACTATATGGACTAATGTCCACAAATAAACAGTTGTTTCTTACTATCTTCATACTATTTGCCACTGTGGCTACAGATATATTTATCTCAGGTGTAAGATATCTGGCACTCTAGGTTTAGAGTTAATTGATCTATTAACATACCTATTGATTTGGGGTTGCCTCCTTTACCTGATTCTACTATACGGATTAATGTTCACAAGAAAACAGCTTATATTATGGGCTTAAGATGGCCTCTAGACTAAGAGGAATGTTCATATTGACCCATTTACTATTTCAGGGTTGCTCCTACTACTAGTAGCACCTGATAGTACTATATGTACTAAATCTACAGGTAGACATTTTTATATACTGTTTCAATTGTCTCCAACACCGAGAAGAGTGATTTTCTCCTCCATAATTTAGGAAAAATATTTTTGGCATTTTTTTTGTTTTTGATAACTCACACTCTCTATCCATTGACACCAGGCATTAAATCGGTTTAATTGCCCTACTTTCCCGTATATTTGCACTATACTAGCTAGATCCCATCTATGACCTAGACCCTATGAGGGTAGCACTGTCTTTCCTTGTTTTCACTGTTTATTGTTGTTTCTATGTATTTCTATATTAAAGATTTTTTATTTTTTTGATACGGTACAAACCATGGTAATTGAGTTATATACTCCACTGTATGGGCACACCTCCGGTTAATGTTTGTTGGAAGTTGAATTTCTGTTCTCCCTTCCAGCAACTTTTGACAGTGGGGGTTTTCTTTCTTATTTAAATGTCCCCCCTCATTATTTTTAGGGTGAGGGGGGTAGGTAAGGGTTTATTTTTTCGGGGAGGGGATGACTAGGGGTTTGGGGACCCCTAGTCACCTGGGGGGAGGGGGGTTAAATTTGTATTTAGGGCCCCCACCCGCCGCTCAGGGGTGGGGGCCAGGAGGAAGGACATTATGCCCCCCCCCCTTATTCTAGTTTAGTGCCCCCACCCACCGCTCAGGGGTGGGGGCCAGGGGGGAGGACATTAGGCCCCCCCCTCAATTTGTATTTAGGGCCCCCACCCACCGCTCAGGGGTGGGGGCCAGGGGGGAGGACATAAGGTCCTCCCCCCTTATTCTAGTTTAGGGTCTCCACCCACCGCTCAGGGGTGGGGGCCAGGAGGGAGGACATTAGGTCGAATTCGGCCGAATTTTAGTTCGGACCGAAACGAATTGCACATGTCTAGTTGCTGTGTGTATAAAGGTGGAAAGCCCGGTAGGTACGTTAAAGTGACTTGTGGGGCTGGAACAATACAATATGGACCAATTTCCACTATACCTGTATTGATGCCAATGGTTATAGCATGTACAGGGGATTCCTCCGTAAGATCTAGTGTAATAAGTTGTGGAACTGTAGATATGCCGGTCCGTGTGTAGTGAAAAGGGAGTCTCCCTTCACCTGTATGGTGCCATAGCTGAGCACGCTCGAGCGGCTGAACTAAGTACGGTGGCTCACTGTGAATCTTCGTGTGAGGTTTTTTTTGGGGGAAACACAGAATTTCGACCCCAAAGGTTTGTCAATAAAAGGAATAGAAACCATCCAGCCAACAAAGAGAGGTGGAGACAGGTTAAAAATCTTGAGACAAAGAGAATCCTATTGGATTTTCAAGATGGGCACCCTCTACAATGGAGGACTCAATAAAGACTTAGATCTGGCAGCCTTCTAATCTATGGAAAATACTAGACATGAATATCATTCATAAACTCCGTCAGTCCTATGGTATTTAGATTACTTCTAGTAAATTTTACATTATCCCCATTCTTATTTATAGTTATTTTTTTTTTTTTTTTTAATTCTTTATTTATGCCAAGGTAAAAACAGTACAGTGAACACACATTACATCGAAATATTGGAAGATATAGTAACAGTTTGTATGCCATGTCTCCAGTGCATCTTTAAAAACAAAAGAGTGACACTCCTTACATACTTTTTCTACACCGACATATCTTGGAGTGAGTAGAACAAACAATATAGCGTGGACACACTGTCCTCCCTGGTATATTTTAATTTATAACATAAAAGTAAAATCAGATAACACGTGAATAAAATATAAATCACCACATATCCATTTCTTTAGTCGATAGGACATGCCCTATTCTTTCTCAGGTTTTCATATGCGGGTTCAAAAAATCCGCCTCTGAGTCACCTAAGAATTGCTATCCGTCTGTTTCTGTGCGTACAGGTCCATGTCCCCTCGTAATGCATATTAGTTACGTATTGAGTGGTTATATTTCAACATTTGCGGTGAATACTCACGGTAAAAAGAAAATAGAAGAAAACAGATAAGAGGGGTAAGTAGGAAGAAAGAAAAAGGGAGTACGAGGGGGGGGGGGGGGAGGGTGCAGGGAAGAACCGGCCAGTTCATATCCAATCTATCTAATCCTAGCCTTGGAAGTATCGTTAGCGTGTACCTCAGGCATTCGCTGCGCTGGCTTCCCAAGGGCCCCAAATTTTTTCAAACTTTTTTGTCGAGCCTCTAAACCTGGCTGTTAGGTCATCCATCAGATAATGATCTCTAATCTTCCGAATTACCATATCAATTTCCGGAGCCTCTCTCCGCAGCCACACCTGTGCCAATGCTCTCCTAGCGGCTAGGTTCACCTTATGCAACAGGGTCTGTTCCGCTTTTGTCCAGTTCTCCATAGATCTAGCCAGCAAGAACACCCACGGGTCCAGCTTAACCTCCCTCTCAAATATGTCTTGTATCAATTGCGCAACCTGCCGCCAAAAGACCTGTGCTATTGGACATTCCCACCACATGTGAACGTAAGTGCCCTTGAGGCCGCACCCCCGCCAGCATAAGTCTGTAGTAGTTTGGTTCATACGGCTCAACTTAACTGGGGTAACATACCATCGAAACAGCGTCTTGTATGCTTGTTCTTGTATTGAGACGCACATAGAGGACTGCGCGGCCGCCTCCCACATTTCCTGCCATTCCACTCCTTCCAGTGTCTCCCCCAAGTCTGCCTCCCATTGATCTATATATGTAATTCCTCCCCATTCTAAAGTGTTATTGCACAACTGTGAGTATAGAAGCGAAATCAGTTTGCTCGGGAATTGTTCTGTCGCGCACATTCTTTCAAAGAATGTCATCTTTGCTACTGCGGCTTTTTTAACCTGAGTGTCTTGGGCGTAAGCTCTAATCTGGAGGTATCTAAAAAAATCAAAGGTTCGCAAAGATGTTTTGTTGCTCAAATCCTCAAATGTCACCAACGACCCTCCCTCATACAACTGGTATAATCTCTGCAACCCCGCCCGTTCTATGCCTCTAAAATCCCGGGCCGTCATTCCTGGTAGGAATGCCGTGTTCCTCAAGAGAGGGGTCATCGGAGAGCGGGAGGACGCCAGGCCATACTTAGGAGCGGCTGCGTCCCATATCCTCAGAGAGTTGATAATCGCTGGACAGGGCACTTTGATGTGTGGTCTGTGCTCTCTAGGGGTCCACATATAGAACTGAGGCATATCCAGTCCCATAAGGGATGCTTCCAGGTCTACCCATCTCCTTTCTTCCGGTGGAGAGTGCCACATTGCCACCTGGGCCAGTTGGGCTGCCTCATAATAAAAATGTAAGTGTGGAAGGCCCAGTCCGCCCCTGTCCCTAGCTCGGTAGAGGATGTTGCGTGAGACTCTATGTTTTTTGTTTTGCCATATGAATTTGCCTATCGTTTGTTGAAGTGTCCCTAAGTCAGACCTAGTTACTTTAATCGGGAGGGCCTGAAACAGGAATAATATTCTTGGGAGTACATTCATTTTAACAGAATGGATCCTCCCTATCCAAGAAATCGCCTTATCAGTCCAGTTCTCCATGTCCGCTATCAACGTCCGTATCAGCAGGGTGTAATTCTGTTGAAACATTTGAGATGGGTCTGCCGTTAATCGGATGCCTAAATATTTTATGTAATCCCTCGCTATTCGTAGGCTATGTGTCATCCTTATGTAAGTGACGTCCGTCTCTGGCATACCTATAGGTAGTACGCTAGACTTGTCCATATTCACTTTGTATCCGGCCAGCTCCCCAAAATCCTTCAGTACGGTCGTTAATGCCGCCATAGAGTCTCTCGGTTCAGTCAGAGTCAATAATACGTCGTCCGCAAATGCCGATACCACATATCTTTGCCCACCTACATCTATCCTTTTAATGTCCGAAGCTACGCGTATTGCCTGAAGGAGTGGTTCTAACGATAAAGCAAATAATAAGGGGGACAATGGGCAGCCCTGTCTAGTACCGTTGCTCAGATCGAATGGCTTTATCCTTGCGCCCGAAATGCGAATTTGCGCCCTGACGTTGGTGTACATGGCTCGCACTGCCGTCGTAAACTGGGCTGGGAAGCCAAAATGGTCCAGCAATGTAAATAAATAAGGCCATTTAACCCTGTCAAACGCCTTTTCGGCGTCCAATGACAGTAACATTGTCGGTATTTTCCTGATGTTTTGTCTCCATATGAGATCTACATTACGCCTGGTATTCTCGAAAAGCTGTCTATTTGGTATAAACCCCACTTGATCTGGGTGAACCAAACGAGACAGCATTGGGTTAATCCTGGCGGCTAGAATTTTCGCCAGTAGTTTGGAATCGTGGTTGATAAGGGATATTGGGCGAAAGTTTTCCAGGAACGACAGATCCCGACCTGGTTTCGGCAGTAATACAATATCGGCAAGTGACATGTCTCTATCAGGAGGTCCTCCCTCCAGTAACTCGTTAAACCAAGCTTCCATATGCGGGACTAGTTCTTCCCTAAAAATTTTATAATAAGAGCCATCAAAACCATCCGGTCCTGGTGCCTTATTGCTCTTCAAGGCAGAGATTGCTATGTCCACTTCCTCTGCCGAGATAGGTTTCCTCAAGTATTCAACATCCGCCTCTTTTAGTTTTGGCAAGTCCAGCCCGTTAAGAAAAGCTTGCAATCTGTCCCTCTCACTTTGTACACTGGCCGGGTCTGTTGTGGAATGATTGTATAATTGAGTGAAAAATTCTGTAAATACCGTTGCTATGTCTGTTGGGTCTGTGCGGCTTTGACCCGAGGCATCCTTGATTTGTGTGATGTGGGTCCTCTGCTGTCGTGGTCGGAGCGACCTCGCCAGCAGGGTGTCCATCTTGTTAGCTTTTTCGAAGTAGGTCCGTTTAGACCAAATGATAGCCCGCGCCGTCTCGTCAAGTAGCGTTCCTCTGACCGAGGCCCTCAGGTCCTGGACCGCCCGCAAACTAGTGAGTGTAGCGTCCGCCTTATGTTTTTGTTCAGTCTTACGCAAAGACTCCAGAAGGGATGATAGCAATAGGGCTTTGCGCTTTTTCTTTAGTGTAGCTTCGCGAATCAAAATGCCTCTAATCACCGTTTTGTGAGCCGACCACACCGTCACCTTAGACAGTCCTGATTCGGCTTCTCTGGCAAAATAGTCAGTCAATTCCCCCCTTACTGTCTCAACAATCTCAGAATCACGAAGCATAGACGTATTCAATTTCCAGGACCACGGGGACGCCACACTTAGTCTATCTAGTGTTAAGGACACATCTGCGTGATCCGACCAAGTGATGGAGCCTACAGTCGACTCCGACACCTTGGGAACCGAGGAGGGATTGACCAAGAAGAAGTCAATTCTCGAGTATGTATCGTGGGGTGCTGAATAGAACGTAAAATCGTCCTCATCAGGATGTTGCGCCCTCCAAACATCAACAAGGCCTGTATCCTGTATGAAGATGTGTAGTAATTTGTCTTGCCCGCCCCTGTTGTGTGATCTAGGGAGGTTTTTACCAGATCCCCTATCTCTCGCTGGGCATGGAGCTGCATTGAAATCGCCACCTACTATCACCATTCCATGTGGCAATGCATTGATTACCTGAGTCAATTCTGCCCAGAACTCCTTGGAGGGGTCGTTCGGGCCATAAAGATTAAGAATATGTATACTATGGGAGTAGAGCGTTCCTGACAGGAGTACGAAGCGGCCTCCCGAGTCTGTGTGTATCTTTGTAACAGTGAGCGGGCATCTGTGATGGATCAAAATTGCTACCCCATTCCTCTTATTTAGAGCTCTAGACTCATAAGTGGTGCGGTATGTATGGTCCCTAAGCGCAAACTTAGCTGACGCTTGAATGTGTGTCTCCTGCAGGAAGGCTATGTCTGGGTTTAATCTTTTGAGGTCCCTAAACATAAGGCGCCTTTTTTTGGGTGCGTTAAGTCCCTTAACATTCAGTGACAATATCTTTACCGGCATGGACCTGCCCTACTGGTTTCGCTATGATAGGGCACATTGTTACGCATGCGCACTAAATTGACCCCAGGTACCTTTCTCGTTGGTGGAAGGACCATGGTTCGCCCGTATGCTCTAGTCTGCTCAGTGCATGCAACCTCAATCAATGATTTCTCACCGGCCGTCCCGCTTCCTTTCCTTGATTGGACTTGCACGTCCCTCAGGTGAACTCCATTTAATCTCCGGCCAATCCTTAGGGGTGTCTCCCCCACGCCCCCCTCCAGGGAAAAGTAGGGTAGGGAATGCAAAGGGAATAAAAAGGGAAAGGAAAAGAGTAAAGTGGAAAGAAGGAAAACAAGAATCGAGAAACATATTATATACAACAGGTGCCTGGTCTTACCGGTAGCCAGGCATGTGTGGGGTGTGAGTCCCTGTTCCTCCAGTATTCCTGAAAGGTCCTATAGGAGCAGGGACTCAGACCAACCTAAATTTTAAATTGTAAATGAGACCGCATTCGCATAGTATAGCATCGTAAGCCTCCATTGCCGTTACAGTCGCCTAGTAGGGGCATCTCACCACAATCTGACGAGGGTCAGTATAATTGTACACCATTCTGGGCTCTCCCCTTCCCCCATCCATCCGCCCATCCCGCAGTATTCCCGCCCTCCTGATCCCCTAAAAAGCATAATGTTGCCACCAAGGATGAGAGCTGTGACATAAATCCCTAAGAAAGCCCGGCCAGGAGAGCTATGGCGAGTACAGCGTTGCCCCAGCTCACACTTCAGGAAAAATGTAGAGCCCAAAAAAGTATGGTACAGTCCCCGTAATCGAAAATGAGAATTGGAGCAGTTGAGACTCACGAGAACTCCCCTCCCATCACAAAATCGCAAATCCCGCGCCTTACCACGTGTTTAACCCCCTGAGGACACATGACGTGTGATACATGTCATAATTACCTTTCCTTCCTTAAGTTCGGTCCTCAAGGGGTTAAGGGGCCCCCTGAGACAATGCTCTACTAGGTGGCGCGAGTGACACTGACAAAAAGATAGCGAGGAACAATGGTATCCCCCCGCCACCCACCACTACGTTTCTTGGTAGTTAGCCTCGGTTTAAGCTAGATGGCAACAATCCAACATAGAAATATATAGAAGGATATGAAAACAGGCAATGCCTTAAAATAAAGCAATAGTTGTGGAACAGAAAAATAAAGAAAAAACAAGTTCTCCCTGCCGCAATCCGCCCCGCCGCCCTCCATAACCTTCCCGCCACCCGACGGCTATTTTGAAAAATTAAGTTCAGGTCCCGAAAATCATCCATGCACCTGCAAGCCTTAGCACTGTGTTTCAGTCAAAACCTAGGTACGGGCATGGATGAGCACTGACCCGAAGTCCCCAGAAGGGCCCAAAAAAGGGGGACACTACCCTCAACTTCGCCTTAGGTAGTTCCTGCCAGGAGATAGAAACCCTAACCCTCCCCATGGTAAATCGGAGCCCCCCCGTAAGAGAGCCTCAGGCCGAGTGTAGAGGGCCCAATTTTAGCGGGTATAAGAGCCCCCAAACTCCCAAAAAAGATAAAAAACTGAAGAACTTGCCCGCAAATAGAAAAAACACCTCCTCCCAAAATCAGGATGCAGAACACCCCCCACCAGCCATCCCCACGAGGAGTTGGCCCCAAAATGAAATAGAACACCCTTCAGACCTCACTCGCCCGCCGTGTACCAATCTCGGGGGAGGGGATGCACCGTCGCCATCGCTGCATCTGGGATCGTGATTCCTCCTGTTTCTTGCACCCCTAGCTCGTGCAGAAATGACACCGGGTCGCCCCCCGGGTGTAAAATCTTAGAGCGGCCGGCCTTAAACGCCATCAGCCGAAACGGATATCCCCATGCATATTTAATGGAATGCCGCTGGAGCAATTCCGTTATAGGCCGCCATTCCCGCCGCTGCCTCAGGGTGTCCGGCGTCAGGTCTTGATATAAGGCCAATTCCGCTCCTTTATACTTAATGTGGCCCTCTCTCCCGCGTCTCATCAAGGCTTCTTTCGTTTGAAAAAATTGAAACTTGATGATGACATCTCTGGGCTTGTTATCGTTCACCCGGCGGGCTCTCAACGCGCGGTGCGCTCTCTCTATGTGCCAGTGATTTTCAGGTATATCTGGGAGGAGCGGTTTAAATATGGAGGAGACGACCTCTATCAGGGAGCCTTCCCCCTCCTGTTCTGGCAGACCCCGCAGCCTAATGTTATTCCTGCGCGAGCGGTTACCCAGGTCATCTAACGCAGATTCAGCCGCCGCCAACCTGGACGTTAAGAGGTTAATTTGGGCCGCGGCCGCATTGTGGGCTCCCACCATGGACTCTACACGCTGTTCTAAGACTGCAGTTCTGGTCCCCAGGGCATGAATTTCCGCCTTGACCTCAGCGGTATTCCTGGCTATTTCTGTTGCCAGGAAAGACCTTACCTCTGCCAAGGTAGCCAGTATCTGCTTAGTATCTGGCTCTTGGGGTCCGGGTGTCGCGCTGGAGCCAGGACTGGACGGAGATCGAGGCCCTCCTGTGCTCTCCCGTCCGCCATCTTGGGTGGAATTCCTCATGGCGCGGGAGGCTGCAAAGAGATCCGACACCGTCACTCCCTGCTCAGCGTGTTTTTTCGTCTGCTTCTTAGGGGCCCGCTTGTCCATCTCGGGTTCCCCCGCAGGCAGCTGCCGGTAAACTCACAGTCTGATTGCTGAAATTCGCTGTTGGTCCGGCGATCCCGGTGGAGCTTCACGCAGGTACGTCCAGCTCGCTCCGACCGCAGACCACGCCCCCCTATTTATAGTTATTTTATCACACTTAATCAATTCATTTTTAGCTCAGTCTATTTTCGTTACCTGGAAACACACCTCTACTTATATATACTTTTTCATCCCTTTAGTAGCAGTATCACTCTTAACAATTATATTTTAACTGTTCAACAACCAGTAGGACAAAACACACTCTCATAACTAGGAAATAAATAACTAAACCAACATCATATATGTTTATTCCATGTTATTGTATACAAAAGTAGCTATTTACTATGGAGGTACTGTTTCCCACGAGCAAGGTCAATTGTATATGTAACAGTTTTTTACATATAAAAGATAAGGAGAATTTCTATATAGTACATACATTTTGTATTTAGTATAACTATTTGATATAACATTGTTACAATATGCAATATGATTGTTATAAATTTGGTACTCATTCCACCTGTACAAAAGTAATGTAACGGACTGTTTTGCACACAAGAGGTTAAAAACCGTTTAGGCGATATTCCCCTTTCCAGATGCACAGGCAGCTACTGCAAGCACCAGTCTCCCGAACTGCAAACTACACGAATCCTCCCACTCCCAAGCAGGAAACACGCGAATACTGGAAACAGCTGAACAGGAAAAGCATACAATCAGCTTACACTCCTGGCAATCAGCATACAATCCAATTCCACCCAATAACGAGACGACACTTCGTTTGAGGGTCAAGCAGAACTGGTTTACTGGGGCTAACTGCCCGGCTTTTATGCAGGTCTCCCACCTGGTGGACATTTCCCTAGGGGACCAGATGGAAGACTGGGAACCATATTGGACATTGACCAATCACAAGCTTACAATCCCACAATGCATCACAATCCCTCCTCTCTGTCCTGGAGATAATTGGGAAGTAATCCAATTATCTCCAAGGACAGAGACAAAACTCCATTAACCACATGGCAGACAAAGGACAATAAAAGACATAAAATTACATACTGCTACATTTATCACATAGAACATACACATTCTACCTATCCCCAGATAGCTTAGATCTGAGTGCACATTATTACCGGATGGCGCTCAGATCACATACATACAGTTCAATCGCCATGGAGCCAAAGTCTTTCATACAGTCTTTCAGTATACGGCTGGGCTCCATGGCATAGCTATCTAGGGTAGCATGGCTTTAACGGTCCGCAGAAAGGCATGAACCAGCCTTTCTGCAGGGAAAAAGAACAGGGGCCATAGTCCAGCGGCAGAAGGCGGGCGACCAGGCTCCTCCAGTGGACAGTGGCGAGGCTGATTTCGCCACATTTCTCCCCTTTACCATCCAGACTAACAGGGTATCTGACCTCCTGTCGGTCAGTGCTCTGGTTAGTCCAGCAACCCACTCACAGAACACAATCAGCAGTACAGCCCACCCACAATAAAGAGCTTGTCCATGTCCAGGAGCTCCACCTCGGCTCTGGGGGTTACTAGTGCTCCGGATCGGTGGGTTGCTGGCTGGGCAGAGACCAGCGGTACTCTGCCCTGCTGCCAGCGCTACCATGGGAGTAGCCTGGTTGGAGCCCAGTTGAGGGAATGGCGTAGTAGGCTCCTCACTCTGGACCCGGTACTGCTGCTGGAGGGTACAACAGGCTTTCTCCCCATTGGATGAACATCTCTGCTGCCGGGGGACAGGGCCGACCGGCCCTAGCCCCTGTGAGGCATGTGCGGAGACCACGGTCCCATCTGCACTGATGTAGGGCTTATCATCTCCCCTTGGTGGGCTAGGCTGCCGCTGGGATGGGGAGGTAACAAGTTCCTTTCCCTTACCCACTTTCTGTCGCTCGGGAGAGGGAATGACAAGCTCCTCTCCCTGGCTTTCTCTCTGCTGGTTGAGGGGGGGACCGACTGTCTCCCCTTTCAATATATTGTCCTGCTGCTTGGGGCCGAGACCGACTGCCTCATCTGCCCCATCTGAGAGAATAGGGTCTCCTCTTTGTGAAATAAGCTGCCGCTGGGGAGAGGTGGTCACCGACTCCTCTCCCTGGAACCCTTTCAGCCGCTGGGGACAGGGGGTAGCAGGCTCCTCTCCCTGACACTCTCTCTGCTGGTGAAGGGGGGGACCGACTGTCTCCCCTTTCAAAATTTTGTCCTGCTGCTGGGGTGCGAGACCGATGGTCTCTGCGCCCTGCAGGACACTCTGCCACTGGGGAGGAAGGACGGCACCTTCAGCAGGGCCGTCTTTAATATCGATTGTACCCTGGGCAAGCATTTGCATGGCCCCCCTGCACCCTGCTCCCCCCCCTCCCCTCCCAACCCCCAGCTCTGTGGCATGCAATCATGGCCTCCACCCCAGGCTACTGATGGAACTAATGTAGAGAGGGCTGTGGTACAAGAATGTTTTTAGGGTCTCCCCTATAGCACAAAAGTGGAGAAGAGATAGATACCCATCTGTCGTACAAATCCCACAATGCTATGCCAGCTGGGGATCTACCATTTGGCCATTCTTGTAGGGATGTATTTGTGAGCACTGTTTGTGAATTTGAATGTAATCATGTTTTTGTATAGAATAAATGCGTGTGCATGTAGGAGTGTATTTGTACAGGGAGTGCAGAATTATTAGGCAAGTTGTATTTTTGAGGATTAATTTTATTATTGAACAACAACCATGTTCTCAATGAACCCAAAAAACTCATTAATATCAAAGCTGAATATTTTTGGAAGTAGTTTTTAGTTTGTTTTTAGTTATAGCTATTTTAGGGGGATATCTGTGTGTGCAGGTGACTATTACTGTGCATAATTATTAGGCAACTTAACAAAAAACAAATATATACCCATTTCAATTATTTATTTTTACCAGTGAAACCAATATAACATCTCAACATTCACAAATATACATTTCTGACATTCAAAAACATAACAAAAACAAATCAGTGACCAATATAGCCACCTTTCTTTGCAAGGACACTCAAAAGCCTGCCATCCATGGATTCTGTCAGTGTTTTGATCTGTTCACCATCAACATTGCGTGCAGCAGCATTCACAGCCTCCCAGACACTGTTCAGAGAGGTGTACTGTTTTCCCTCCTTGTAAATCTCACATTTGATGATGGACCACAGGTTCTCAATGGGGTTCAGATCAGGTGAACAAGGAGGCCATGTCATTAGATTTTCTTCTTTTATACCCTTTCTTGCCAGCCACGCTGTGGAGTACTTGGACGCGTGTGATGGAGCATTGTCCTGCATGAAAATCATGTTTTTCTTGAAGGATGCAGACTTCTTCCTGTACCACTGCTTGAAGAAGGTGTCTTCCAGAAACTGGCAGTAGGACTGGGAGTTGAGCTTGACTCCATCCTCAACCCGAAAAGGCCCCACAAGCTCATCTTTGATGATACCAGCCCAAACCAGTACTCCACCTCCACCTTGCTGGCGTCTGAGTCGGACTGGAGCTCTCTGCCCTTTACCAATCCAGCCACGGGACCATCCATCTGGCCCATCAAGACTCACTCTCATTTCATCAGTCCATAAAACCTTAGAAAAATCAGTCTTGAGATATTTCTTGGCCCAGTCTTGACGTTTCAGCTTGTGTGTCTTGTTCAGTGGTGGTCGTCTTTCAGCCTTTCTTACCTTGGCCATGTCTCTGAGTATTGCACACCTTGTGCTTTTGGGCACTCCAGTGATGTTGCAGCTCTGAAATATGGCCAAACTGGTGGCAAGTGGCATCTTGGCAGCTGCACACTTGACTTTTCTCAGTTCATGGGCAGTTATTTTGCGCCTTGGTTTCTCCACACGCTTCTTGCAACCTGTTGACTATTTTGAATGAAACGCTTGATTGTTCGATGATCACGCTTCAGAAGCTTTGCAATTTTAAGAGTGCTGCATCCCTCTGCAAGATATCTCACTATTTTTGACTTTTCTGAGCCTGTCAAGTCCTTCTTTTGACCCATTTTGCCAAAGGAAAGGAAGTTGCCTAATAATTATGCACACCTGATATAGGGTGTTGATGTCATTAGACCACACCCCTTCTCATTACAGAGATGCACATCACCTAATATGCTTAATTGGTAGTAGGCTTTCGAGCCTATACAGCTTGGAGTAAGACAACATGCATAAAGAGGATGATGTGGTCAAAATACTCATTTGCCTAATAATTCTGCACTCCCTGTATGTACTGTTACCATTGGAATGCAGCGGTGTACTTGTGTGTAGTGTTTGCGTTTGAATGCAGGAGTGTGTGTTTGTACGTAGTGTTGGCTTTTAAATGCAGTTGTGCTTTTGTGTATTGAGTTGGTGTTTGTATATAATTTTAGTGTTTTAATAAAGGGGTGTGTTTGTATGCAACATTTGTAATTGCATGCAGGGGTGTGTTTGGATGTAGTGTCTTTTAAATGTATAGTATCGGTGTGAGTGAAGGGTGTGTTTGTATACAATTTTGGAGTTTGTATTCAGGGGTGTGTCTGTATGTAATGATTGTGTTTGCAGCGGTGTGTTTGATTGCCTGGATGTATGCACATACATACTAACACAGATATACATACATATTGACACAGAGATACACACATAAACGCACTGATACATGCACACACCTGGACACATGCACACATTTTAACACACAAATACATACTAACATAAACACAGTGGCATATATATACACACTTGCACATGCACACACTCAGATACACACACTTTGATACATACACTGGTACAGACACAGATACACACACTGTCACATCCACACACAGAGATACACACTGTCACAGATATGTGTACACACTCCAATACACACAGACACACAGGTTTACATGCAGGGTTGTATTTGTGTGCAGAGTTAGCGTTGGAATGCTGGGATGTATGCATTGCCACAAATACTGAGATACACACAGGAACACATACAACCATGCAGTGGTGTATTTGTGTGCAATGTTGTTGGAATGCAGGGGTGTATTTGTGTGCAGTGTTAGCGTATGTGTGTGCAGTGTTGGCATTGGAACGCTGGGATGAATGCATTGCTACACGCATAGATACACACACATACATACACACATGCTCAGAAACACACACATGCAGGTACGCATACACTTTGACACACAAGTACACATACACAGGTATACATTCATACAGATACACAGACACATATAGCCAGATACACACACTGACACAAGCACATACAGAAACACACCACAGCCAGATACACACACACAGACACACACACACACACACACAGATACACACCACAGCCAGATACACACACACATACAGCCAAATACACACACTGATATACACACAGTCAGATACACATATACACAGCCAGATACACACACACACACACACACACACAGTCAGATAAACACATAAATCCAGATGCACTGACTCCGACCCAGGAACACACATATCAATTTACATCATATTTTAACCACCCTCTTGTTTCCTTACCTTTTGGGTACAGAAGGGGGGCTTCCCTGGGGTCTGGTGGGAGCTGGATGGCCAAGGCTGATGGGAGTCTGAATTCCTCAGTCCATTTCCTCCTCCAGTATATGCCTCCTCCACCTCCCCAGCGGCACTCTTATTTGGGAGGAAGTGATCTCACCTCACTTCCTCCCAGCAGGCAACATGAAAGGGGCCCAGGCAGGGCTGAGGGCCCCTGATTACATCAGGTGCTGCAGTCCACAGGGTTTGGATTCCGACAGGGGTCCCACAGGGCAGCTACTTTGGGCCCCCCAGGAGTAACTGGGCCCGGGGCAGCTGCCCCTTTTGCCCCCCTTTAAAGACGGCCCTGCTTGTTCTTGGGTAGAACATTGGCTTAAAACCTGTTCTAAAGAATTATATTATGGCACTAGAAAAAGTGCAGAGGCTACAAACTAATAAAAGGAATAGAACATATCAGCTATGAAGAAAGGTTAACAAATTTAAACCTATTTAGTTTAGAAAAACGTCGCCTGAGAGGGGATATGATAACATTATACAAATATATTCGGGGCCAATACAAACCATTGTGTGGAGATCTATTCACAAACCAGACTTTACATAGGACACGAGGCCATGCGTTTAGACTGGAAGAAAGAAGATTTCGTCTAAGGCAAAGATAGTATTAGACTAATGACAGTTGCAAGAGAGGAATCAGCTTGCTAAACATTCCTTAACACAGGACTCTTTGCATCATCACAGCAGCACAGCGTAAAGCAATAAACTTTGGCTGAGTCAAATCACACTTAGTTAACTCATTTACTGATGGCTACAATTCTCACAGGCAAAATACCTTTTATATTGACAATGACAAGTGCAATAATTCTCATACCAGATCAGTTAACCATTCCTTCTCATCCAATGACCAAGAAGAAGAATTCTAAACAGATTTTATGTTTGCAGAATTTTAACTTTCCTAATTAAAGATTACTATTCCTAATCCAGATACGGTAAGTCAATATCTCTGGTTAATAGTGGATATGCTATTTTTTTTTGGCAAATTACCAGTAAATATATTATTTATTCCTTCTGCAGTAAGGAATTTATAAAACTATATATTTCATTAGCTAACTATGATTTCATAATAATTGAAATCTGACCAGCCTTTTATCCAGATATATTTCTGTTTTAGTAAATTTAAATAAATTAAATGAAACCAGTATAACTACCAGGTTCTTTCTGTAGAATTTATTTTAGTCTTGGAGCTGTATGCCATCAAAGTGGTGAATGCAAGTATGAGTGAGATTTGTGGGAAATAGGAAAGTTTTCAGATTTTGATTAAGAATATTTCAAAGTTTCAGTTGGAAAAAGACAAGTGTTAGATTTTTCAGAGTCCCAAAATTAATTGGAAAATACAGAAAGTTAGGTGTGTCCTCGTTCCTCCAGATGTTAAATCTAATACCCAAGATCCCTCTCTCTCCTTTGTCCTTAATTTTTTAAAGTAGAATCTTTCTTTACATGATTAGTTTTAGTGACCAATCGAGTAAGGTGGATGTGTCTTTCCTACAGACTATCATCAAGATTTTGGTCAGCAAATGGTGTAATTTCATCACCAAAAATTCTTGTGAGGAAGTCCAATTATCACTTTGTATAATGGGTTAACCGAATTTCGTTATGCGTTTGACATTATCTTGGCAATCTTTATGATACCTATTCTTTAAAAATCTGTCAGACTTCAAAACGTTTTGGTTCGTTTTTACCAGACTTACTGTCTGGTTTTGTGGAACTTTGTATCAGATCCTTAACATTTAAAAAGTAAAATCAATTACGTAGTGTTCTGTCATTGCTACTATATATATTTGTGTCTGGGTTGTTGTGTTTTCAACCCCCTTTCTGCTGCAGATATGAGATCTTGTAAGAGAATCTTATCTCTGGCCAGTGTTTATGCATTCTTCTGCTTAGGGCAGAATAGAGTTACAGAGAGAGAAAACTATTTTTTTTATTTTTTTTTAATTGTTACAAAATGGAGTCACCGCTGTTCTGATGGTACCTTACAGTATACACTTTTAATTTATTTCTTAACACAAAATGTCTGCTAGTGTAGATACCCTGACACACTAAACAATTACATGACACACACCCTGCACCTATAATGGGTACAGGGTGACTAAAACATAAGAAAAGTCCAACAACCTACATAAATAGTCTGTCTGAAGGTCCGGGTGATTGTGACTACTGATAAAACCTATAGTGGAGGACCTGTTTTAAAGCTCTCTTTGCTGAGGTAGTAAGACAGTCACCATCCTTTACTTACTTAATAAGTCTTACTGCAGTTTCTGAAGAGTGCTGTACCATGCATTGGCCTACGTTGAACTGTGTTCCCAGCTATACCCTACACTGGGAGGGAGCAAGGTGATTTCAGCAGACATTCATCTTTTATTATGAAGATGTAAAATAAGTATCCTTCCACTGCAATCTGAGACACATCTGGTGATGTGGGGCAATGGGTATATGGAATTAATTATCCTGCAAATATATAGACATCATCCAATGTACTAGGAATACTACCTTTATGATGAGGAATGTTCAAGAATCCTGTAAACTAGAATGGATTTCTATCCACCTGTAAGAAACAGAATCTGAACATTTTCTCACAATAGCTCCCTCTAATTGAAGGGAAGACTTGAAATTAACAAAGCATCTCGTTTTACCTTTCTCTTCCTCTGAGAGAAAGTGACCACTTCTCAAGGTTGAGATTGACCATACTCTCTTCCTGGTGTGCAATACCTTGGTCCGGGAAGGAAGTTAATGAGAGTCCTTGGATCAAAAGGGTCTCCGTAACCTTAGGTCTTGCAGTAGACAAGCTTCCCTGCCCTCTGCCATTCTCTTGATACATTTATTTAGGAGTGTACATTCGCAGACCAGGTTCTAAGCCAAAGAGACCGGCAAGTAGCACAGAGAAAGTCATATTTAATGCAACCTACAAAGGCTTCTTAGCTGAAGACTATTTCCGGCTTAATGACTTGTAAATTGTCAACAGACAAAGGAAAAGGATCTATGATATGCTCTTCCAAATTATCCATACCAATCTTGGATCCTTAGAGATTGAGGTAAGAGCTTACAGCAAGATGAAAGTCTGTGCCAGCTGCCACATAGACTTTAGAAAAGATCAATACTATCTATACTCCATGGAGTCTCAGAGAGATCCCGCATTGTTTACAGGCAGAGTGGAACATTTGGCGAGTCTAAGTACTGCATTGTCCACTTAGGAGCAAAGTCCAAGGTACTGGTGTCTGAAATCCCAATGGATGAAGACTGAAATACTCCCTTGTGTTGAAAACTTCTCTCCGTGTAGAACCATCTCTCCATTAAAGATCTTAAGGTGTTCTGCACCATCTGACATTCGAAAAGAAAGGCTAGAGGTAGAAGGCTCAACCTTAGAAGATTCTTCCAGGCAGAAGGACCTTTGGATTCTGGAAATCAAATGGTCCACGTGAGTGGATTCTGGAACTACTGAAATAGGCTGAATATCCTCATCCGATGATTCCATATCTCTGTATCTATACATCTTCAAGGATTTCTTAGAGCATTCATTCTGGGAATTGTCCAGAGGATCCGAGCTTTAACAGCTTCTATGACGTCTTGAGATATCTCCTGTTTGATATTGATAATATACGGCACAGGGTTAGATGGGCCTGTAGCCACTTTCAGATAGTCTGTGCAGATACTTTACTTTAACAAGGCTTGCTTTTCATATGCCTCACAAAGGATCCTTTAGGGTGACTTCCCTTGTATGATACAGACAATTTTCTTCTTGTAGAGATATCATAATAGGGAATTTCAATAATTAATAGGCACTCTTTTGTTTAGTAACGACAGAAAAAAAATAGAATGGCTTACCTATGTGACTTTTTTTCCAGGAGCTTGCAAGGGGGAGCCAATAAGACACTGCAACTGGACTTACATTTCAGAATATGCACGAGTGAATCAGATTTTCATGCATGCGCAGAAACAGCATGGAGTGACCGTTCAACTAGTGCCTGTATATTGGCGTGGATTAAATGCAGTGGAAAGCTACCTCCCTTGGGCACAGCAGGACATAGGATAATGGCATAATCTTGCTACCTCTAGGGTCACTGCAAGTAAATATATGGGAAAGTACATGATAGCAAAGTTGTATGTTAATCCTTTCAGTGCTGGAATGCTAGTCAGTCTCACATTAACTCTTTCAGTAATGGAATGTTGGTCAATGTCATATTTATCCTTGCAATCCATGTGCTCTGTATGTGCATGTCCAGCCTGCTACCCCTTGGGTCACTGCAGGAAATAGGGTGATGGTATGATCTTGCTACCCCTAGGGTCACAGCAAGTAAAGACCTCGGTCACTACAGGGGTATCTTCAGGGGGTCACCTTTGCACAGTGCTGTGTACTGAAGACTTACCAAGGAAGAGAGGCTGAACTCCCAAGGAGCCAGAGGAAAGACAGGTAAGCTATAAAAGAAAAAATATTTAGTCTTAGAATGACTAAGTCTGTCCTAGGGATAGGACAGAACCAAAAAGACTGAGGGTGGGAGGGGTTACTTATACCTTCTGTTTTTATGAGGTTCCTGCCTAATGGATAGAGAGGAGCTACCCATTGTTGTGCTGCCATGGATATATATTAACACACACACAGGGGCGTATTAGCCGCGAGGCAAACAAGGCATTTGCCTTGGGCGGCATTTTCCAGGGGGCGGCAAAAAAAGCCGCCCCCAAATGCCCAAGGCAAATGTCTTGTTAGCCTTGCGGCTAACAGACATGCCGGCGGGCTGCTGGGCGATCGGGCGGCACTGCCTGGCGGGCGGCCGGCCGGCGAGGGAGCACTTTCCCTGAGCTGTCTGCTCAGCTCCCTCGCCAGCCGCAGAGTGAGGCTGGGAGGCGGAGCCGGAATATGACGTCATATTCCGGCTCCCAGCCTCACTCTGAGGCTGGCGAGGGAGCTGAGCAGACAGCTCAGGGGAAGTGCCCCCTCGCTGGCCAGCCGCCCGCCCGCCCGGCAGTGCCGCCCGATCACCCAGCAGCCACTGGACCACCAGGGAGGAAGAGACACCCCCCCTCCCCAGCATTCCCAAAGGTAAGGAGGCTGTGGGGGGGGGGGTTAAATTAAAAAAAAAAAAATGTGTTAAAAATTAATTTAAAAAAAAAGTGTTAGAAATAAATAAAAAAAAAACGTGTTAAAAAAAATAAAAATGTGTTAAAAATAAATTTAAAAAAAAAGGGTTAATGTGGGTGGGTGAGTGTGTGTCTGTTAGTGTGTGTGTCTGTTAGTGTGTGTCAGTGTTTGTGTCTGTTAGTGTGTGTGTGTGTGTGTCTGTTAGTGTGTGTTAGTGTTTGTGTCTGTTAGTGTGTGTGTGTGTGTGTCTGTTAGTGTGTGTGTCTGTGTCTGTTAGTGTGTGTTTGCCTGTGAGTGTGTGTGTATGTTAGTTTGTGTCTGCTAGTGAGTGAGTGTGTTTGTCTGTTAGTGAGTGTGTCTGTTAGTGTGTGTGTGTGTTTCTGTTAGCGAGTGTGTGTGTGTATTTAGAATGCGGGGCGGGGGGAAAGGTTGGGTGGGGGTGGCGCGGGGGGAGGGGGGGCGCCTGAGTTTTGTCCTGCCTAGGGCAGCACAAAACCAGGATACACCACTGCACACACAGTCAGACAGAGATATAAACACAGACACACCAATACAAACATGGAACTATATACAGAAACAGATGAAGGGGCAAGGAGATATTCCTTTAAAGGTTTATTGATTATGGACTAAATGTGTTTATAATATTTACTGTGTATTTTCTTGTGTAACCTAATTCAATATTAATATACATGTTTCTATACACTATGTGTGTCTAATTTGTCACATTTCCTAAAGAATAATCTAGGAGGGGTCATAATTTCTTACAACCATATAATAGAGAAGCGAATGTTGAAACTTTCCAGTTTAATCTTGTTGCCATGAGATCCATCTCTGGTTGATGAATTTCTTTTGGATTCTTGAAAACATCTTCGCAACTAAAGACCACTCTGTGTCCACTGTGCTCTACTGAGCTTGTCTGCTATCATGTTGTCTATTTCTCTCATGTAAACAGCTGAAAAAGCATCCAGTCTTTTTTTTTTCTGACCATGACATGATCTGCACTCAAAGGAAAGACAGGACAGTGGTCATACTTTCCCTTGTGTGAACAGGTAGGTAATTGCTGTGATATTGTCTGATTAAATCCTTACAGATTTTCCTATAATCCACTGTTCAAAAGCAAGTAACGCCATCAGAACTGCTTTCTTGTCCCAGAAGTTGGAGGAATGCTCTGATCCTTCCAAACTCTATCTGCTTTGATGGAATAAAGTATTTAGGTGAGCAACCAAAGCAGACTTTGAAGAATCTGTGGCATTTGTAACCTAGACTTTTTGTTGGAAGGAGAGGCCCAGTTACAGGAAATCTGAATGAATCCGCTTTCTTAACTAATTTCTAACCTTTGTGGAAATGGTGAATTCCAACTCCAAATCTGCCTGTTCCCCTGACCAATCTTGAAGAATTTACCATAGAAGGGGTCTCATTTGTGCCGGTGCCCACTTCACTGCTGGAATACATGAAGTGAGAATTTCTTAAGTGTTCATTGCCTGTCAGAGCATGATGTACTCGTAGTTTATGAAAAATACTCAGATTAGCACATGAGAAATACTTTACTTTTCACACAGGCTTAGTACTAAACCTATTCCTAATCCCAGTTACAGGTTATAATAAGGGCCACAGTAAGAGTGGATCTGTCTTTCTTAAAAAGTGATATTTCTCCCTTACATCTTCACAGTCATATTTAGAGGGATGAAAAAAATGGGAACAATAATAAATTAAAATGGAATCTCTCTGGTTGTCCAGCAGTTACCACCATGCTTCAGCATCTACAGAGGACAAACCTTTAACACAAATACAGAAAAAGTTCTTGCACACTTAGAAATCAAAAGTTTTAATAATTTATTAGCAGACATCAAGAAGAAACTACATTTAGATTCCCTTACTGCTTTTCCAAATTATACATTGCCACTTTGAATGATCATATGATGTATCATGCATCACCTACTAGCATTCATAAATGAGACCTTGGGTTAAACACAATTTGTAATTGATTAATGTGCACTCACTTTCCAACAGAACTTAAATTGTTGTATCCATGGCCAGGTAAATAAATGCAGACTCAATTGGGGTTAATTCTAGAATATAGCTATCGTATTTTAATTAATTTATAAACATCCAGGAGCACTAATGGGTAGGAAGGGTCAAATGACCAAAAAAAGAAGCCTCCTTCACATTGCGTATTCTGCTGTTGAGACCCTTTCCAAGAATGCAGATGTTTAATTTTGTCAAGCTTCGTAGTGCCTCCACCTGTAGACCATATGGCTTACATTAGCACAAAAGATGTGCTGTTTTAAAAGTACTCAGTAAAAAATAATGTATAATTTAATAGCTTGCTGGGACATTTTCAGCACTAATGGGGTTAAAAATAAACAATTGCAGTGTTTGCCTGCATTAGTACGTTTCGAACTAAACAATTCTATTTTAATTGAGGATAAAAAAAAAAAAAAACCCTTCCAACGTTTTAAATTAAATAGTTTTAGGCATTAAAGCTTGTTATTTTAACAAATTTTGGTACATGCAAAAAAATCCTATATCTTATGGATTAAAGCAAGCATTCATTAAAACACACTAGGTATTACATTTAGAAGAAGTTTTATTGAACATTAGAATATCATAAACAGATCAATAAAACAATTTCAAAACCAAGGTTTTCCAAACGGCAGATACTTTGATATAGTTGAATTAATACTCAAGACAAGTTAAAGCGGCACCGTCACACCGCCTGCAAAATGAGTATTTCATAAAGCAAATCTTGAAATTTCAACCCAATCAAAAGATATACTGAGACAAAGTTAGGACTACTTTGTTTTAGTAATTTTCCTACGACTGACACTAGGCAAAGCTACTGCCATCTAAACATGCCAAAGTGGCAGCCATCACCATTTGCTCAGTCTATGAGGATCCCGCAGGACCCTCAATTGACCTCAGTGCTGTACACTCGCGCATGCAAGAGAGTACAGCAGTGACGTTAGCTCCTGGCCATTAGGAAGAGGACAAACCAGAAGAAAATTGTAGCGCCCGCAAAGGACAGGTTCAGTAAACTCCTTTTTGCCTGCCCACCAGCCACTGGACCCCCAGCAGTGATGTCACAGTCAGGGGTCTTTGTGAATTATGCAAAGTTCCCAGACAATGACAGTGCCGCTTTAAGGATGACAAAGGTTACAATCCACCCATAAGTCATAACAACACGTTTGGCACTTCTTAGTTTAAACCAAACAAACTTTGAAGCCTTAACTACAGTAATGCATGTCAGGCACTTTGAATGTTTAGTAAACTTGCATAAAAATCAACATTCAGATTTATTACATCTAAGCAAACAAGTGAAAAATCACGTTTCAGGCAAATAACCTATATATTGAAAACCAATAAACTTTGTTTCACTCTTAGATTTCAAGGAAAAAGAAAATAGATCTCTTTATACTGCAAAAGATTGGTGTAAAAACTAGCAGTAATAAATTGCATTAGTTGAGCTTGTAATTTTAGCATTTTCTGTACATCATGTAGAAAGAAAAAAAAAAATGATTTGCTTAACAGAACAAGCTTCAGGCATGACAAATTCAAGCTTTAGAAACACTGCATTGTTTTTACCCATTTCCCAAGTTCTCCAAAATGTGTAATCAGAAAATGCATTTCAAATCGAAGTGTAAAAAAGTTTGGGTGATGGGGATCAACTTTTTCACTTACACCATGAATAGAACAATTCTGTTTTGAATGGGAAAAAAACAACAATGCACGGGGGCTGTCAGAGTTTGTGCTTTAAGTATACAATATAATCAGCATTGTTTCTCAATGCTTAGAGAGGTACACAAGTCCACATTCTACACATGTGCAAGGATTCACAGTTGTAGCTACTTGCATTATTTAAAAGTGTCATAAAAAAAAAGAAAAAAAACCAACATATTTTGTAGAGTACTTTTGCATATATGTTCGTAATAAATGCAAAACTCCCCCATATTGAAATAATTTACTATTTTTTTTACCATGGATGACAGTCACAGCTACATATATTATGAAGTTTCTGTAGGGCTGAATCAGAATAAGGCATTTCACACCAGTAAACATGTACCCAGAATGTACTTCACGACAAAAGCTCTACAACATGTGCATACATTTTACAACAAATGATAAAATGTTAAAAATGGGAAGTCAAAACAAATATGCAGAACCAGATACAATTTTCCTTTAAATTACAAATCAGGACATTTGTAGTAATAGTAGAAGGGAATAAAACAAAAACAAACAAAAAGTTCTCTCTCTCTCAATTAACTGTTCCCTGTGTTGTAGGTATTGCTGGAAATCCTGTCTACAAATAGATTAGTTAACATAAAAACCATTGTAAAAGCAAAAAAAAAAAAAAAGATAAACAAAGTCACTATGTTGCCGGTTAAAATAAAATAAAGGTGTAATTGGGATTCTCATGAAGAAATAAACAAACAAACAAAAATTACTGCATGTTAAGGCACTGCATGACTTCTTTGGTTCACCCACAAAAAGAAATTTAATCTCAATCACAACAAATCCAGATGCTGTGGTGTGAGGAAACACCCTGCAGCAACAGTGGTCAATAATGTCTGACAGCAGAGGGTATAATAGATTAGCTTTAATCTTTTATGATATTGCATTGCAGTCAAGTTTCATGCTGCCCTTCTGGTACCTTTCTTCCTGTTTAAGTCATAAGAAAACTGAAAGAAAAAGAAAATTTGGGTTAGAGGGTGTATTTTAGTTTCCCTTACAGACCATTGTTTAACCCTCTTCACTACAATGAACATGTACGCATAAATATTCAAGGTATGCCTCTGTACTCCAACACTGTTTACACACGATCGGATCCTTTACAAAAAATTAAATCTGCAAAATTAGCCCATACTAAAGATGTGAAGCTCACAAGAAAGTTTCAGCATCACAAGCAGACATTGAAAGAGCATAATATGGAGCAAGACCTCCAGCAGCTGCTCGAGAACAAGGATAAGGATAATTAATTGAAGCAAGAAAAAAACAAATAAAAACCACACCACCTTCAGAAAGATACTATTATAGTTTTTAGTAGTTATATATGTATTTGTTTATTAAACATATTAGATTTCATACATTTGAAAAGTAGTATTCATACTAAACTCTAGCAGTAATGGACTCTTACCTGTATGGGTAACCGTGATATTTGGATCTGAAGACAGACAGCAGCCAGCTGAAGAATATGACCACCAGGCCTAAACCAGCTATACACATAACTATTAGAAATAAACAAAATTATAATTATCAGCATTAATTTAGGTTTACAGTTTTTCACAGCACTTTGCAATTATGGGTAATATTCAAAAGGAACACGCCAAGCACCATAACCACTACCGTACGATGTAGGGGCTACGATACCATAAGTACCCTGGTGCTGTTGTAAGGAGACAAAATGTTTTAGAAAGTTTGACTTATAACTTGATGTCCACTTGGTGTTGCTTGTTGCCTCCACTACTGCTCAGAAAAGGGATGTTCGTGGTCGGAGCCAAGCTTAGGCACCTGACACTCTCAGCCAATCACAGCAGCCCATTGCTGCTCAGGCTAATGCTGCCTCATAAGCCCAAGCAAAACAGATGGACTTGGTTGCCGGGGACCCTTTTTTTGCAGTAAAACATTAAACCGGTTGAATGCTGAAGTAAAGGACAGCACCGGGGGACTCCAGACAATAAAATCACTTCAATGAGATAAAGCTACAGTGTCCCTTTAACTATGCTCAGAACACTCCCACAGTGAGCAGGAAAACAGAGTTGACCCAAGATTTTATCCTACTTTGTGTTACATTCTGATAAGCCTAATTAAGGATGTAAAGTTGCTACATTAATCCGTTTACTTGTAATAAACAAGGAAGCTTCTTTATTTATTCCACAACCAGCTGCAGTCAGTGAAACAGCAAGTATATCACTACATGTCAGTCTATTGTGCCTCTTTCATCTAATTCAGCTTTTGGCTGAGCTTAAGTTTCTAAGACAAAGTATTAATTTGTTTTAGCTTGGCGGTCTCTGGGTTCTTCTTCCTTTTGCTCTTGAAGACAATTCTGACTGTATTCTATGCCAAGGCCCAGTAAATGCAAGAATTCATCGGTTTGTCGATGTCTGGAAGTACATTCACGATTTCTGTGGCTAGTGCATCTTGACAGACTGCTATTTTCTACAATTTCTTCATGTTCCACTTCTAGGAAAATTACAACAAATTTGTCTACAGACAGATCCAGAGAAGTGGGCAGCACTAAAATCTTTCACCTCCTCTCTTCTCAAGCAAGAACTGAGAAGTCTGGTTTACCATCAATAGCAAGGCTGCTACTCTGCAATCTCCAAAAGCTTCAACGAATATTTAAACATCAGCATGTTTAACAGGGAATCTATAGACTCACTCATAAAAGTGCTGTCACTTTAAGACAATGATTTCACTATAACTCCAGCATGTAAAAAAAAAAAAAAAAAAAAAGGGGTCTTCGCATCCAAGAGAAAGTTAGTGAGTATCTCTCTCTCTTCTCTCTCTCTCCAGCATCACAGCAAGGGAGTTCAGGAGTCTCCTGTGTTCGCTTTCATTCACAAGAAGCTCAATAAAATGTGAGGATACCTCATAGATTCTTCCTGGATCACTACAAACAGTGGAAGGTGAAATCAGCATCACAATGGTGGTTAGTGAAGGATCACATCATCAAGGGATTCTTGTTGAGGTTAGGTCATCTGGACTCACAATATGTTCAAGCTTGTGCCCATCTCATAATCCGGGATAGAGTCCCTGGATTTCAGATTGACAGACAAGGTAGGGTTTCTGCTCCCAATTATAAAAGTGACAATTTCTATTATTATTTCCAAACCTATAAAGCACTTCAGGAAGCTGTGTATAATTGCGTATTTTCTCACACAGACAAGATTTTTTTTTTTTTGCTAAACCTATTTTGATCTCTTTTACCCTTCACAACATGAATTTGTCTTTTACAACTTTTATTAGTACTCACTTTTTCTCTTCCCCAAATCCATGTCAGAAGTAGCAGCTTCGTGTAACAGAACCATTCCCAGTGTCACTCCACCATCTAAAGAAAGATGTAAGGAACTAACAAAAACAAACAAAAAACTATGAGCATTTCTCTAAGTTAGCAAATATTTAATGTTTTCCCATTGAACGTTTATTCACACTAGGAACGTAAAGGTTTCCTTTAATAAATGCAAATGCATGTTCTGCTGATCTGATTTTCAGATGTGTAAAATATATATATATATATATATATATATATATATAAAAAAATTTTTTTTTTTTTTTAAAAAGGATACTGAACAAGAGGACGATGTGTGTTTCAGCCACAAACTGGGCTTGGCTGCTTCCATGGATATAATTCTGCAGAAAAAAAAAATTATTTTTAGGTCAGATTTTTGCTAACCTCATTTCAATTTAAGTAAGATGGTTTCTAGTTTGTATTTTACCCTCGCCTATCTAAATCAAAAGAGCACTGCTTAATAAAATAGCAGTCTTGTGTTTTGGGTCTTCCCTTACCATGTGCATAACATGCTCTTGATATGTGGTTTCCCAGGGGCGAGTCTAAAGGAAAACTTATCCTCCACATTGGAGGCACTTTCTTGACTTTTTTCAGTTCCTTGTAATTAATATACCAGGAGCCCTTTTCACGGTTTGCAGTCTGGCATAATGCAAACAGATACAAAACGTAAAAAAACAAAACAAAAAAACTATAGAGTGCGGGTTAGGTTTCCGCTTCTCTCTCCTTACTTTAAAGAGGCACATTTCGTCGTGCCTGGCTCCATGGCTGAGGTCATGAAATTTGATGATCTCAGCCAATCCAATGCGCTTCACCAATCACCATCTCCTTGTAGAAACGCACTGAATCAGAGCAGTCAGAATCCCCATGCATAGCGTAGAGACACTAAACGTCAGTGCTCTGCACTGACCCAGGAAGCACCTTTAGTGGCTGAGTGACTGCAACTAGGTAGTAATGTAAACAATGCCTTTTATCAGACAACAATGGGATCCTCACTGCAAACTCCTGCACAACGTGGATTTTTAGTTACATTTTTTATTAAATACCTAAAAAGGTCACAGGACCACTTTAATAGATATAAAAAAACAGCAATTGACATTATAAAGTGAAAGTGACTAACCACTTGGCCAGTATGTGGATTCTTGTGTGCATAAGGAGGTCCTCTAATGTGATTCCACATCTGCCCTGATGTCATAGCCAGCACAAAACACTGAAACAAATATACAATGTCTTTGTTATATGCATTGATAGAGGTTTAAACAAACATTCCGGACAACATTGCAACTAGCACAGAAATAAGTGCAATATGCTACCAATCTCATTCCCAGCTACATGATTTAATTTTGTTTGTTTGCGTTAACCCTAGATAATAGAGATGCTTATCTTTAGCCATGCAATAGTTTTCTTTGCAGACACAATAACTTTCGGTAGTATTTGCAATCTGCTAGGGATGAGAATAAGAACACAAACATGCCAACAAGTACTGAAGACAAGGGATACTCCTTCCATCATCTCGTCCAAGGATAATTAAACAATTACCATTTTGCAAATTTACATTGTTGTATAGGTATATTGCCCTATGATTATGTCTATGTATCCCTTTTCAAATAAATGCTTTTATTTTCTATTTATTTTTTTAACAGAAAGAATTTGGCATTTATGGAGTTAAAAAAAAATATTAAAAAAATCCACACTGTAGCATTTTAAAATTATTAGCTACATATAGAACGCTTTATTAACAAAGAAACTCTTTATGTTCCTCACCAAAGCAGCCAGTGCCCATCCAGTTTTGTTGTAAAGGAAGTCAAGATTGCTTCTCCTTAAGTAGACAAGGCCACCAATCACTGCCAGCAACAAGCCCAGCATTAATGGTCCTGCATAATTAGGTGGCCTTATTACCCTTATCTGTGGAGAGATAACAAGTTTAAAGTTTTCACTGTACATTACAAAATTACCATTTTGGTATAAACCATTTTTATTATTCACGATACTTGCGACATACATGTAACTCATGACTGTTGTGCCTCTGTCAGATGTTGTCATGTGAACACAGCAATTAACCTTTTGAATAATACAGTGGTGACTACTTCAATACTCAAAAAAGAACAGATTTACACTTACATTAACATCTGTCCTATCTGCAATCCAGCGTGCAAGCTGTTCTGCTGCAAAACCGCGAACCTGTAACTCATATGTGTCTCCTTTCTTGGGTTTGCCTTTAGGAGGGAAGTGAATGAAGGTTGGAGCAGAATTCATATTTAACTGTGGAGAAAATACCATTGTCAAAAGCAGGTTAAAATGAAGTATTTTAGTTAATCTGGAAAGGTTTATAACAGTACAACATATACTAATTAGATTTGAAAAGATGTTTTTAAAGACACATTCTACCCGGCAGCAATCATTTTAAAGCAGCCCAACAGGATCCTCCTAAAGCATTTTCATGTAGCAGTATAATATATATGTTTTAACACAAAGGTGAGTTAAATCAAAAGATCAAATATGTATATTTATAGTAGTGCAAAAATGAGGTGAGGCAATCTTTGACAAGCTAAGAAACTGGTTTTCATTAAAGGGAGAAATGTCAGGAATTTAAAATGAGATTTAAACTTGAGGCCACAGTAACTGAAAAGGAAGCATAGCTGACTTGGAGAATTTGAAGTTCATTTTGAATTCCCAACAATTCTCACTTTAGTGAATAGCCCTGAAACGATTGCTTTGGTATCTCACAGTGAATTGCAAAAAAGTACCTGCCACAGGTACCCTGCACAGCATAAACCTCATCCCTCAGTTACAGCCATCACAGGTGGAAGTTAATGCTTCAGAAGGCATAAGTACTAGTACTCTATGATCAGACAGTAGAGTCATCACATTTGATGACTAGGTGTTGCCAAAAAAAAAAAAGGGGGGGGGGGGGGGGGGAGAGGAGGTGTGAGAACCTGTATCCAAGTAGGGGCAGGGGTATTACAGCATTAGGAATACAGGTTTAAATTCCCAATTCAATATTGTTGATTTAGCCATTAGCACAATAAAAACAAATATCACTTAGCAAGCCATAGAATGCAGAATTTTCTTTTACACTACATTATCAGTTATTTTACCATTTGGAAGACATCTGATCCTTCATCAAAATCCACCATAGCAAAAAAAATCCTGTTTGTAAAGGCACTAGAATAACGCCACGAGTTAGCCAAGATCTGGTATTCTTCATCAGCCTGTCTGTGCAAATGCAAAAAGTCATACCTCTTCAATCAAATGTATAAAGTACCATAGATAGATTGTGGAAAAACAACTTACAAGGCAAATGTACATTAAAACATGTAACTGCAGTTACATTTATGTAGAACTTATTATCTTTAGAAGAAATAAGTATCTTACCACGAATCTCTAGTTTTGCTTTACATTTTTCAGATTTATTTCCACAAGGTCAAATACTGCAGAGTATATTCTTTAATTATGTTGTAACGTTAGTAAACACAAATTATTGTACAATTGGAGACATTCGAGAAATATTCCATTGCACACAGTTGTAAAATATGTTGGCCCATTCTAAATTAAATTTTAAAAAGACTAATTGAAGACTTTTTTTGAAATTGCTAGTTTGACCCGATACTGTGAAGTTAAGAATTAGGAGACGCTTGTGAAAGCATATTTTCCTTACATGCTTCAGATTTCGCTTATCATGGCTCTCTTTTAGGAACTGTACATCAAAAGCATAAAACAAAACCCCTTTACTGCAGCATTTCAAATCTTCACAATAATAGTTCTTTTGAGGTATTTAGCGTTTAATATTTAATAAAAATAATGAATGAATGAATAAACAATGCTAGCAACATTGTAACCTTTTTGGCTACAATGTTGCATATAAAAAGATGTATATGTATATATATATATATATATATATATATATATATATATATATATTTTGGGATATATACTTACTTGCACACAACACACTGCCTGTGTGACTGTAAAGCAGTAAACATTACAATAACAGAGTAATTCCTGGGGGGAGCCTTGACGAGGCGACGAAATTTGTCACCATTCATTCTAATTACAGGTCTCTTGCTAGCCCAGTCAGCAAGCTGTCCGACCTTCTCCGATAACAACATCTGAAAAAGAGAAAAAATAAAAAATAAAGTCTTAAAAATTAAAATCAATAATACAGGAAGGACTCAGCACAGCTTACTTTTATATTGCAAATGGACAACAGCTTTAATTGAATAATGCATAGCAACAAACCACATCACAATGAAAACAGACAAAATGCAGGTAAAAAGCATAAAACACAAATAAGAGCTAAATTATTATTAAGGTACAGTTTACCCTGCAGCAAACAGCACTGAACCTTCCTTTTATTTTTTTTTGTAGATAAACTAAAAGTCTCAGCTCCTGTGCATTCTGTAATGTGTGATAATTACATGTGGTACCCACCTCCTTCTTCTTTTGCCCATCAGAAAAGCCCCCGCAAAGTGCAAGCAGAATCCCCCCAACCAGTAACCACTTCATCGCCGCCATGTTCCCGGCTAAACTTTCCTTCTACAAGGAAGAGACAAATGAAACGTCAATACGTCACGACGTTGAGGGCCGGCTGAGCGTCAGTACGCGTCCCTTACTGGCTGACGTTCCCCAAGGTCAGCCTATAGGACGAAAGCTAGCTGTTCCACTCCTATTTGCTGGTATGAATAGGGGAGGGGCCAGACTGACAACTTCATTCACAAACATTGAGTGCTGTGTGTATCACTGTAACACTGTAACCACTGTCAAAAGAACATTATATGTAGTCATTCCAACTATTAATTGCATGGCAAGTGTGACATAGGCACAGTTTTAATATAGATACAGGGCTTATATGTGTATATAGATAGAACCTGAACATTCTATAATATTATGAAACATTCTATACTATAATAAATAATAAATAACCCAGCCAATGGACTTTCCCTTACTCTATTTTTGTTTTATATCCCCAATGAATTATTCTACATCACTGCAGAATGTTACTTAAATGCTAATTGTAAAAAAAAGGGCTCCCATAAATACTGTGATTCATGAGTTTTATATTACAAGTTCTTGTAATCTACTAGTGAATAGGAGTGTGGCTGTCAGTGTGTGTGAAATCAGTGAGAGTGTATCATTGTCCTCTGTGTGTACGTGTGTGTGTGTGTGTCAGTGTCTTCTGTTTGTAAGTGTGTGTGTCAGTTTCCTCTGTGTGTAAATGTGTGCCTTTGGTGTCCTCTAAGTGTAACTGTGCGTTTGTCCGTGTCCTAAGTGTGTAAATGTGTGTGTCAGTGTCCTCTGTGTGTCAGTGTCTTCTGTGTGTTAATATGTGTGTGTCAGTTTCCTCCGTGTGAAAATGTGTGTGTGGTGAGTGTGTCTGTTAGTGTGAGCAAAAACACAAGTCACAAGAGAGTGCTGAGGACGGACAACAGCTCAATTACCCTGCCCTTTGGTGGGTCCCCGCTTAGTTCTCAAGCTGGTTTTAGCTCATCTTGTGCCATTACAAAGAGAACCAGACCATGCATCTCAGACTGATTCCACCCAAAAGGGCAGAACAGATCCAAAATACAGGCAGGCCCTCTCTGCACGAGAGATACAGCAACCCCAGACGATCGTTTCAGCCTTGTTAGGCATCATCAGTGAAGCATAGCTGATATCTCTCTAGGCACCGTGAGCAAGGTTTCTGTTAATGTGTGTCAAATAATTGAGTGTGTCTGTCAGTGAGTGTGTGTGTGTCAGAGTCCTCTGTGTCTGTAAGTGTGTGTGTGCATAGGCTGATGCAGAGCCGGCACTATCCGAGTGCCGGCTCTGCTCTAAGCCTCCATGGGCCGGTGGGAAGATCAAAGGATCCTTGTTGCTGCTGCCATCCCTGGTGGTCCAGTGGAGAGTGAACTCTAGCCTGCGGGGCTAGAGTTCACTCTCGCGAGATCTGAGCGAGATCTTGCGAGAGGAACCCGGCGGAGCAGCTGGCAAGAGCTCCCCTGGGTCCTCTCCTGCCTCCCACCATGCTGCTCTGGGCCGGTGAGGGAGATCTTTGATCTCCCCACCGGCCCATGGAGGCTTAGAGCAGAGCCGGCGCTCAGATAGCGCCGGCTCTGCATGAGCCGACAGGGGAGATCCTGAGATCTCCCCTGCCAGTCTCAATCCATAGGCGTGCCGCAGGGATTAGGGTGTGCCCAGGCTATGCACACAAACACTTACACACAGAGGACTCTGAGACACACACACTCACTGACAGACACACTCAATTATTTGACACACTTTTTTGCTCAAACTAACAGACACACTCACTGACACACACACGAGCTAGACACAGAGGACTCTCAGCACACACACATTTTCACACAGAGGAAACTCCCTACTTAAGGTAAAAATGGAAGGGGCATATTAACTAAACGGCACCCCCACCCCACACAATAACCCAAACATACAGCACCCACACACATACAGCACACAAACAGCACCCTCACACATACAGCACCTACACACATACAGCCCCAAACACACACACACAGCACCTACACACATACAGCACCCACACACATAGCACCCACACACACACAGCACACAAACAGCACCCTCACACACACAGCACCCACATACATACAACACACAAACAGCACCCACACACGCACAGCACCTACACACATACAGCACCCTCACACACACAGCACCTACACACATACAGCACCCTCACACACAGCACCATCACACACACACAGCACCCTCACACACACAGTACACTAACAGCACCCTCACAAACACACAGCACCCTTACAAACACACAGCACCCTCACACACAGCACACTAACAGCACCCACACACATACAGCACCCTCACACACACACAGCAACCTCACACAGCACCCTCACACACACACACACAGCAACCTCACACACACAGGACCCTTACAAACATACAGCACCCTAACACACAGCACACTAACAGCACCCACACACACAGCACACACACACATACAGCACCCACACACATACAGCACACAAACAGCACTCTCACACACACAGCACCCACACACATACAGCACCTACACACATACAGCACCCTCACACACACAACACCCGCACACACACAGCACCTACACACATACAGCACCCACACACAGCACCCTCACACACACAGTACACTAACATCACCCTCACAAACACACACACACAGAACCCTTACAAACACACAGCACCCTCACACACACACACACACACAGCACAATAACAGCAGCCTCACAAACACACACACAAACACCTTCACCCACATAGCACACTAACAGCACCCTTACACACACACACACAGCACCCTTACACACACATCACCCTCACACACAGCAGTGTTTATGTGTGTGTGTGTGTGTGTATATATACACATATACACGCGGCGTTTGTTTGTGCTTTAGGGTGCACACCCTAATGCAATAGGCTGCGCATGCCTATGCATCAGTTTCCTCTGTGTATAAATGTTTGTGTCCGTTTTTATCTGTGTGTGAATGTGTGTGTGTATATCAGTGTCCTCTGTGTGTCAGCTTCCTCTGTGTGTAACTGTGTGTGTCAGTGTCCTCTGTGTGTAAATGTGTGTGTCAGTTTCCTGTGTGTATAAATGTTTGTGTCCGTTTCATCTGTGTGTGAATGTGTGTGTATCAGTGTCCTCTGTGTGTCAGTGCCCTCTGTGTGTAAATGTGTGTGTGCTTCAGTGTCATCTGTGTGTAAATGTGGGTGTCGATGCTCTCTGTATATAAATGTGGTGACAGTGTCCTCTGTGTGTAACTATTATGTGTGTATTATACTTTCTTCTTTTTTTACTTTTACACTTCAGATGAATAGTTTTTACACTCCTCCTTACACACACGATATTCACATTATGTCATTTATTTAAAAAAATATTCTTTACTACCTTTTAATTAGGCTTATTCTCCAATATGGACTTAACTTAATTATCAGTGTCTGCACATTTAATTTGGAATTTAAATCTATAGAAATTACTTTCTCGAGGCAGGGGAGCTTAGAAATATTTTTTAAGACCTGCTGGGGTCCTTCTCTGTAAAAGGTTGAGAAATACTGCTCTAGCTGTTTCCAAAACAGCACGTATATAGCCAATAGCCATAATGCCACACCATGACAACAGTATTTGTCACCGTTGTCCAAGAAACGACTTGTCCCAACTTCATCTGACTTTGGTGGATCTTTCAGAACAGTAACTGGACGAGTCTCTGAAATGCTGAATCTCTTTACAATAGTTTGTCTCTAGCTGAGGTTTCACCTCCTGCAGTTCTTTGTTGTAGTTCGCCCAGGAGAAAAGCCCTTTACCTGCCTTTGGTATCAGTTGTTATTAACAAGTCAATAGGGAGATAGCATCTCATGTTTGCTGCTCTCACCTAGCATCATAGAGGGAGTCTTTGATGCAGGGCCAGTTTCTGGAAATTTTAGGTTTGGATATGAATGCAATTTCATAAATCAACAGAGGTTCAGGTGTTTTGCAATTTAGCTCTTGTCCATCAGATAACTTTGGGAATTACTGAATATTTATTTTTATTACACTAATAATAGCAATAACAATATCCCAAGTGTCTTATTGTATGCACTTGCCACATTCCTTTCCCCTATAGCTCACTGTCTTAGGTAACATTGTTTTCCTTTTTTTATTACATAATGTCTGCAGATATGGAGGCCATATTGCTAAGCTCAGTAGCTTTATCCACAGTAGCTTTGAAATGCGTAACAGCTACAAAACTGATCCATTTGTACATGTACAACTCTCATTTTACCTGAACCAACCTAACACAGGCTTCTTTTTAAAAAAAAAAAAAAAGGACTGGGAAAAGGGGACTGTGAGGTGGTTACATTTGAATTCAAATTCTTTATTAATTATTATTATTTCATAAAAAGAGGAGTTACCTAAGCTATAAAGGAGAACACAGACCCCATATAAATAAATACACTGATGTGGCAGATGAGATTACACTTCATTGGCCACAGGAGTAAGACTACAAAAACAGCAGTTATTTAAATGTGCACAGGGGTTTCGTATAGTGTCCAAGTAAATTGTTGTTGTTGTTTTTTTTTTTGGGGGGGGGGGGGTGGGTTTAATTGTATGTATTGTGGGTAATGTATACTATAGGACACCGGGAAACTCTCTAACAAACTTAGGGTGAACACATCATAAGATGTCCTTGCGCTATGTTCAATGCACTCGGAACCTGGGCACCTCCTTTGGGCAGAGCCAGTGACAGGTAAGTACCACTGGCCCAGCATTCTTTATCCATCAGCGTCCTGATTATTTGGATGTGAGAGTTGGAAGGTATGGTAAAGTGACAGAGAGCTTGCAGACATACTTCCAAGATCGCCAACTATTCTAATAAGTATGGTGTCTCACTGCAATATCGAGCTGGCTCTACACCTACAAAATAATTTACTAAGATGAGAATTCAAAGTGAATTCAAGGTGAATTTCAAATTTAAAGGAATACTATAGCTATAGTGCCCTGTAAAATGTTTATGTCCCCATCCCTCAACTGAAAGGAGTTAAAACACAGTAAACATATCTAATTTCCCCATTCTGTGCCGCTCTGTCTGCGGCTGGCCCCATTTCCCTTAGCTGAGATTATTACGATCGCTGATTTCAGCCAATCCAATGCTTTTACATAGGAAAGCATTGGGAAGATAATGCACATGCGCAGCAATTCGCTGAGCTGGTCCGATGGTCTCTATGAGACCATCTAATTGAAATAGCTGAGTTTTACTCTGCTACTTCGTCGGACGTGACTCTAGTGCACGGGTGTCAAACACAAGGCCCGCGGGCCGAATCCGGCCCGCCAGACCTCGTCATGTGGCCCGTGTAGCGCAAATGTCCGGGTGACCGGCAGGAGGGAAGCGCACAGCTCCCCTCTCCTGCCGGTCACTTCTTGTAGTGTGGCCGAGCGCCAAGCTGCAGTGCCGTGGACTGTGTGGAGGGGGCGGGGATATGAACACGTCATATCCCTGCTCCCTCTGTAGCACACAGCGTGGATGGCGCCCAGCAGGGGCGGAGCGACCGCCGGCCCCCTCACGTCAGCCTGGGAGGAAGTCCTCCCAAGAAGACAGCAGAGGGCAGAGAGGAGGGGGGCTGGGCAGGACCAGCTCCTCCAACTCCCAACTACCTCAGGCAGCACTCTGGATCCCAGGTAAGCCACCCTCCTGAACCTGTCTGTCTGTGTGTGTGTGTGTCTGTCTGTGTGTGTGTATGTCTGTCTGTGTGTATGTCTGTCTGTCAGTGTGTATGTCTGTCTGTCAGTGTGTGTGTGTCTGTCTGTCAGTGTGTGTGTGTCTGTCAGTGTGTGTGTGTGTGTGTCTGTCAGTGTGTGTATGTCTGTCTGTCAGTGTGTGTGTGTGTGTGTGTGTATGTCTGTCTGTCAGTGTGTGTGTGTGTCTGTCAGTGTGTGTGTGTGTCAGTGTGTGTGTGTCTGTCAGTGTGTGTGTGTGTCTGTCTGTCAGTGTGTGTGTGTGTGTGTGTATGTCTCTGTCAGTGTGTGTGTATATGTATGTCTTTCAGTGTGTGTGTGTGTATGTCTCTGTCAGTGTGTGTGTGTGTATATGTCTGTCTGTCAGTGTGTGTGTATGTCTGTCAGTGTGTGTGTGTATGTCTGTCAGTCTGTGTGTGTGTGTGTGTATGTCTGTCTGCCAGTGTGTGTGTATGTCTCTGTCAGTGTGTGTGTGTATGTCTGTCAGTGTGTGTATGTCTGTCAGTGTGTGTGTGTATATGTCTGTCTGTCAGTGTGTGTGTGTGTGTATGTCTGTCTGTCAGTGTGTGTGTGTGTGTGTCTCTGTCAGTGTGTGTATATGTCTGTCTGTCAGTGTGTGTGTATGTCTGTCAGTCTGTGTGTGTGTGTATGTCTGTCAGTCTGTGTGTCTATGTCTGTCAGTGTGTGCGTGTATGTCTCTGTCTGTCAGTGTGTGTGTGTATGTCTCTGTCAGTGTGTGTGTATATGTCTGTCTGTCAGTGTGTGTGTGTGTATGTCTGTCAGTCTGTGTGTGTGTGTATGTCTGTCTGTCAGTGTGTGTGTATGTCTCTGTCAGTGTGTGTGTGTAATAATTTATGATAATAAAGAGTGGACACATAGTCCTACAGATACAACCGGCCCTTTGAGGGTGACCAAACTGCTGATGCCGCCCCGATGAATTTGAGTTTGACACCCCTGCTCTAGTGGATCTACAATGCTGGGACAAAACATCAGGGACGTGGCACACAGACCACTTCATTGGGATGAAGCGTTTGGGTTCCTATTGTACTCCTTTAAGGCCAGAGTAGCTGTGTGTGTGTGTGTATATGTCTGTCTGTCAGTGTGTGTGTATGTCTGTCAGTGTGTGTGTGTATGTCTGTCAGTCTGTGTGTGTGTGTATGTCTGTCTGTCAGTGTGTGTGTATGTCTCTGTCAGTGTGTGTGTGTATGTCTGTCAGTGTGTGTATGTCTGTCAGTGTGTGTGTGTGTGTATATGTCTGTCTGTCAGTGTGTGTGTGTGTGTGTGTGTGTGTGTGTATGTCTGTCTGTCAGTGTGTGTGTGTGTGTATGTCTCTGTCAGTGTGTGTATATGTCTGTCTGTCAGTGTGTGTGTATGTCTGTCAGTCTGTGTGTGTGTGTATGTCTGTCAGTCTGTGTGTCTATGTCTGTCAGTGTGTGCGTGTATGTCTCTGTCTGTCAGTGTGTGTGTGTATGTCTCTGTCAGTGTGTGTGTATATGTCTGTCTGTCTGTGTGTGTGTGTGTGTATGTCTCTGACAGTGTGTGTGTGTATATGTCTGTCTGTCAGTGTGTGTGTATGTCTGTCAGTCTGTGTGTGTGTGTATGTCTGTCTGTCAGTGTGTGTGTATGTCTCTGTCAGTGTGTGTGTGTAATAATTTATGATAATAAAGAGTGGACACATAGTCCTACAGATACAACCGGCCCTTTGAGGGTGACCAAACTGCTGATGCGGCCCCGATGAATTTGAGTTTGACACCCCTGCTCTAGTGGATCTACAATGCTGGGACAAAACATCAGGGACGTGGCACACAGACCACTTCATTGGGATGAAGCGTTTGGGTGCCTATTGTACTCCTTTAAGGCCAGAGGAGCTGAACTGAAAGCGTAGTTCACTTTTCCACTTTTACTTTTTTGACCTTAAATTTGATTGTCACTTTGAATTCTCACTTTAGTAAATAACAGAGTTAATCTGCTAAACCCTGATTCAAGGAAAAAACGAACCTATGTAAGTCTACAACAACTACTCTGCTTGCATACTGCTGCACATGAAATTGCATTCTTCATCTGCCTACATAAACCGACAGAAACATAGAATGTGACGGCAGATAGGAACCATTCGGCCCATTTAGTCTGCCCAATGTTCTAAATACTTGCCGTTATGACCCCACCTGAAACCTAAAACTATTACAGTGTGCTGCCCATAGTAAAATAAAAGAGAGATGCAGACTCTAGACGCCATGGCCACTTCACATCATTGAAGTGGTCATGGTGCTCGGAGTAACCTTAGTAAGATGTTGTGATTTTGGTGTTTAGAGTGTCTCTTTAAAGATTTAAAAAGCAAAAAAAAAAAAAAAAAAAGTTAAAAATGAGCCTAAATGTAGTGATACATTTTTACTATACATTTTTAAACAATAAACAAAAGTTATGTCAGAAGTGGGATTTGAACCCACGCCTCCATACGGAGACCAGAACACTCTGCTTTAGAAGAAGGAATCAAATCCTTGAGTCTGGCGCCTTAGACCACTCGGCCATCCTGACACATTGCAGGATGGTAAGCAAAATAATATATTTGATCTCTAAAACACTCATGATGTCACCAGTACTCTTACTTATTTTTTTTGTTTTTTCTTTCTGCCAATACATATTTGTAACCTTACTTTACACCCTTATTCTTCACTCACGGGGACACAACATCATTCTCAAAAAATAATATCAGTTACACTGCTCGATGTTAATAAAACACCACACATCATTACTGAAGAGCCCAAAGACGTTGTTAATAAAGCGGTCAGACCGTAAAAATACCATATTCTACCGTGATGTCAGTGAATTAGTCATTCAGCTGCCGTTTTATCGGAAGGTGCTTAAAAACTACAACTCCCGACATTCCGTGCGCTATAGCAGATTTGCCATTGAGAAAAGGGGCGGGGCTGTAGAACGGATATCCGGCGTGGCCATTTTGTTTTTCTCCATTTCTTTCAAGGGTAAGGAAGGAAGTCAGAAACATGTTTCCTCTGGCAAGATCCGCGCTGTCTCTGGCAGGTAAGGCCGCCTTCACCCTGCATGCAGAGCCTGGCTGGCGGGGGGAGGTCCATCTGACCTCTCATTGAGTTATCTGGGTAACCTACATAATGGTCCTAATCTCATTAACTGTCTGAGTGCCATGCAGCCAGTGTGGGAATGTCATTCAATGTTTAATATTGAGACCAACAAATTACTTGGGCACCTTTTCTCTGGTAAGTAATACCTGCTCTTCCAATACTAAACTGAGAGCTGCTAATAGAAGTGTAAGTCTGCCTTCTTGCGCACAGGCAGTGCGCAAGTCTGCCTTCTTGCGCACAGGCAGTGCGCAAGTCTGCCTTCTTGCGCACAGGCAGTGCGCAAGTCTGCCTTCTTGCGCACAGGCAGTGCGCAAGTCTGCCTTCTTGCGCACAGGCAGTGCGCAAGTCTGCCTTCTTGCGCACAGGCAGTGCGCAAGTCTGCCTTCTTGCGCACAGGCAGTGCGCAAGTCTGCCTTCTTGCGCACAGGCAGTGCGCAAGTCTGCCTTCTTGCGCACAGGCAGTGCGCAAGTCTGCCTTCTTGCGCACAGGCAGTGCGCAAGTCTGCCTTCTTGCGCACAGGCAGTGCGCAAGTCTGCCTTCTTGCGCACAGGCAGTGTCATCTTATGCCAATTTGAACACCTCTAGATTGGTAGCTATTCTCCCCCCTATTTTAGAGCTGTTTTGGTTTAGGCCTGTCATGGAATGTTTTGTGGATCCAATATGTCTGCAAAATATTTTGTTTGCAAAATACTGATCTACAGCTAAAAATATTCTGAAATCTTCGTCGTTCAGTTAACATTATGGCTAGTCCTGAAGGGCATAACCTTAGACAAGCTGCACACTATGCTAGTAGGTCACCTCTTTGCATGTAAATAAAAACAAATATTCCTGGCTGTAATAGACACTTCTTGTGTATGTGTATGAATGTATACACAAATAATTCTGCACAATAATTTTGAGAAATCAAGATTCCCCAAATTTCTAGCTCTTCAAACAGACAGGCATCATAATTCAGACATCCTGCTCTTCTGTCGACATTCTCGGAGTGCCACTTGTAACAAATAAAAGGGATTTTTTTTTTCTTTGCTCCTCGTGTTTTTTTTTTTTTTTATCTACACTTTTGTTAATAAAACTTGTAATGTTTATGAATCAGATCCAGATAGAAAAATAGACGATATCGGAACATTCTCTAATTCAGTCATTGCTACAAACTTTCTAATTTTGGCCCAGTTTTGCCATTCAGATTTAAAAATCTGTGTGGCTCTGTTGCCTTGACAAACATTTGAGTACTGTATTTCCCAAAGATATGATGAAAATTCTTTGCAATTCTAACAAAGCCAAGAGATGGTTCAAGACCATTACTTTGTCTTATGGTATAGCCTAAGGTTGACACAACTTGACAGCAACACCATGAGAACCAGGGTTCTTCTCATGGATCGTGAGACTTGGTCTATGCAGGAGCTTACAGCATGCTCTGTATAAACAAGTGTTGTGCTTTCATGCATGCACAGTTGTACAGCACTGATAGGGCTCTATGAGCTGAAAATAGAAAATCAAATGCCCATAGGAGATTGCTGCATGGGGTAAAAGTGTATTTTATTGTGTTTTTTATTATTTGCCGTTTCGTTCAGGTGTGATTAAATGGCAAAATAACTAACTCAAATAATAAAATACGCTAAAATACACTTTTACCCCCACATTCTAGGTAAGACAAATACTATGAGTTGGTTATTTTTCTTAAATAACACCTGAACTAAACGGCAAATAATAAAATAAGCTAAAATACACTTTTACCCTTCATGGTAAGTATTTTTAACCTCTTCTGCAACCTTCACACAAAGGAGGATGTCACTTTGGTGGTCTTTGCTAAGTATGCCCTGTTCATTCCTAACAGTTGTGTTGCAGGGCAAAGTATACAGTGTCCAAAATAGTCCAAATAGTTTAGTACTCAGGATTTTCAGCCTTTATCCAATGACTTTTTTTAGTAAACAAGATACAAAGATGGTAAAAATGACATGTTTACTGGTTTATGAGCTGTTATCCTTTATTAGAATGAACTTGCTTGTGAAGGCTATATCGTGCTCTCTTAAATAATGATTGTTGTATCTTTCTGTTCCCAGCTCGTGGTGTTCAACGGTCTGTCTCTAGACAGGCTCATCATAAAGCGGGTCCTAACTTCCATGACAAATATGGAAACATCATCCTGCTATCGGGGGCTGTTTTCTGTGTCTCAATTTGGAGCTATGTGAGTATTTTAAGAATTTATTTAACTAAACCTTTTCACGTGTAACATCTCTATACATTTGAAAGGGCTCTACAGCACGCTGTAGTGGTAATGAGTTAAGGAATCCACAATAAGGAGATATGTAGTTTTTTAATAGTCTATTTTCTAAAATACTCGGGTGTCAACTTTCCTTCTATTTTTCTTAAGTTTGCTTAAAAAAAATGACACTTTAACCATAAAATAGTACTTGGACTCCCGACACCATAACCACAATAGCGGGTTCTTTTTGCCCTGGTAACCTTGTCTCCGCTGCTTTGTTTTTCCCAGCAAACTCTGATATAGCATTTACTGGGGTGAAGGAAAGCTCTCCTTAGAAGCAGAAACAAGTTGTGTTTTAACCACTTAAGGACCAAACTTCTGGAATAAAAGGGAATCATGACATGTCACACGTCATGTGTCCTTAAGGGGTTAAAGATGGCTTTTACAATAGATGTGTGCAGGTTCATTAACAAATGGTTTATAAAAATGTGACTTTTATTAAACAATCTTGCATGGGAAACGTGCAGTTAACCCCTAAACACAACAAGATGTGGTGTCCCTTTTAATGTAAAATGATTAAAAGTTCTTGTGTACGAACTGGGTTATTCAATAAAGGGACACTATAGTCAAATCAGTTTTAAAGTGTATAGATCACGCCCGAGCAGTCTCGCTGCTCAATTCTCTGCCATTTATGATTTAGATCACTTTGTTTATGCAGACCTTGTCACACCTCCCTGCAAGTGACTTCACAGCCTTCCTAAACTGTGAAGAGATCGAATTTATTATATCCTGCTCTGTTTTTAGCCTTCTCTACCCTGCAGGAGCCTTATGTGTGGGAAAAGTTTACTTTACAGAGCATGAGATAAAAACTTCTAATGCAGTTATCATCTGATTGAAATTAAACTTTTTTTTTTTTTTTACCCCTTAAGGACCAAACTTCTGGAATAAAAGGGAATCATGACATGTCACACATGTCATGTGTCCTTAAGGGGTTAAAGCAGAATGTTTGTCACAGCCAGGGAATGTTTGTCACAGCCAGGGAAGGTATGGCTAGGGCTGCATAAACAGAAACAAAAGTGATTTAACTCCTAAATGGCAGAGAATTGAGCAGTGAGACTAAAGGAGCATGCTCTACACACCAAACTGCGTCATTAAGCTAAAGTACTTTTTTGACCAGTGTCCTTTTTAAAGCGAGAGTACAAAGTAAAGTTAAAACTAGCTAAACTGGAAAACCTTCTAAGCTATTCTTCCATTTTGCCTTCTTTGGCCTTCAATTAAATATTCACTTTGAATTCTAATTTTAGTGAATAACCCTGTGAGGTTTTAATATATACTAATGCCTGGCTCCTGTCTTCTGTCTTCTCTGATGTTTGTGCTGATCTTGATGTGTCGGGGGGGAAGGCACAGATACTTTCATATGTATTCAATTTCTCCTGTTGAAACCCTTGTGCCAGATATTAAGTGCAGTGTGCTGTGATAACTTGGTTCTTAAAAGTACTCTTTGAGAATGAAGTAATTATGGGTCTCTAGTTACTGGGAACAGTCTATGATCCCTGTGGCATTAATCTGCGTGTTAGTTTGCCATGGTGCTGGTGAGAGGCTGCGAGCATCAGCCTATCAGCCACCAAGACAACTTTCTTGATCACTGCAACAACTGGAGGAGGTCGGTTGGCAGGTGTTGGGGGACAACTGAATGGTTACCCCATTTAAAAATGGTTTAACCCTGTTTAGTAAAACAGTGCCCAGTGACTTGAACCATAACTGCATCATTAAAATAGTTATGGGATGATAGTATTTCATTCATACTAGCAAATACAGTCAAGGAAATAGCCATGTGAAATTCATCATGCTATTGGAGCAAGATGTCAAGATTTCTATTTTTCATGTCTTCCACTAGGGGGCAATAACATGCAATAAAAAAACTGTGTAATTTAGGTCTTGGAAATTGTTTACATATCAGTCATCAGTCTGCTTTATTTTCAGGTGGTCACACAGACTGGAATCACTTGGAATCTGTCTCCGGTTGGCAGAATTACACCAAAGGAATATAAGGACCAATAGATTTGATGTGACTTTGTTGGACTTCCTTTAAGATGCTTATATGTGTACATAAACACATTGTCTGCCAACTCTATAACTCCACATAGGAGCTTTCAGTTGTAATAAATCCAATCTCTAAATCTTAAGTGTTTTTTGTTGTTGTTGGATACACTGGAAATCTGTTATTTATATACTACCCGGGGTATTTCCTTCAGTTAATTTTGTATTTTTTATTTGGGGACATGAGTGACAGATCTCATACATTTCAGGGTGCTAAAGACCCAGCTCAGAAAATGTACCCAAAGTGAAGTTACTTTCCAGTTTAATAACACACATACATGCCTGTGCGGAAGAAACGCGTATTGTGGGCCCAAAGCAGCTGTCCCATTGAGTCCGCAGATGCAGCCCGCCAGACATAATGGTGCAACCTGGGGCTGCACAACACTTGCTGAGGTGCTACGTGTATTCAGGGGCCCAGTCACCACTGTGGCCCTTTAACAGCTTAGCCCGGCCTCTCTGAGTTGTGCAGTAGGAGGGCTACTGGAAGAAGGTTGCCTCATCTGATGAATAACATTTTAGTTTAGATAGGGTGTATGGCCAGGTGCGTGTGCGTCATTTACCTGGTGAAGAGATGGCAGCAGGATGCACTATGGGAAGAAGGCATGCCAGTAGAGGCAGGTTTATGATATGACGAATGAATAGATGAAATTCCCGTTCGCATGCCCAAGTGTTTCACTGGGCATGTGCGGGAATCTCAGTGCTATCTAGTGTGGGCAGATGACGTGTCCCACAGGGACTTCATCTGCCCACACAAAGATGGCGGCGCCCTGAATATAGATCGGGGGCAGAAAATAAAGATTAAAAATAGGTAATATGGGGGGCTTAGAGGCATTTGGGGGTTGTGGAGTCGGGAGGGGAGTTAAAAAAAAAAAAAATGGGATTCGGCCATGACAGTGCCGCTTTAAGGGACACTATTCAGGAATTCATTGGGAAGAACTTTATTTGCAATAATAAGCATGGTTTTATGAAACATCGGTCATGTCAAACTAACCTAATTGCATTCTACGAAGAAGTAAGTAGAAGTATAGATCAGGGTGTTGCAGTGAATGTGATCTATTTTGACTTTGCCAAAGCATTTGGTATGGTTACTCACAATAGGTTAGTGTTCAAACTAAAAGAAATTGGTCTAGATCAAGGGTTCTCAACCCAGTCCTCAAGGACTCCCTACCAGTCCAGGATTTAGGGATTACCTGGGTGTGTCTAAGGTGTTTTTTGTTTTTCCTTAGACACACCCAGGTAATCCCTAAATCCCGGACTGGTAGGGGGTCCTTGAGGACTGGGTTGAGAACCCCAGGTCTAGATGAATAATGTTGGTGGGTAGAACATTGGCTTAAGGATAGAGTACAATGTGTTGCCATTAATGGTAAATGTTCAAGCTGGACAAAAGTGGTAAGTGTGTTCCTCAGGGTTCTGTTTTTCTATTTAACAAATTTAGAAATGATGTGAAATAGACATTGAAAGCCATGTATCAGTGTTTACAGATGACACAAACCTTTGTAAGGTAATACAATGTGAGCAGGATATTGCTTTGCTGCAGAGGGATTTAGATAGATTGGGGGATCGGGCACTAAAATGGCAGATTACATTTTACGGTGAGAAATGCAAAGTTATGCACTTTGGGGTAAAGAATGCACAAGCAACTTACACCCTAAATGGTAGTGAACTAGGGATAACCACACACAAGAAGGATTTGGGAATTGTTATAGACAACAAATTAGGCAGCAATATGCAATGTCAAGCTGCAGTTGCTAAGGCCAGTAAGGTTTTGTCATGTATAAATAGGGGCATGAATTCTCGTGATAAAAATATAATTTTGCCTCTTTGTAAATCGCTGGCAAGAACACATCTTGAATTTTGGGCATCTGTTCTAAAGAATGATATCAAGACACTAGGAAAAATGCAGAGACGAGCTACACAATTCATCAGAGGAATGGAGCATTTTAGTTACGAATAAAAGGTTAAGAAGTTTAAATCTCAGTTTGGAAATATAGCACATCAGAGGGGATATAACATTATACAAATATATTCTGGGCCAGTACAAACCTGTATCTTATACTTATCTGGAAATCTATTCATAAACAAGGCTATACACGGGACACAAGGTCAGGTATTTAAGCTGGAAGAAAGAAGATTTAATCTAAGGCAAAGAAAATGTTTTTTTATTTATTTTTATTATTAAGAACTATAAGGATGTCGAATTCTCTGCCTGAAGAGGTGGTTATATCAGAGCCCATCATAGGCGTGCGCACGGGGTGTGCCGGGGCACACCCTAATCCCCACGGCACACCTATGGATTGAGACCGGCAGGGGAGATCTCAGGATCTCCCCTGTCGGCTCATGCAGAGCCAGCGCTATCCCTACATAAGGTAAGCAGGGACAGGGGATATTTACTAATCTACCCCCACAACACCTCCACACATACAGCACCCTCACACACACAGTACACTAACAGCATCCTCACAAACACACAGCACCTGCACTCACAGCACACTAACAGCACCCTCACAAACACACAGCAACCTCACACAGCACACTAACAGGACCCTAACAAACATACTCACACACAGCACACAAACAGCACCCTCTCACAACACCTTCACACACCCACATAGCATACTGCCAGCACCCTCACACAGCAGTGTATGTATTTGTGTGTATATATATACATATACACACGGCGTGTGTTTGTGCTTTAGGGTGCACACCCCAATGTAATAGGCTGCGCACGCCTATGGAGTCCATGCAGATTTTAACCCCTTAAGGACACATGACATGTTTGACATGTCATGATTCCCTTTTATTCCAGAAGTTTGGTCCTTAAGTGGTTAAACAGCAATTGGATAAATACTTGCAAAAATATAACATACAGGGATAATTTCTAATTAGTGGCGGTGATAGCTGCTTCATCTAAGGAGATATTTGACTGCCATTTTGGGGGTAATAAGGATTTTTTTACTAGTTTGTTGCAAAATTGGAAGCGCTTCAAACTGGGTTTTTTTTTTTTTTGCCTTCTTTTGGATCAACAGCAAAAACATATGTGAGGAAGGCTGAACTTGATGGACGCATGTCTCTTTTCAGCTATGTAACTGTAACACTATGTAAGGAGAAGGTAATGTCTGCGGCGTGAGGGATGCCGACCATCGCATTTAGAGATGCTATAATCTACGTGTACATAGACCTGTCTAGTCTCATGCTCGATGCCAGATGAGCCCTGCGGCCTGTCACTAGCGCTTTTAGGGAGAAGAGGATACTGTACAGGTGGGAGCTTCCTTTTAGCCTACAAGCCAGGCCGGGTGACCTGCTGAGATTCTTGAGATGCAGCTTCCCAGCTATCCGTGCCAGGATTTGGATCCTTAAAGAGCGGAACATCGTACTCTAGCATACTGTCTGTAAATCACACCGCTTTATTTAAATGAATTCTCAACAAGTACAGCCGCCTCTTGGCCAAGACGCATGTGTCACATCACCAAAATTAAAACTGGCAGCAACTCCACGAAGCAACTACCTTATAAGATCATAGATGAATTTCACAGCTTCTATAGCGGATTGAACAGCCTTCCCACTGAGAGCTGCCTGGACCCAGAATAGCGCCGTTACACGCAGATCATGGAGTTTTATACAAGGGCACGTGACAAAAACATTGAACACAGAGGTGTCTGAGAAATTGGAGGCTCCTATTTCATTAGAGGAGCTCCAAGCAGTGCTGAAGCTTTCCAAACTTAATAAGGCACCAGGACTGTGAGATACCTCAAGACATTTGGAGATATACTTCTCCCCAAAAAATTAAAAGGCATCAACTCTCTCTTAGATGGCTGCCTGCTCATGAGAGATTACTTGATGGCGACCATTGCAGTCCTACCTAAGGATGGGAAAGATCCCTCCAGCTGCGCCAGCTATAAATCGATATCCTAACTTAATGCTAATTTAAAGCTATTAAGATTCTGGCATTACGGATCTGCGGAGTCCTATCGGAATTGGTGCACCCGGACCACGTTGGTTCAGCCTCGGTAGGGAGTCAAAGGATAACACCATTCGGGCACTTAATGTGAACCATGCGGCTCTAAGCGCGGGTCAGAATATCCATCTCCTCTCTACCTTTGCAAAAAAAAGCTTTCAACAGATTTTGAAAGCAACAAGGAAGACCACGGGATTTGACCCACACCTGATGTCATGGATATCATCCTTATATACAATACAGATTGCACGGATCCGGAAAAATGGGGCGCTCTCACAGCCCTTTTAAATCTTGAAAGGAACGAGGCAGGAATGCATGCTTGCCTCCCTCCTGTTTGCCCTCTCCATGGAACATTTGCTTTGGGTGGTCAGACAGGACCGTGGTATAGCTGAGTTTACCCTAAAGGGTGCAACTCATAAAGTGGCTGTATATGTAGACGATATGCTGTTCTTCCTCAAAATCACTCTGGTCTGCCTTCCAAATCTACTGAGAGCCTTCACAGAATACAGGGTGCTTTCCAACTTGAAGTTGAATACGGGAAAGTCTGAGGCATTAGCCATTTCACTGAGGAAGAGTCCTTTTAAAACTCAGTTTGCTTTTATGTGGTGCACTGCTAAGCTTAAATACCTGGGTATTTGGCTTACTGCTGACTTAGCCTAGTTGTACGCCCATAACGCTCCCCACTTTTGCAAACGCTGAAAACTGATATGACGCTTTGGAGAAGTCTTTGTGTCTCTTGGTTTGGCAGAATGAATGCAGTCAAGATGAATCTCCTCTCTCGACTGCTGTACCAGTTTTAAACAATCCTGATAAGCTTACCTAAGGCTTTTTTCTAATCTCTAGATACAGCCATCTCCCGGTTTGTTTGGCAGACTTGAATACGTAGAATTAACAGACTGCAACAGGTGCTACCGAGGGCAAAGGGGGAGAGTGGGACTACCTTCCCTTAAGAATTATTACAGAGCCACACATCATCTTTGCATATTGGAGTGGCACGTCTCTATGACATCCAAGATATTGATAAACTTTGAAAAAGCACAAGTGGGGGTAGACTCCTGTTGGCAGTGTGGTTGCACAACCCCCCCCCCCCCCCCCAAAGGTAAACAGTTCATAAGCCACCCATTTGCAGGGGCCACCTTGAAGGTATGGCGTGCGGTTAGGATGAAGCTCATGCATACTATATTACGGAGGCCACTGACTCCAATTATCTACAATCCATACCTGACAGGTGGCCTCAGACCTGGAGACATCAGTGCCTTTGGTGAGTCTGATTGGACTAACATGCGACAATGGTTCACCTCAAACACATTAACTCCACTTCCTGACTTGCTCCCGAACAAAATCCCAACAGGTCTGAACAGATTCAATTATTTCCAAGTTACATCATACTATGTCTCCCCAAATGGACAACATCTATTGCATAGGAAACTGATGTCATTTGAGGAATTGTCACGGGACCACCTACCTACAGAAATCTGTTTTATACACTTTACTTCTGTCGTCTGTCCCGACTGAGCCCATGGAACATATTGCATGCTGGGAACAAGCCACAAATGCTATGCTTTCAGACCCACAGTGGGAGAAGATTCACATATTGACTCACCAAAGTTCTATGTGTTCCAAACAACAAGTATTTGAATGGGTGTTACAGAATTTCAGAAATATTACATTGTATGCTTTCTGTCCTCTCTGAGAATTGCTGGAAATGCAGGGAAGAGGTGGGCTCTGCTTTACACATATGGTGGTCGTGTAGTAGATTGGCTCCCTTCTGGACTTCTGTACACAAGACGATTAAAGACATACTAGATACTGTCTTCCACTTCCAGCCTTTCCTGATGCTCTTTTACCAAACAAAAATACCCATCTTGACTTATAAGAAATCATTAACCAAACATCTTGTCAAAGCGGCCAAGCTCTTGATTCTGGTTAGATGGCGTTCCACAGAGGTGCCTGGCCTCCATTGCAAAAGTAGAGGAGATATACAACATGAAAATGCTAACGGCTTCTTTGAGAGGTAGTTCGGAGCGCTGCTTGCAGACATGGACTCCGTGGGCTGACTTTCTAGAAGAAGGACCTCAGGTCATTAGTCCAGATCAAAAATATACATGCAGAGGTGGTGCGGAACGGACAGGTAGGATCAACTTTTGTGCATTCTGGTGCAGCGTATGGGCTGTCCTCCTGTTGCTTGTCCAGACTTGTTGGGAGTGCGGGTCTGTTCTCTTCTGCAGAAGTGAGGCAGGGTGTCATTGGGACGGGACCACCACTACCTTCCCTCCACCCCTCACACTATCCCCTTTCCAGATGTTTCCCCTTGCTCACTCCACCCACCCTTTTTTTCTCTCTTCCTTTCTTTTTCTCCTCTCCCTCCCTCCCCATCAGCTTCCCATTATTTTCTCTATACCTTTGTCTAAGTGATTTCCTGCTCATGCTCTATGGACGGAGGCTCTCGCTGACCACTAAGTAATATATTTTCTTGGTTGGGTAATCGGACTATGTGGCGGGAACGGGCAGGAGAAATGTATATGATTATATTGTGATACTGCCACAGTGTTGCTGTTCCTATAGGCCCAACTGGACCTACCAAAGTACAATTTTCCTATTTTGCATATTAAAGGGACACTGTAGTCACCAGAACAACTACAGCTTATTGAATTTGTTCTGGTGAGTAGAATCATTACCTTCAGGCTTTTTGCTGTAAACACTGTCTTTTCAGAGAAAATGCAGTGTTTACCTTACAGCCTAGTGATAACTTCACTGGCCACTCCTCAGATGGCTGTTAGAGATCAAGAATGCTTGGTTGTATAGGGAGAGGTATTAGCAGTAGAAAGAGGGAAGTGCTCATGCCATTGTACAGAACACTGGTGAGACCTCACTTGGAGTACTGTACACAGTACTGGAGACCCTATCTTCAAAAGGATATTGATACCTTAGAGAGAGTTCAAAGAAGGGCTACTAAACTGGTTCATGGATTGCAGGATAAAACTTACCAGGAAAGGTTAAAGGATCTTAACATGTATAGCTTGGAGGAAAGACGAGACAGGGGGGATATGATAGAAACATTTAAATACATAAAGGGAATCAACACAGTAAAGGAGGAGACTATATTTAAAAGAAGAAAAACTACCACAACAAGAGGACATAGTCTTAAATTAGAGGGACAAAGGTTTAAAAATAATATCAGGAAGTATTACTTTACTGAGAGGGTAGTGGATGCATGGAATAGCCTTCCTGCTGAAGTGGTAGAGGTTAACACAGTAAAGGAGTTTAAGCATGCGTGGGATAGGCATAAGGCTATCCTAACTATAAGATAAGCCCAGGGACTAATGAAAGTATTTAGAAAACTGGGCAGACTAGATGGGCCGAATGGTTCTTATCTGCCGTCACATTCTATGTTTCTATGTTTCTATTCCTGGGTCATGGCTGCCTAAAATGCATCCAAACATTCAGTATCTCCTCCCTCTGCATGCAGACACTGAACTTTCCTCATAGAGATTCATTGATTCAATTCATCTCTATGAGGAGATGCTGATTGGCCAGGGCTGTGTTTGAATCATGCTGGCTCTGCCCCTGACCTATCTGCCTCTTTGTCAGTCTCAGCCAATCCTATGGGGAAGCATTGTGATTAGATCAGGCCTCCACTTCTGATGATGTCAGCAGACTGTTTGTTTTTCCGAGTCTAACAGCATGCAGAGTTACAGCTTCAGGCTTGAATACAGTAAGATTTTGCTATATTTATGGAGGCATGAGGGGCCCAGTTGGGCTAGATGGTGGTTTTAACACTATAGGTTCAGGAATACATGTTTTTGTTCCTGACCCTATAAGTGATCATTTAATTTGTGCTGATGGATACAATATGTGACATGTTTGATGCGTATTGTTTACAGTATCTCATGTCAGGATTTGACTAATGGATATCACGTTTCTTTCTTTTGTAATGAGATTTCTCCTATATATGCCTGTTCAAACTACAAAACTGAAAATAAAGGTTATTCATGAAAAAAAAAAGAATATCCAAGCTTGTTTCTGGCCTGATTTCTAAGCGACTCACAAGGTTATTAATGAAATATAGGGTTGCAGTAAAATAAAGGCATCCTAAGCACCAAAGCAAGTTCAGTATAATAAAGTGGATTTGGTTTATAGATCAGAGCCCTGCAGTCTAACCACTCACATTTCTGCTGTTTAAGAGTTAACCAACTTTGTATGTGCAGCTTTAGCCTTACCTCTCCTGGCTGTCGATCACACAACCTCCATACATGAAAATATCTATTTAGATCACATCTTACATTCAGCTCAGAACAGAAAGAGTGTTTACCTTCAAACTGGTTGGTTTATGTTCCATCAATGTTCACTTGAGTGAATAACCACAGAGCAGAATGCATATTGCGCTCCTCTATATGGTCCATATTATAACACACATCCTTGAGACCATTAGGATGCTTTACAGAAAAGTTTTCAATTTATACCTTGGTTTCTGGAGGCACGGGTTGCGGTCTCGTCCACTTTAACAAATTTTCTGTCTGATGTATCAGGGAAACTCTGCATTAATGTGCAGCAGCCTCAGAAACCGTATAATTTACCATTTACAGTTCTCCCATGAAAACATGTAAACACAAGTTTAGCAGATTCATGTAGCACTATAATGTGAGCGAATTTAAAATATGAGAAGTATAAAATAATAAATCACTATTTAGAGAGGAAAGGCATAGAAGATATAACACCAATAGCCTTTAGCAATAGTATAATTAGACAATCTAAGAGTTGCATTCATTGTATAGGTTTTATGGTGAAAATATCTCCCTTGACCGGTGTATAGTCGCCATATGGGCTGGCGGAACCTTGGACAAAAACCCCCCACATACCTAACCCAATAACACACTGACACCTGGTATATGGGAAAATTTGTCCACAGCTTTATTAAATAATTTAAATAATATATAACGATAATATTGCTTTAAATAAATTAACATATAAACATGGGTCATTGCCCCCACCTTCCGCCCCTCTCATCCGTGTCCTTCTTTTTAATAGAGGGCAATGACCCCCAACATAACAAATACAAATATGTAACGACATTTTCCAACCTCGCCAACTTGAACCGAACAAGTGCCAACCATAAGTAACCATGGCAGGGGTATACCCGGATACCCCTGCCCCACCAGGTTCTGAGCCACCTCCAGGACTCGAAACCACCATTGACCATAATTCCACTTTTTTCCATGTTCCTCACGTTCCTCATAGGGAGCCTATGTCCTCTCTCTCAGCTCCCTATCCCGCCACAAGCTCAGACCTTGACCCCTTAAGCCGTCTGAGCTCCGCCACCCCGGAGAAGGAACGCCCTCTGCATCCCCTCCTGCAGACCCAAGTTTAGCAGGTCGTAACCCACTGCCGAAAGGTGTACACCGTCCGAGCGGTAATACCCATCCAACCCCTCCTCCAGTTCCTGGTGCCTTACCACCACTCCCCCCAGTTTCCTAACAAAACTTGCCATCAGGCTGTTCACCTTACCCCTGCATCTATCAATGGCTACCGGGTCCCGGGCGTAACGCCACCGCTGCCTCGGAACAATCTCCGACCATACCAGCATCACCCCGGGAAGCAGATCAACCAACCGGTTAAGATCCTGCTTCATCCATTTTACCAGCCTCCGCTGCGGGGTGAGGCCCAGGTCATTACCGCCTGCCTGTAAAACTAGCATATCTGGCCGCGCCCCGCCTGCGACCATACCAAATATTGCCCTGCAGACGTCCCCCCAGCAGAAGCCCCGATACCCCCACCAGCGCACTACGAGCTGGTCCTCCGGAAAGCCCAGCTGCTGGCCTTGAGCTCGAGCTGCAGCCCTCCGTCCGGCCCAGAAAATGAAGGAATGACCCATGATCCAAGCGACCCGGCCTGGGGAAGAAAGAAAAAACACAGGATAAGACCACCCGTACCCCCCAGGCCGCCCCAATGTCCCTTAGTGTTCCAACATACCCAAGCGTACATATGAGCGGAACCTAACAGATTCCCATCTCCCAATCCGCTTGACTACCTCATCCCCCAAACCTAGACGTGCGGCCTCCGTGGCCGCCCCAATACGAAAGGAGTGGGTGCCGTATGCGCTGGCATCCAGTCCCATCCGACCCAGACTCAGACTGAAAACTTTCTGAAATTGGAAGCGAGAGAGCGACGAGCCATCCGCATGGACCAACAGGGACCCGCCAACCGCGGGCCTCTGACCCAAATACTCCGACACCGCAGCTACTGGGCACAATGCCGAGCCCGGCAGGGCCCCCAGCGTAACGTCCCGGCCCTTGCCTTCCACATCCGTCTTGGACCTAGCCAAGTGTACCACCAGCTTCCCATCCAGTATACGTACCCCAGACACCTGTAAGCCCCCCGTGGCCGCCCGGGTGTTGCTCACCAACTCCCCGACGCGGAACGCCCCAAAGAAAGCCAAAAGAAATGCCACACGGAATAGCGACACCTCAAATGCATTGAAACAAATGGAGGGCAGCGCCCGAACAAGCCCTTCCAGCACATGCACCGACACCGGGCGCCTAGCGTCGGGGGCCCTCCGAGCCCTCCGATACCCTTTGAGTGCTTGCCGGACAATAAACGCCTTGGTAAGATCCGCTCCACCATGGAGCTTGAACCAGAACGCCATTGCAGCCATGTTCCGGTCAATCACCGCCGGGGAGGCGCCCCCCGCCAGTAATTGAAAGGTAAACCACAAGAAGGCATCCAGAGGCGGCTCCCCTCGTACCCCTCGGCCCAGCCCGCCCCAGGAACGTTCCCATGAACTCCAGACCTTACTGTATGCGGCCCATGTGGCCGGTGCCAGCGAAGCCTTCACGAGTCCGCCAAGCAGGACGCTCCTAGCTGCCACATCTCGATCGGGCACGGCTGACCCCTGTCCTGGGCCTCCGGGGCCATCGTTCGAAACCGGGACCACTGAAAACGAGACAGAGCGTCAGCCACCTCGTTCAAGTACCCAGGCACATGGCGCGCGCGAAAAACCACATTCAGGGACATGCACAACAAAACAAAGCGCCGCAGCAGAGTTACCACCGGCCTCGATGCTGCAGACTGATTATTAACCGCGTGCACCACGGACATGTTGTCCGAGAAGAAAACCACTTTCCTGTCCCTCAACCGGTCCCCCCACAGCGCCAGCGCCACCACCAGTGGGAACAGCTCCAGAAACGCCAGGTTACGCATGAGGGGGCTCTGCCCCCATGCCTCCGGCCATTTTTCAGCACACCAGCTCCCACCGAAGTAGGCCCCAAAACCCACGCTACCCGACGCGTCGGTGTACAGCTCTAGCTCAGCTGTCGACACGCCCCCTTGCCGAAAGAACACCGTCCCGTTAAAGTCCCTGAGGAAGGTATCCCACACCCCCAAGTCCGCCCGCATGGACGAAGATACCCGGATGAAATGGTGAGGGGACCTAATCCCCGCGGTAGCCGCCGATAAGCTGCGGCTAAACACCCTACCCATGGGTATCACCCTACAGGCGAAATTGAGCATTCCAACCAATGACTGCAGTCGGCGCAGGGTCACTTTTCGTGCCCGACGCACCTCTGCCACCACGCCGCGCAAACCTACCAGCTTTGCCAGCGGCAGCCGACATTCCCCCCGCACTGAATCTATCTCCAGACCCAGGAAACTAAGGCACTCAGTCGGGCCCTCAGTTTTATCTGCCGCCAGCGGCACCCCAAAGCAGCCCGCCACCCATTGGATGGTACCTAACAAGTGCTGGCACGCGGGAGATCCGGCCGGCCCCACACACAGGAAATCATCCAGATAGTGCACCACCGCTTTATCTCCCGCTTCCGTCCGCACCACCCACTCGAGAAATGAACTAAACTTCTCAAAGTAAGAGCACGAAATGGAGCACCCCATGGGAAGGCACAAATCCACAAAGTAGCCCCCTTCAAAGAAGCACCCTAACAGGTGATGACACGCCGGGTGCACCGGAAGCAACCTAAAAGCAGCCTCGATGTCCACCTTGGCCATCAACGCACCACGCCCAGCTCTCTTCACCAGCTCGACCGCCTGGTCAAATGATGCGTAAGAGACCGAGCATAGGTCCCTGTCAATGTCGTCGTTCACCGACTCCCCTTTAGGATAGGAAAGATGGTGAATGAGCCGAAACTTCCCTGTTTCTTTCTTGGGGACCACCCCGAGGGGAGAGACCCGAAGGCCCGCCAGTGGCGGGGCCACAAAAGGCCCCGCCATCCTACCCAACCGCACTTCCTTGTCCAACTTCTCCCGAACCACCTCTGGGAACTCCACCACGGACTTGAGATTATGAGGGCAAGCAGTGCCACCCCTCTCCCGAAACGGAATGACAAACCCTTGCCCAAACCCCGCTCTAAGCAGCTCCGCGTCTGCCCTGTTACCGTAGCGGTTTAGCCAGGGCTCCATCGCGTCTAATTTCACTGGGGTTAGCCCCCGAGGTAGTGGGAGACCCTCCGCCGCCAACCGCGGCAGAGGCTCCTGTCCCCCCGGACTTCCCTTTCTTGAAACAACGTTGGAGCCCATGAGCCCCACCGCAACCCGAGCACTCGTGCTTGAAGCGGCAGGCTGCGCCCCACTTGCACTGGCCCTCATTAAAGAGCCAGCATAAGCCCTTCTGCGAGGCGGCCGACGAGGAGGACTGACCCTTAGCGCCAGCCGCGTGCTGAAAGGGCTGTGCCTTCTGTGCCATCATGAGCTTCATCCAGAGAGGCAGGTCCATCTGGTCCCACCGCATGCCCGGATTCGCCGCCAGCCGCTGCCGGAACTGCTCATCATACCGCCACCATGCCAATCCGCCATAGGTGCGGTATGCCTCCCATATGCCGTCCAAGTAGCAAAACAGGGACGAGCAGGAGCCCGGAGATTTTTCCCCGATCACGCTGGCTAGGATACAGAATGCCCTTAGCCAGTTACCAAAAGACTTCGGTATCTTGCGATACCTCCGCCGTTTCTCCTCCTCCTCTTTCTTTTCGTCCTTTTTGTCCTCCTCCTTGAGGTCAAGAAAGTCCTCCAAGGGAAGAAGCGAGAAAATCTCGCAAAATTCCCCCTTCCAGATTTTATCTTTCACCTCCTGCTTGAGGTGCACCCCCAGCGGGCCCGCGAAGGACACATACGCATGTTGCCTCGCTGCTTCCGTCACCCCCCCCGTCAACTCCGCCCGTTCGCTTCCCGCCTCACCCACGCTGGAAGCCGACACAGCTTCCCCGCCCGCAACTACCGCCGGGGTCCCTAGACCGGGCCCCACCTCCCCTCCCCCTTGCGTCCACACCTGCCCTACGCTACCTTGTGTGCCACCCCCCGCCCCCAGTGAGTGGAGTAGTGACTGCAGTGTTTGTACTAGTGCACTGGACTGTAGCGATTCAATAGACTCACCGGCCAAGCCCCTGGGGCCGAGGACACCCGGGGCTGCGCAGTCCGTCACTGCTCGTCCAGGATGAACGCCATCCGCCGATGTCCCGCCAACCAGGGATCCCACCCGGTGCCTGGAAAAATCAGATGAGGAGCGACTCCGGGACCTGGAAAGAGGAGAAGAAGTCCTGGGCAAGGCGTACTGTTCCCCCACCACCTTCCCGTCCCGAACCGGGGAGCGCCTGCTAACCGCCAAAGCCTCCCGCCGGGTATCCTCCCGCCGTCGCGCCCCAAAGGCCCTGAGAGCCCTGCCACGTGGACTACGACTCCTACCATCGCCTTTGGATGCCAACCCCCGTTGAGACAACCTGGGGGACCCGGACCCTGCCGAACTCCCTGACATTGCGCGCCTGCGCCGGGGCCTCCGTCTGCGTGTCCTGGGGGCCCTCGCCGGCGAGGGGCTAGCACTACCCGACTCCGAACTAGGCCCACCCTCCCCGCTTCCCGCCCCGCGCCCCAACCCCGCCGCAGCCCGACCTACCACTACACCTACGGAACCCAGACCAGGGGCACCTCCCCCGGGGCCCTCAACGGACGCGGATGGTGACACCCCGCTCCCCGAGACAGTTATCCCCGACCGACCGGACCTCGGGGCCTTACCTTTCCCCTTACCCTCTACCACCCTCCTAACATCCATCGAACCCGCAGGCAATACCTTCCGCCCCGCAAGAGAACTACCGAGGGACCCCCCATCCCCTCCCACGGAAGCCCGCCCAGTCTGCACTCCGCGGGACCCCTTCGCAGCATCCCGCACCCCCCCCAGTGGCCTTCCGCCCGACCCTTGCTCCCCTTGGGCCGCTCGCCTACCCGCCTCCCCGTCCGCCCGCTCCCTGGAATCGGGCCTCACTCCCCGCCTGCCCACCACGCCAAGGGGACCCCCGGAAGGAGCCCCTGCACTTGCCTGCTGTACGTTGGGCCCGTCGTGGACCGTCCCAGTCCGCGTGCTGCAGTCCACCGCCAAGACCGATGGGGGTGCCCTCCTGGGCCGAGACCCCGCCCCGCCAGGCCCCGCACTAGGCCGTCCGGCCGCCATCTTGGATCCTGCTCCGCGCACGGCCCCCTCCGTGTTAGGGGTTGGTGCATCGATGTCCAGGGCAGCCGCCCGTCTCGACTCACCACGCCGAAGCCCCGGCCGCACACTGGGAGGCAGAGCCTCAACCAGGCAGCTCCTGGGCCTGCTACGACTTCCACTGGCTGTCTCCTGCACTCCCGTGCCACCGACCTCCGGTTCTCCTCCCGGGCTCAAACGCCTCGGGGGCCTCCTGGCCCTCGCCGGGCGTGAGTCTCCGGCCTCCTGTCCTGCTGCCGCAGCAAGGACCGGGCCCAGCTGGGCCTGCACCCAATCCGCTCCTTGTTGCCGCGCCGCTGTCCTGATTCCCTCCAAAAGCTTCTCCACGATATCCATGGCCCTGCAGAGGAGACAAAAGAGAAACCCTACCCAGAAAGTCTAGAGAGCACCGAGATGCACACAAACTGAACCGGGTAGGAAATTAGAAGTGAACCTTACAAAATGGCTCCTCCCTTAAATAGCCAATCCCACATATCCCATAACCCACCTGTCCTGTCTGTTCCTCCTGGGCCCGCCTCCTAACCCCTGTCAAGGCCCTGTTCCGCTTAAGCTGCGCTTTGGCTACATGGGGCTACAGTCTCCTTGTGCACAGTTGCTTATAATTTTCTAAAACTGCTGCTACTGTAAGCCTGCTTGTTTAATACATCAGAGGGAGGCCGCTATTCTCTCTTCTGTTCCCATGGGAATACTGTGATAATGTAATTAATCTCCCAGCATGCTCTGCGATAGCCCTAAGGTATGGTTTTGCAAGCATGTGAAGTTAGTAGTTCCGGCAATTGTGCACAGCCTCCCTCACAAAACGTAATACGGTGCAAACTGAGAACAGTCTTGATGTAGCAATCAGTATATTCATTAGTTCTAATCATCATCAGATCTAAGGAATGGAAGAGCTGCTCAGGGGGGATCTACATGTCAGAAAGGTTCTGCAGGGCAAGAGGTTTTAGGATAAGATCGGAGAGTTACAGGTGCTGTCTATTCAGAGTATGGGCATGAATTGCTTCTGCGTAATTGAGCAATTTCCATATATTGCATTAAAAAAATTGTGAGCTTTAAAAATATTAAGCGTGTTTATCACAAAAGACTGAGCATAAATGTTCGCCACATTAAAAAAAATGCAAGACAGTTTAATTTCTGCAACAAAAGAGGAAAAACAATAATTTAGCTGCAATAGTGTTTTGTAAACTGTTATTGTTGCTAATCAGAAGACAAAGAATAAAAAAATGAGAAGTAAATTCCTCTTGCGAATAGCAGAGAAAGAGGAACTATGTATGAACTTTAAACTGCTGACACAGATACTGTATATATGTCAAACTCTAATTGACAAATGTGTTCCTAAAGGTTTGTGGAAAGTAAATTATGGGAAAGAGAAAATAACAGAAGGAGTGGTACGAATGATATGCTATATAGACTCTGCGAACCGTGATTTGATTCTCACAGGCTTATTTACGAAGGAAAATTTAAAATTAAAGAAACACATTAAATTCTGATGCAAAGATCTTTGCTAAAATACTTGCAGATCGGATCAAATCAATCTTGCCTACACTGGTTAGAAATAACCAGTTAGATTTTGTGTCAGGTCGACAAGGATCTAACAACACCAGAAACGTGCTAAACATTCTACATGCGGTGTGTCAGGAGGGCACAGAGGGTCTGCTGATAACTCTCGACAATGAAAAAGTGTTTAATAGACTGAAGTGGCAGTACCTGAAAGAGGTCCTTAAAAAGTATGGATTTTCCTTGTCCGTAAACAAGGCCCTGTACAACTCCCCAACCACATCAGTGACGAAATTGGGGTTTCTCTCTGACCCAGTCTATATCATCAGCGGGACTCGGCAGGGGTGCCCTCAGCCATCTCTGCTATACGAACTAATACTTGAACCTCTAGCCACCGCAATCAGATAAAATGACAACATACATGGTATACACATTGGTAACAGGGAATACAAATTAAACATTTTTGCAGATGACGTCCTTTAGACCCTTTCGCAGCGTCCTATTTCATTGTCGAACCTTCAAAAGAAATAGACATCTATATTTTACACACCTATTAGAAACTAAACATTACAAAAATGTAGGTGATGGGAGCGGGAGTAGATAACAGTATGATAATTAGACTTAAAGCAGTATTTAAATTCGACTGAAGGCTAGACTATCTTATGTTTTTTGGGCATCAAATTAACATAAACACCACACAAGCTGTTCAAATTGAACTACCAAAAATGACTAACCAGCATCGAAAAAACATTGACAACTTGGAAAGGGAAATACCTGACATGAATGCTCGTACCTAAAATCTTATACCTATTCCGCATCCTGCAAATCCCTGTCCATTCATATTACATCAAACAGTTACAATCCCTACTGCTAAGGTTCTGCTGTAACTATCAATAACCAAGGGTTTCTTGGAGACTGCTCAGACAGATCACGAAATTCAAGGGCTTCGGTTTTCCCAATATAAAAGAATATTACATAGCAGCACACTTGGCCAATATTATCGCCTGCCACTCACAGGCTTACCATAATGGAGAGATTTAGAATCTATTACATTGGAGTGGGGGACCTTAACAAACCTCCTGTGGATCCACAAAACACAACACAAATCCCACAATTCACTCTTCCACTACCACATTGCTGATTTCAATATGGGATATGCCCAGAATCAAACTGTGCACAGCAGTAACATGGTTCCCGGCAATGCCATAAAAATCTCTCCTTGATTTTAACCATACATTTTACTACAAGTTGTTGGCCAAGTGTGGAGTGACACACTTATACCAGATACTCCATAATAACACTTTGTGAGTCTACTTAACTCTACAAAAAACCTTTCATCCTCACTCCTCAGCTTAGTTTTCTTATATTCAACATATTCTAAAAGAAACTCCTGATTGTCCCCTCCCCACAGACCACTCTACACATTTGACATACTTTTAAAAAAGCTACCTCACAAAAAACCTATTGCGTTTTTATGCTACACTAATATCTGAATCTCACACTTCCCTATGGAAATTCCAAAAAGAATGACAAAATGACTTAGGCAATGAGCTTCCACCTGAAACGTGGATGAGAGCTTTCTCCTCCACAAAAGGTCTATCCTCATGTGCGTCTCACATGGAGATTACTTTAAAGTACTGTATAGATGGCATTTGACAACAAAATTAAATTGCTAAAATGTACACAAACGTAGACAATAAATGATGGAAGTGTAATGCGCTGCAGAATAAGTTGGCACTATATAAATACCAATAATAATAATAATAATGAGGACACCGGTACAACACTTCACATTTAGTTGACATGTCCAAACCTTACTAAATTCTGGCCAAAACATGCTGCCATTATACAACAGTGCATAGGTATACACTTACCCCCATCTATTAAGGTGTACTTACTGTACAATTTTCAGTGGGAAATTCTGCAAAATTGTATACCAAATTCTGATTGCAGCGGCCATCGTATTGGCAAGGAAATGGAAGTCTACGGAGATCCCATCAATGGCCAAGATACTGTCACAGAACACAACTAACATTGAATATGAGGAAATGGCATCCACCCAACTCCGTTTAGGGAACGCTTCCAGAGAGGCAAACCAGTTTTGGAGAACCTATACAGCTACATATCATGCAAACCAACACATTAAACATCATAGAGAGGGAAGGGAAATTGCCTAGTGCACTAATTCTTCTCAGTGAGGAAAGAGAATGAAAGAAATAGCTAAAATTGGAGACATATACATGAAGTTGGGGAGTGGAGGGGGAACATGCACACATCACTGTCCAACATGCATCACAAGTTAGTCGAGAAAGAGAGAATAAAAAAACGAGACTCAGCGAGACAAAGGTTCCCTTACCCTGTTTGCCTAGAATTAGTTAATAACTTTTCCTTATTATTTTTGTTGCAATATGTCATGCTAGATGAATATGTGTAAACGTTTAGACCATGTAAATGCGACGTAAATGCCGGTCCCAAGTTAAGTAATCGTAGTACAAGGTATAGTTAGGCGAGGGCTGATCAAAAATATACATTATTATAAAAATATACATTATTATAAAAATATACAAGAAAGAAGATTTCGTCTAAGGCAAAGGAAAGGTTTTTTTACTGTAAGAACAATCAGGATGTGGAATTCTCTGCCTGAAGAAGTGGTTTTATCAGAGTCCATACAGATGTTCAAACAGCTACTAGATGCATACTTGCAAAGACAGAATATTCAAGGATATAATCTTTCAATGTAGGGTAATATGTGCTTGATTCAAGGATAAATCTGACTGCCATTCTGGGGTCAAGAAGGAATTTTTTGTCCTAGCTTGTTGCAAAATTGTGCTTCAAACTGTTTTTTTTTTGTTTTGTTTTTTTGCCTTTTGGATCAACAGCAAAAAACAGGTGTGAGGAAGGCTGAACTTGATGGACGCAAGTCTCTTTTCAGCTATGTAACTATGTAACTATGTAACTATTATAACCACTCTCCTTTCTGCTTTCGCTATAATGTACTATGAACGCTCATAATGCACGATGGATGATAATTGTACTACACGTTGTACTGTTGATGTAAAAGCTGCATATATACAATGCGACTGTATCAATATATATGAAAGAAATTCAGAAAATAATAACTTTGAAAACCTTTTTTTTTTTTTTCTATTTTATAATTTATATTTTTTATTGAGTTATCATATGTGATATACATCATTTCCATTGTATAAGTAATCAAAATGCATGTGTCCATTAATCAGCCACTGTCCTGGGGCAAATTTCCGGGAAGCATGCTGTGGGGTCTACCGGTGGTTATTGGACAGGGGCATATGTCTCTGTGGACTCTGGGCTCAAACTGGCCTAGGTATTGTTTTAGTCTCTTTGTCTGTGGTTCAGGTGGGACTGGTTCGTATTGTGTGCTGTAGTGTCTGGGGTCCAGCGCCCTGAGGCTCTTCCTCCTGCTGGTCTGTTCAGACTCTGCACTTTACTGGGGCCGGTCTTTGATCCGCCCGCTTGGTGTTGCTTGGAGGGTGGCTCTTTTGTGGGCCGGGACTGCAGTCCCAGGATTTTGTAGAACGCCTCGGGGTCTTCTGTTGATGTTAGGGTGTGGGATGTGTCCCCCACTGTCACTTCTAGGGACCCCTCCATTCCCCATCGATACTTTATGGAGCAGTCTCTAAGTTTCCTGGCCACCAGTGCCAGTTTCCGTTTCTCCACCAGTACGGAGAATGGAATGTCTCCATAGATGGCTATGTTGCTGCCTTCGAATTCTATAGCCCCTTGCGCTCTGGAGCGGCTCATGATTGCGTTTCTGACACTTACGTTGCGTGTCACCGCTATGACATCTCTGGTGGTCCCTTCTGGTGCTGCTGGGGATTTTTGGACTCTGAATGCCGAGGTTATTAGTGGCGGGGTAGCTCCCCCTTCAATTCCCAGATTGTCTATGAGGCTCTTAGTATATAGTAGTAGCCTCTCGTTGCCAATCGCCTCCGGGATCCCCCTGAGGCGAATGTTCCTGCGCCTATGTCGAGTTTCCAGCACTATCACAGTGCGGTTTAGTCTCTGTACCTGCGCGGCTAGGTCCCCCATTTTTGCCACGGTCTCTTGTAGTTGTGCATCTCTGGCATTCTCTCTCTCTTCCAGAGCTCGGACTTTGGTGTGGACTCTCCCCACCTCGGCCTGTACCACTTTCAGGTCCTCTCTCCACACTCTCCTGAGATCTAGCAGGAGTTTCTTTATGTCTCCCTTCGTGGAGGGGGCTGAGTCTTCGTCAGACTCTGATGCAGTGGAATCTCCGCCTGACCGTTGCGGCGTGGAGGGATCCTCTGCCTCTGGAGAATCTTCCGACAGTGTGTTTTCCACTCTGGCCTCGGGCGCCATCTTAGCTTGCAGCCGCGGTATGGGCCTTTCGAAGGAGAGTCGAATATCGGGTAATCAGGTCGTCTCTGTGTGCGGAGCTTTCCTGTTTTTGCGCTCCATTGTTCCCTCTGGTGGGGGGTGATGTTTCTGTCCGGTTACTTTTGTTTTTGACGGCCAAAATTGCGTTTTTGCTGTGGTTTGATACGGAGCCTCTCGCTTAGGCGTCCGCTCAGTCTCTTGGTCGGCTACGCCCCCCCGAAAACCTTTTTTTTAAAGAAACACTATAGCGTTAGTAATACAAAGGTCGAGAAATACAAGGTCAAAGTAGCAAAATGGCAGCATAACAAACTTAAAAGGTATTCCAGCAGTCGGCATAAAATGCCCTACTGGGCATTATGAAGTAGGCACACATCATCGTTTGAAAAAAACCTGAAAGAATAAAGTTTGACATGTGAAATCCAGCACTGGGCAAAGGCTCTATGACGTCTCATGGGCCTTGTGCGGTCCAATCACACACTTCTAATAGTGAAGGCTGTGATTGGACCATTTCGCTGACTCAGATCGAAGAATAGAAAATAGGAACTGTGAATGCGCACAATCTGAGCTGGCAAGGTGAGGGGGGTTGGAAAAAGGGGAAGGATTATGGGAGGGATATTTATTAAAAATGTTTTAAATACTACGAGTAGCAGAGGGAGGAAGCCCAACAGGGTTAATCAATCTTCAATCAATCAATCAGAGAGCCTACAAGGGCAAAGATTAACATGTATGTTGCAAGCACGCTGACGACAGACACAAAATATGTACAGAATTTACATTAGACAGCCCAGCCCAAATTTACATAAGGCATATACATTTTTTTTCATTTTGGCTCCTTTGCCCTTTACATTTGAAATTCACTTGGGGTTTTCACTTTAGTAAATAAGCCTGTCCATTTACTAGAATGTGTTATTTACTGAATAAACCCTTCAATGTATTTTAAAAAGGAATAATGCGTTGAGTTTCCCACCACAGAGAGTATACACAGCACTGCTCTTACATAACTTAGAGCACTGTGTTCGCATGTAGTCTAGCTGCTTTCAGTGCATGTGAGTGTAACACTTTCAACCAGGTAGGAGGCTGTGCTGTGTACTCCCAGCACAGATCCTGACAGTGCTCACTTTGGACAAGCAATTAGATGGCAAAACGGGGAAGCTATGCTTTCATAAAATTATGAGGGGTGGAGTTCGGCACCAAGGATTTACTCAACGTTACTGCAAATTAAAATGTGGCATTCCACTGACAGTTTAATTGGGCCATAACCACTACAAAAGCTCTTGTGGTTATGGTGTTTGAAGTTGACTTTAATCCGAAATAAAAGGAATAATTCCTGCACGCTACCACTAATGACTAGGAGGAACCACACCTAGTTTTATGACCAGCTTATTTTATGTTATCCAAAATACAGAATTATGTTTGTATTCCTTGTGGGTTGTGGTTGCAAATAATTTGTGAAATTTCAGCTATTTGTAATGTTTCAGTGTTTTTTTTTCACTCTGTTTCTGGCACGGGCTATTTAGTTTGAATTTACAGTGTTATTCACTAAAGAGAGAATTCAAAGTGAATTTCAAATTTAAGACCAAAATAGCCGAACTGGAAACATTCTCTAAATCAACTATGCTTTCAGTTTGGCTATTTTGGCCTTAAATTTGAGATTCACTGTGAATTTACCTTTGTTTGATAAATAACACTGTTAATCTTCCAGTCAGCTGTATCTTTCCAGCATAAGCATGTGCAGCTGATTTTTTAAGGATGTGCACCGGGAATTCCTTTCCCTGTGTTATTTTCAGTGTTCTGTAATGTGAATATTTATTAAAATGCTGAGTGGATGTGTGCTGTGGATGTGTGTCTTTTATGAGGTGTGTGTTGTGGCTTTCTGTGTGTGATTTATAAGGCTGGCTGTGTGTCATTTGTGTAGTTGTGAGTGTTGTGTAGCTGTGTGAGTACCTGTGAGTGATATGTTTGGACCGCTGTGTGTGGCAATGTGTGTGATGTGTCGGAAACACAATAAGCATAAGATGGTTAGCTGCCCTTCAGCCGATATAGCTAGTGGGGTAGGTTAGGTTCTGTAGTGAGGGGTAGGAGCTGTAGTGAGAAGAATAGGGGCTGGACTAGAGAATAGCGGCTGTAGTTGGGTGTTAGGGGGGCAGTAGTGGAGTTAGGGGCTGGAATGGCGGATAGTAAAAGTAGGGTATTAAACAGAAGTGGGGAATTAGAGACTGTAGTGTAGCCCCATGTAGCTAGAGCGCAGCTAAGCGGAAAAAGGCCTTGACAGGGGTTAGGAGGCGGGCTTAGGAGGAAGTAAGCAAGGGTTGGATTATGGGTAAGTAGGATTGGCTATTTAAATGAGCAGCCATTTTAGGTGAGTCATTCTAACTTTCTACCCGGTTGAGTTTGTGTTCACCTCGGTGTGCGCGGACTTTGCTCGGTTGGATTTTTCTTTGTCTCCTCTGCAGGACCAATGGACGACGTGGAGCGGTTGCTGGAGGGGATCAGGTCGGCAGCACGGCATCAGGGTGTGGACTGGCTACGGGCACAGCTCGGCCCTGCCCTGGCGGAGGCGGCGGATCGGGACGGCGATGGCGGGAGACCGGTCAGGGCCCGGAGGCCCCCGAGGAGGCTGAGCCCGGGCACGGGGCCCGGTGAAGTTGTCCCCGGGAGCCGCGTGGTCGAGGCCTTGCCTCCCCGCGTGCGGACGGAGCCTCGGACGAGCACTCGGAGGCAGAAGGATGTCGTGGATGGGGGCGCTGCTGCTGTAGGGTCGGAAGTGGCCGGGCGGCCCCCTGGCGTTGCAAGACCCACGGAGGGGAGGTCTGGGCGGGCTTCCCCCCCATCGGAGAGTACCGAGGATGACGAGGCCGGATCCGAGAGACCGCATGGCCGGCCTGGGAGGCAGCAGGCAAGTGCAGGGGGCTCCGGCCGGGGCCCTCTTGGCGGGAAGGTTGTTCGGGGGAGCTCTGCCACGGAGAGAGGCGGGAGTAGGCCAGTGGGGGGTGCCCAGGCCTTAGTCCTAAGGGGGGAGGGTCCCGGGGCCCCGAAGCGTAAACGCAGATTGAAAGGTGTGAGTTCCAGGGGCGGGGGGGGGGTCTCGAGAGGTGGCCAGGTCAGAAAGCGGGTCCCCCGTAGGGGTGGTGGGTAGGTCCGGGCTGTCGGGGTCTAGTCAGAAGGGGGGTAAGGGCAAAGGGGCGGTGGGGATAGGCGCAGGAAAAGGGGTTCCGGAAGCGGTCAGTCGGAAGAATGCAGGAGGTCAGGGACCGGGATCCTCGGTAGTGGTCGGGCGGCGGGGGGGCCCGGATTCTGAGAGTGGTAGCGATAGTCCATCACCCGTTAGATCGCAGGGGTCCCGGGAGGCGCGGGGGAGGTCGGGTCGGCACTGCTCCCCCTCGGACAGCTCGGCAGGGGAATGTGCGGCAGCCCCTAGGTATGGTCGGCAGGGGCGGCCTACTAGTAGAGACGGGAGGAGTCGTAGCCCCAGGGGTTCCAGGGTGCCACGTGGTGGTAGAGGTCAGCGGGAGGCTTCGGTACAGAGCAGGCGCTCCCGGGGTCGTGACGGGAGGGGTATTGATGTCCGTTACACCCTACCCAGGACTTCTTCTCCTTGTCCTAGGTCTCGGAGCCGTTCCGCCTCCTCGCAGGCTGGTCACCGGGTGGGCTCCCCGGTCGGCGAGACAGCAGCGGAAGTTCCTCTTCCTGGATGTCGGGGCGATCCGCACTGCAGCCCCCGCCGTCCCGGTTTCGGGGGGCTTGGCCGGTGAGTCCAGTGGGTCACTACACTCTAACGCATTAATTACCACACTTCAGGCACTACTCCACTCATTGGGGGCGGGGGGTGACACTAGCGGCATTGGTCAGGTGTGGGCTCCGGGCGTTGTGGCTACGGGCTCTCGGGTTGGGAACTCCACAGGGCCTAGTTCGGGCGGGGATATGGTGTTGCCGCAGGACGTGGGGGAGGTTGGGAGCGAGAGGGCTGAGTTGACAGGGGGCATTCCCGACGCGGCTAGACAGCACGCGTATGTGTCGTTTGCGGGCCCGTTGGGGGTCCATTTGAAGCAGGAAGTGAAGGATAAAATATGGAAGGGGGAGTTTTGTGAGGTCTTCTCCCTCCTCCCCTTGGAGGACTTTATAGACCTCAAGGAGGAGGATAAGAAGGACGAGAAGAAGGAGGAGGAGGAGAAGAGGAAGCGGTATCGCAAGATTCCGAAATCCTTCGGGAATTGGCTGAGGGCCTTTTGCGTGCTGGCTAGCGTGCTCGGCGAGAAATCGCCGGGGTTATGCTCCTCGCTGTTTTGTTATTTGGATGGCATTTGGGAAGCGTATCGGACTTACGGAGGGTTGGCGTGGTGGCGGTATGATGAGCAGTTTAGGCAGCGGCTGGCGGCTAACCCGGGTATGCGGTGGGACCAAATGGACCTGCCGCTCTGGATGAAGTTAATGATGGCGCAAAAGGCGCAGCCCTTTCAGAACTCGGCCGGCGCTAGGGGGCAGTCCGCCTCGTCGGCCGCCTTACCAAAGGGCTTATGTTGGCTCTATAATGAGGGCCAATGCAAATGGGGGACCACCTGTCGCTTCAAGCACGAGTGCTCCGGCTGCGGAGGCGCTCATGGGCTCAACCGCTGCTTCAAGAAAGGGAAGTCCGGTGGCGCCGGTGCTGCGGCCGCGGCCGGTGGAGGGGGAGCATCCGCTTCCCCTGGGCTTAACCCCAGTGAGGCTAAGCGCGATGGAGCCATGGCTAAGCCGCTACGATAACAGGGCGGATGCCGCTGTGCTCCGGGCGGGTTTTGAGAAGGGGTTTTTCATTCCGTTTCAGGAGCGGGAGGGGGGATCGGGAAGGCTGCGCAACCTGAAGTCTGTGGCTGACTTCCCGGACGTGGTTAGGGAGAAGCTGGGCAAGGAAGTCGGGCTAGGCCGCATGGCGGGCCCATTCACAGTGCCTCCGCTGGAAGGCCTGCGGATTTCCCCACTCGGGGTGGTTCCCAAAAAGGAACCGGGTAAATTTAGGCTCATTCATCATCTCTCGTACCCGAAAGGAGAGTCGGTGAATGACGGTATTCATAAGGACTTGTGCTCGGTGTCTTATGCGTCTTTCGACCGGGCGGTCGATTTGGTCCGGCGGGCAGGGCGTGGGGCTCTGATGGCGAAGGTGGATATTGAGGCCGCGTTTCGGCTGCTGCCGGTCCACCGGGACTGTCATCACCTGCTGGGGTGTTTCTTCGAAGGGGACTACTTCGTGGACTTGTGCCTGCCCATGGGTTGTTCCATCTCGTGCTCCTATTTTGAGAAATTTAGCACTTTTCTCGAATGGGTGGTACGGGTGGAAGCAGGGAATTGTTTTATTGTACATTATTTAGATGATTTTCTGTGCGTGGGGCCGGCTGATTCCTTGGAATGCCTGCGCCTGCTGCGGACGGTTGAGTGGGTGGCGGGCCACTTCGGGGTTCCGCTGGCGGCGGATAAAACTGAAGGCCCGACCACGTGTCTGAGTTTCCTGGGTCTGGAGATTGACTCTGGGTTGGGTGAATGCAGGCTGCCTCGGGATAAGCTGGACAGGCTTCGAGGGGCGGTGGCCGCTGTGGCGGGGGCGCGCAAGGTTACTCTGCGGCAGCTCCAGTCTTTGATTGGGCTGCTCAATTTTGCGTGTCGGGTAATCCCGATGGGAAGGGTTTTCAGTCGCAGCCTGTCGGCTGCTACTGCGGGGGTCCGGTCTCCGCACCATTTCATACGGGTGTCGGCGGCCATGAAGGAGGATTTGGGCATTTGGGATGCCTTCTTGCGGGATTTTAATGGGACAGTGTTGTTCAGGCAGGAGGGCCAGTCATCGGCCGAGCTTGAGCTTTTCACGGATGCTTCGGGCAGTGTGGGTTTTGGGGCATACTTTGGTGGCTGTTGGTGTGCGGAGAGGTGGCCGGACTCTTGGGGTTCGAGCCCTCTTATGCGCAACTTGGCTTTCCTTGAGTTATTCCCGTTAGTGGTTGCGATGGCGCTATGGGGCGACAGGCTGCGTAATCGGAAAGTGGTCTTTGTCTCGGATAACATGGCGGTGGTTCACGCGGTGAATCGTCAGTCTGCGGCCTCACGGCCGGTGGTTAGGCTGCTTAGGCGATTGGTATTGCTGTGTATGTCTCGGAATGTTGTTTTTCGCGCGCGGCATGTTCCCGGTTATTTGAATGAGGTGGCTGATGCTCTGTCTCGTTTTCAGTGGTCCCGATTCTGGCTGGTGGCGCCGGGGGCTTTGAAGGACGGGCAGGCTTGCCCGGACGAGATTTGGCAGCTGGGAACATCCTGCTTGGAGGACTTGTGAAGGCTTCTCTGGCGCCGGCCACTTGGGCCTCGTACAGTAAGGTTTGGGGCCTGTGGGAGCGGTCGCTGGACGGGCTGGCCATGGACAGCGGGGAGGCCCTGCGGGATGCTTTCCTGTGGTACACTTGTCAGTTGCTGGCAAAAAGGGCGTCGCCTGCCATGGTGGACAGGTCCATGGCGGCGTTGGCGTTTTGGTTCAGATGGCATGGGAAGGAGGACTTTACTAAGACCTTCGTTATCAGGCAGGCCCTGAAGGGCTATCGCAAGGGACGCAGGTCGCCGGATACCAGGCGCCCGGTGTCGGTTCGACTACTGGGGGATTTGGTGGGTTTGTTGCCTGAAATCTGTTTCGATGGGTTCGAGGCTTCTCTGTTCAAGGTGGCGTTTATTTTGGCGTTTTTTGGGGCATTCCGAATTGGGGAATTGGTGAGCGCTAATAAGATGGTGCAAGGGGGCTTGCAATTTTCGGGGGTTCGTGTCTTGGATGGGAAGGTGGTGGTGCACCTTGGCAGCTCCAAAACGGATGTCCGCGGCGTGGGCCGGGACGTGGCACTGGGGGCCTTGCCGGGCTCGGCTTTGTGCCCGTTGGCTGCTACGGCAGAGTACCTGGCACGGAGGCCAGTAATGGGGGGTTCCTTGTTGGTGCATGCCGACGGATCCTCCCTCTCTCGGTTTCAGTTCACGAAAGTTTTTCGGTTGGGCTTGGGCAAGTTAGGGCTTCATGCGGAACGATTTGGAACACACTCGTTCCGTATTGGGGCTGCCACGGAGGCGGCTCGGTTGGGATTGGGGGACGAGGTGGTGAAACGGATCGGGAGGTGGGAATCAGTAAGATTCCGTTCCTATGTCCGATTGGGTCTGTTGGAATAATGAGTTTGGGGACCGTTTATGCAAAAAAAATAAAAAAAAATAAAAAAAAATAAACTGTATATATGTTGGGGATGAGCGACTTGTAACTGGCTGTACTGTAACGGTTCTCTGTGTTATTTGGGCTGGGGTGGGGGTCTCTGTCGGACTTCCCTCATCATTTGTTTTTCCCCCCAGGGCGTGAGGCATGGATCGTGGGCCATTCGTTTGTCTTCTGGGCCGAGAGGAGGGCCGCAGCTCGAGCGCAAGGCCAGCAGCTGGGTTTTCCGAGGGGCCAGTTGGCAGTTCGCTGGTTTGGGTATCGGGGTTTCTGCTGGGGGGATGTTTGTGGAAAACTGTTTGGGATGCTGGCGGCGGGATACACGCCGGACTTACTGGTCCTGCATATTGGGGGTAATGACCTGGGCCTTACGCCGCAACGGCGGCTGGTGAAGTGGATGAAGCAGGACATCAATAAGTTGAGGGGCCTGCTTCCGGGGGTCATGTTGGTGTGGTCGGAGATTGTCCCGAGGCGCCGGTGGCGGCACGCTCGGGATCCGTTAGCTATGGATAGGTGCAGGAAGAAGGTGAATAGCTTGATGGCAAGCTTTGTGCGGAAGGTTGGGGGTGTGGTAGTAAGGCACCTTGAGCTGGAGGAAGGGTTGCCAGGATACTACCGCTCGGATGGTGTCCACCTCTCGGAGGTGGGTTTGGACCTGCTCAACTTGGGTTGGCAGGATGGTATCCGGATGGCTCTGTTTCTTCGGGGTGGCGGAGCTCAGACAGCTTAAGGGGTCAAGGTCTGAGCTTGTGGCGGGACGGGGAGCCGAAGGAGAGGAAATAGGCTCCCCTGGATGAACGTGAGGTGGAATAACAGATTGTGGTCATCGGTGGTTGAGAGGTTTCGAGTCCTGGAGGTGACTCAGAACCTGGTGGGGCAGGGGTATCCGGGTATACCCCTGCCGTGGTTAATGGTTGGTTGGCACTTTGGAATGTTGGTGTATGTTATAAATATGTTATAAATATGTATAGGTGTTATTATATGGGGGTCATTGCCTTTTGTATGGTAGCCGAAGGAACAGGATGCGAGGGGGCGGAGTATGGGGGGCAATGACCCATGTTTAATATGTTAATTTATTATTGTTATTATTATTATTATTATTATTATTATAATTATTGGTTAATAAAGCTGTGGACAAATTTCCCCATAATACTTAGTGTCCGTGTGTTATTGGGTTAGGTTATGGGGGTGGTTTGTCCTGGATTCCGACTGCCCAAATGGCGACTATACACCTGTCATGTAGCCCCATGTAGCTAGAGCGCAGCTAAGCGGAAAAAGGCCTTGACAGGGGTTAGGAGGCGGGCTTAGGAGGAAGTAAGCAAGGGTTGGATTATGGGTAAGTAGGATTGGCTATTTAAATGAGCAGCCATTTTAGGTGAGTCATTCTAACTTTCTACCCGGTTGAGTTTGTCCCACCCACCCTCCCTTTGTTTGTTATGTGTTTATTTAACCCGTTTCTTTCACAGCGGCGGGACGGGGAGCCGAAGGAGAGGAAATAGGCTCCCCTGGATGAACGTGAGGTGGAATAACAGATTGTGGTCATCGGTGGTTGAGAGGTTTCGAGTCCTGGAGGTGACTCAGAACCTGGTGGGGCAGGGGTATCCGGGTATACCCCTGCCGTGGTTAATGGTTGGTTGGCACTTTGGAATGTTGGTGTATGTTATAAATATGTTATAAATATGTATAGGTGTTATTATATGGGGGTCATTGCCTTTTGTATGGTAGCCGAAGGAACAGGATGCGAGGGGGCGGAGTATGGGGGGCAATGACCCATGTTTAATATGTTAATTTATTATTGTTATTATTATTATTATTATTATTATTATTATTATAATTATTGGTTAATAAAGCTGTGGACAAATTTCCCCATAATACTTAGTGTCCGTGTGTTATTGGGTTAGGTTATGGGGGTGGTTTGTCCTGGATTCCGACTGCCCAAATGGCGACTATACACCTGTCATGTAGCCCCATGTAGCTAGAGCGCAGCTAAGCGGAAAAAGGCCTTGACAGGGGTTAGGAGGCGGGCTTAGGAGGAAGTAAGCAAGGGTTGGATTATGGGTAAGTAGGATTGGCTATTTAAATGAGCAGCCATTTTAGGTGAGTCATTCTAACTTTCTACCCGGTTGAGTTTGTCCCACCCACCCTCCCTTTGTTTGTTATGTGTTATTTTAACCCGTTTCTTTCACAGCGGCGGGACGGGGAGCCGAAGGAGAGGAAATAGGCTCCCCTGGATGAACGTGAGGTGGAATAACAGATTGTGGTCATCGGTGGTTGAGAGGTTTCGAGTCCTGGAGGTGACTCAGAACCTGGTGGGGCAGGGGTATCCGGGTATACCCCTGCCGTGGTTAATGGTTGGTTGGCACTTTGGAATGTTGGTGTATGTTATAAATATGTTATAAATATGTATAGGTGTTATTATATGGGGGTCATTGCCTTTTGTATGGTAGCCGAAGGAACAGGATGCGAGGGGGCGGAGTATGGGGGGCAATGACCCATGTTTAATATGTTAATTTATTATTGTTATTATTATTATTATTATTATTATTATTATTATTATTATTATAATTATTGGTTAATAAAGCTGTGGACAAATTTCCCCATAATACTTAGTGTCCGTGTGTTATTGGGTTAGGTTATGGGGGTGGTTTGTCCTGGATTCCGACTGCCCAAATGGCGACTATACACCTGTCATGTGAGTTAGAAGATGTAGTGTGGTGATAAGGTGCTGTCGTAGTGGTTAGGAGCAGACGTATGGGGATAGAGGCTTAAATTTGGGGTTAGGAGTGGGAGTTAGAGATTAAAGTGACAGGTTGGAAGCTGTAATGAGGGTTTAGAGGCCATCGCCTGGCTTATGGTGGAGGAGGGGACACAGCACCGGTCAGGGAGACCTTATCATCTCCCTCCCAGCTTGTTCAGCAGTTTTTCTTGTCATTTGAAAAATATTTAATAACTATTTTTGAAAATAGGCACCAAAAACACAGCACCACCTCCCAATTTAGACAAAATTAAACAGCTCATTAAGTACAAATTACTTTTCCTTTTTACTCCATTTTTCTCCCAGTGGAGAAACATATTTCTCACTAGCTTCCATCAGTCCTTTTGAAATGTGAAAAGGGACTATAAATGCCACCTCCTCACTCACATTACAAACGCATCTATAGTTCAAAACACAGTATGACCAAAGGTAAGAGTCCCAATATGAACAAACCTTTATTTGTTTGTATTTAAGAGGTTAATCACCAAGGACACAGTAAAACCACCAACTGGACTTTGGGACTGTGAGGGTTAATCTCCACTGGCAACAAAGGATTAATAATATTGTGTGGGACTAGTATCAGTGGCGTCTCCAGGATTCATATTTAGGGGGGGCACATGAGGGGCCAGGGACAAAAGTAGGGGGTAGTTATATAACGTAAAAACGTGTATATATGTGTGTGAGCAGCTTATAGCAATCTTTTTCTGACACATATCATTAAGAACATAGGTCGATGGAAGTCTTCTGCACACAACAGGCACATTCCAAACCCAGGGAAGGAAATCAGACTTGCTTTCTATAATATGTCAAAATAATGTTGTTTGTGGAATAAATAAAATCGTTTGCATATTTATGCCCTCTTTTTTTACAGGCCTAACCTCTCGTCGGTTTCGGCACACCTCAACAGACTCTTGCTTTTATTAAATTTACATTTATTAATTATACACCCCATTCATTATCCCGTACACAACTATATATATATATATATATATTTATATGTGTGTATATATATATATATATATATTAAAAAACTGATAAAATTCGTACCTTGTAATACCTTTTGTATTGGACTAATACGGCTACAATCTCCACTTGGGCACTGTATATATATATATATATATTTGTGCTCAGAATTTAATACGTAATGGATAGTATCTGAAAAGAAAAAGTTGGTTGTGGTGTGCCGAAACCAACGTACGAGTGGGCCTGTAAATAAAAGAGGGCAAAAGAGAAGTTCGAGAAAAGACACACTTTATTGCAACTTTACATAACCAAGTTCCTGAAGGCTTGACGAAGCTCTCTTTCTGGTCGTGGTATGTATGTATGGTATATGGAGGATTTCCATCGACCCAGTCACTTGATGATGTGGACCGGCGTGTTTGTGCTAGAGGCTCATGAAGCGGCTCCTATGCAGAAGGAGTGCCCGGAGAATGAAGCCGGATTGTAACTGTCACGATTCGGGGAACCCAACACGCTAACACACACACAGACACACACACAGAAAGTGTGCAGTACCGGACCTTAGAGTGGCCGGGCTAAGCACACACAGAATAGTCAGGAGACAAGCCGAGTAAGGGGAACCAGAAAACAGAATAACGAGAAACAAGCCGAGGTCAAAGGGTAGGAGAAAGTCACAAAGTCAGTATAACAAGCCAGGGAGTACGTAACCAGAAAGCACACGTTCAGTATCAATACTCTAAAGCAAAGACCACAACAGGGCACTGAGAGACAGGAAAGGTAAGTATAAATATCCTTGCCTTAATTCTGATTGGATAACTTCCAATCAGAATTAACAAACACACGTGGGGGGTATCTATACCCCCCACTGTGATTGTTGCACTGTCGCTTTAACGCCGGGTCACGTGAGCGACCCCGGCGTACTGATATAGGTGCCGGCTCCCAGCATGCAGCGTTAGACATGCTGCCGCTGGGAGGAGGAGGAGAGGACGCAAGCGGCGTGTCAAGAGGAGAGGACGCCGCTCGCCGACCGGTAAGAGGAGGGGGGACCGCAGGCAGCGACGGACCGAGGGTGAGTGCTGCGAGAGGACTGCAGCCTCCCCTCACCGCTGCCCGCGGAGCCCTGACAGTAACCCAGTTTGGATAGTAATGTTCTGACGCGTGCCGTGAATTTAGCCGTGGTGAGCGGGTGCCCTTGTAGTGATAAGAGCGGAGAGTCTGGTAAGTGCGCGTGATGGGTTGACCGTAGGTGGTCTAGCGCCTTGACCCGACACCAGGCATTATCGGTAGGAAAGAGAGGAATGATGGTGGGGTGTTTTGAGTGTTTAGTTTTTGTTGACGGGCACGTAAGTATGTAGTGATCTTAATAAATCGATAATTAGCCGTTTTTTAATAGAATACTTGTGTACTGCGACACCAATGGGATTAGTGCGCCAGGAGGAAAACGGTGAGGAGGTGAAGGGGCCGATCATGAAACCGTTAGAATCTTCGGAGGAAAGGAGAGTGTCTGTGGAAACTGGATCTTGGCATGCTGACAAGAGGTTGGGACATTCCAGTGTGCCTGAGGGGATGGCTACAAGACCCGTGAAGAAACCCTGTGTGAACCCCGTGGTCAAATACTCCACCAGATGCCTGCTTGGGTGTGTTCTTAGGTTAAAAACCAGGTTGTCGACATTGATGTCGGTTAGTAATTTGTTAGGGGACAACCTGGCCGGGCACATGGTCTTGGTATGCGCCCTACATAGGCGTGCGCAGCCTGTTGCATTAGGGTGTGCACCCTAAAGCACAAACACACACGCAGCGTGTATATGTATTTTTATATACGCATACATACATATACATACACACAGGGACGCCATCAGAAATTTTGGGGCCCCTAACACACCTTAAGGTCTGGGCCCCCCTTCAAGCCCGCCCACATGGCCCGCCTCCAAATCCCGCCCACAGGAATACACACACACACTAACATATACAAATACTGAAACAGACATACACACATGCATAGGGAGATACTGACACACACATATACATGCAGACATACATACTGACAAACATACATATACATACTGCATACTGATATATACATACATACATACATACATACACACACACAGTGGCATACATACACACACACAGTGGCATACACACACACAGTGGCATACACACACTGGCATACATACATACACACACTGGCATACATACATACACACATATACTGGCATACATACATACATACACTGGCATAGACTGGCATACACACATACATACACTGGCATACATACACTGGCACACTGGCATACATACGCTGGCATACATTGGTACACTGGCATACATACACTGGCACACTGGCATACATACATACACTGGCATACATACACTGGCACACTGACATACATACACTGGCACACTGGCATACATACACTGGCATACATACATACACTGGCATACATACACTGGCACACTGACATACATACACTGGCATGCATACACTGGCATACATACATACATACACTGGCATACATACATACACTGGCATACATACATACATACATAGGCATACATACATACACTGGCATACATTGGCACACTGGCATACATACACTGGCATACATACACTGGCACACTGGCATACATACACTGGCATACATACATACACTGGCATACATACACTGGCACACTGGCATACATATACTGGCATACATACATACACTGGCATACATACACTGGCACACTGACATACATACACTGGCATGCATACACTGGCATACATACATACATACACTGGCATACATACATACACTGGCATGCATACATACATACATAGGCATACATACATACACTGGCATACATTGGCACACTGGCATGCATACACTGGCACACTGGCATACATACACTGGCATACATACATACACTGGCATACATACACTGGCATACATACATACACTGACATACATACATACACTGGCACACTGGCATACATACACTGGCACACTGGCATCCATACACTGGCATACATACACTGGCATACATACATACACTGGCATACATACACTGGCATACATACATACACTGGCATACATACACTGGCACACTGGCATACATACACTGGCATACATACACTGGCACACTGGCATACATACATACACTGGCATGCATACACTGGCATACATACATTCACTGGCACACTGGCATACATACATACTGTGGGGATATTTATGGGATAATAATAGTAAACAGTTGAGAATTGCCCACTATTTCAATTCTCAGATCCCAAAGATTGTTATCGTGTAAGTGAAATGTATTCCATATAAATAAAATCACAATTTGTTATAAAAATAGATACAATTTATTGTGACAAATTAAATAATAATAATATGTAACATGCGTGATAATAATCAATGAATATTCAGTATAACATGAGTATGCAATACAATATGGTAATCTCCCAATGGCTAACACAGTCTTAATTGTCAAGAGGATTTATGATGGTAGTTCACAGAACTAGTTGTAGTTCACAGAAAGAAAGTGAAAGTTTCACACAGAGAAAGCTTCCAGCGAATAGCCATAAAAACGTTAGCTGACAGAATAACCCTTTCAATGCTGGCTAGACCTCCTAGGTAATTAAGACCTATTCTCATGTGATTTTAAATAAAATAACATTTATACCAGCTCATTAGTCATTTCCTGGAACCATCCAATAGGGACACTGGGGGTGTGGTTGCCTTCCTTTTAACAATTTAAGTATTTGGTCTATAGAGGGCAGTCTCGTCTTACTAAACATACCTATCCAGGAAAGAGTTAAGTTTTCCTGGTGGCTATTTTGACGTCATTTACCTTATCTTTATAGTGGTCTATAACTTAAGCTTACTGTCAGATCAAAGTGTTTCTTTAAGTTGTGTCCAGACTATGTGTCTGGCAAATTCTGCTATAATTTCTAATATGACAGTTATAATACTAAATATGACCCTTAAATTACAATGGGACTTTCTATGAAATTGGCTCCCCGCTTTATTGGTCCTTATCGTATTATACATAAGGTTAATCCTGTTTCTTATGCCTTGGGTCTGCCTAAGAATCTGCGCATTCCTAATGTCTTTCACACCTCATTGTTGAAGCCTTACGTACGCAACCGCTATACCTGGCATACTCCTCCTCCCCCTCCTGTCTCTGTGGAGGGTCATGAGGAATTCGAAGTGTCTGCTGTTCTTGACTCTCGTTTCCTTAGGGGTCGGCTTCAGTACTTGGTACATTGGAAGGGTTATGGGCCTGAGGAGCGCAGTTGGATTTCAGCTGATGCTGTTCATGCTCCCCGCCTTGTGCGTTCTTTCCATTCACGTTTTCCTGCCAGACCTGGCCCTACCCGTGACCGCTTCTCGCGGTCACTGCCCGCCTTCCTATTAAAGCCGTCGGATGAGCCGCGCGCGGCTCGTGCAGCAGCAGGACCGCGCGCGGCTCGAAGAAAGGACCGCGACCGGCCCCTGGAAAAGGTGAGTAACGCTACAGATACCATGTGAGGGCAATGTTTGGCAGATAGCCCCCTTATTTTGTGTCCTTAATTATGGCAATCCCACATAAGGATAGCAAATAAGCGGGTTGTCTACTAACAAACTGTAAGAGAAGAAATAAAAACAGGGGGTTTTCCTTGAGTTTTAAAAACCTGCAGTTCCTTCTGTCCTCCATGTCCTAAAATCACACAGCAAGATTTATCTGATGTAATAAAACTGTAGCATGCTGCTCCATAAGTAACGTGTTCTCCCAGAAATGCCCACGCATTTCACCAGGTATTTTCTCTGTATTTTCATTTGAAATGAAACGTTCCCACATTTTTAGTGCAGCACACTAGGAGGGTTAATCCCTAAAGTGAGCATTGCCAGGAATTTAAAGGGAATTTTAAATTTTACCACATGGCAGGAGGCGCGAATATTTGCATAACTCTCTTTACTGAAAACTTCCAGCAGCTCAGAAACAGAACAACCAATCCAGAAAAAAGTCAGGGGATACATAAAAGGCCCTGACAGTCTCAGCTTTTCCTCTTTCTTTGTAGCGAATATTAAACAGGTAAATAACATAGAAAAAAACATGACAAGAAACGGAAGTCAAAAAGTTCAACAAAACAGTATGATCCCAAATCCGGGCCGGAACTTCATGAGGAACAGTGGAAAGATGAATCCGTCCCTTGAAGAGAATCAATCACACTGAAGGAAAAAGTGAAAGGCATCGAATTGACAGGTTTGACAGTCTCAGCTCCTACTCTTTCTTTGCTGCTACAGCCTTGGCACAGGTCACAGTTTTTTGTTTGTCCTGGTGATTTACTATTAATTGACTTTTACTACTTGTTTTGTGTTTATACCTACACTTATATTAGAGCTTCATCACTATATGACATATACCTGATCTCCTTATATCCAGGTCAGCTCCCTTCTCCTCCGCACCGGTCCAGTCAGCTCCCCTGTCAGCTCCCAGTGTAAGTCTCGCGGCCACGTGGAGCGTTGCCACGGTAACCCGTGGCAACGCTCTTAACCCTGCGGCTCTCGCGAGGCTTACACTGGGAGCTGACCGGGGAGCTGACCGGACCGGCGCGGAGGAGAAGGGAGCTGACAGGAGCTGCAGGAAAGGTAAGTAAACGCTCTCTGCCAGCCCCCAACAGCCCCTTGTCTGTATTATGGCAATGTAAGTTGCCATAATACAGACATTGACTCGAGTATAAGAGTCTTATTAAAATGTGCCGAAAAACTCGACTTATACTCGAGTATATACGGTATATGTATATTAATATCCAAATACAATTATATGAGGTATGTACAGGTATGTGTATATAAAAGTACATACATATATATATATATATATATATAGTACTTTCTATTTAATTTCAAAACTGTTTAATAACCTTTACTAACGTTTTAAAACCCAGGATCGCGACCGCTGGCGTGGGATTGGCGGGGACCGGTTAGTGCCCTGGATGATGGGGACGTTCTATGCCACCCGCCAGCGTTTAGGACCGCCCCAAAAAGGACGGTTTAGAAGGCCCGCCATCCTTAAGGGGTTAACTATATTTTTATTACCATTAATAAAAGCTGTGGACATATTGACCCATACATTAATGTCAGTGTGTTATTGGGTTATAGTTTGGGAGGTAATTCCACCTGCCTATATGGCGACTATGCGCCTGGCGTGAATCTTTTATATTGTCCTGGTAGAGTTGCTATGGTATGTAATTGGAAATTGCAACCTCATCCTTACGTACATCCAGGGCCAAAGATACCCACTGGGGATACCGGGAAATTTCCCCCTGGGACGTGGCACCTGGGGCTGGGCAGACAGCCCTAATCATGAGACTAAAGCATTTTAACTTATTTTCCCCTTGTACTGTGATAGCCTGTGTCAGTGTGAGGGGATTAATTAGGGAGGTACTGGGGGCTAATGCGACCGTATTTAGCCTGCCAGCGGCTGGGGGGAGCACTTTGAGTCTCTCTTCACAATTCCCAGCAATTTGGGACCTCTTAGGCCCCACCCCCAAGCTCCGCCCCCACATTCAAGCTCTGCCAGAACATGGCAAATCCACATCCCAGTGTTCCCACAGTCTTCAGTGTCAGGTAGGCTTCCGCCCATCACAGTGATTTTGTGTGTATGTGTCTCCTAGGGTCTCCTAGACCGTCTGATAACCGCCCCTGCCTGATTCCAGCTAACCATGGTAGACAAGCCTGGCATTGCCCTAACCAGGTGTAAAAACTTTACCTTAGGTGCACATCTCCTACTAGTTAACATCATTAGCAAGGAAGATTTAAAAGAAGAAAAACTACCACAACAAGAAGACATAGTCTTAAATTAGAGGGACAAAGGTTTAAAAATAATATCAGGAAGTATTACTTTACTGAGAGGGTAGTGGATGCATGGAATAGCCTCCCAGCTGAAGTGGTAGAGGTTAACACAGTAAAGGAGTTTAAGCATGCGTGGGATAGGCATAAGGCTATCCTAACTATAAGATAAGGCCAGGGACTAATGAAAGTATTTAGAAAATTGGGCAGACTAGATGGGCCGAATGGTTCTTATCTGCCGTCACATTCTATGTTTCTATGTTTCTAAGATCTACTAAACAGTGTTAACATGACAGACATGCATTGTGAAGCTTACTGGTTATGCTAATCTTCAACTAACATAAACATTTCAAGTCACTACCTGCAATGCAAATGATATCCTTCAGTATTGATGTACCATCTCATGTATTTACTGGGATAATGCTTTAATCTCATTTCTGTATTGTAACCATACTCTTGTGGCTTGATCCAAAAATAAAGAATTAAAAGAGAGATCTAGGGACCCGGTACGACCAGGAGGAACGGCTCAGTTTCATTCCTACTCTAAAAGGAATAACGCAATGTTTCAATCACTGGGAAAACCACCTTAAAATAATATACAGATGGCATTTGGCACCATATAGAATAAAGGAAAATGAGCACACGTTTTTCGGATAATTGCTGGAGAAATTGTGGCTTGGTTGGTCCTCTTTCACATATTCTCTGGTATTGTCCAAAGTTAACAAAATATTGGAAAGACGTTCATAAATTCATTCAAAATGTGAATCCTAACATCTCCGTATTAACCTCAGAATTGGTTTTGTTTTAAAAATTCCCAAGTTCACTTGAAAAATCATTATTGGACATATTGTCACTGCTGCCACTACAGTTGTCCCCAGACACTGGAGGTCACCTGCCATTCCATCAGTTAAAGAAGATCTCAGTTCTATTCTGGAGAATAAAAGTTATGAATTGGCCATTAGACAGCCTGCTCAGTTGCCGGACAATCTTACTTACAATTGGGAAATGTGAGAACAAAAATGTTAGAAAGGAATATAAGCTTTAAATGTTTCTTATGTGGAGAGTTAATGTTTATGTTGTTAATCTGCCGTAGTTATGTGACTTATTTTACTTGGTTCTACTACCCAGAGTCGAGATAAAAGGTATAAGACACCTTTAGAATTTGTATTGATTTTTTAAAATTTAATTATTTTATTTTTGTATATAAATATAATTTTTTTTCATAGATATTCTATTTATAATTGTTTTAATTACTACTTATTAATGCAATTGTGTCATATATAAGAGTTATGGGCCATTATACAAATAATAGTATTTAATAAGACCTGTTTATTGTGAAATATTGTTTTTTTGATTATGTAAACATATATTGTGTTGTACATTCATTGAATATATATATAGTTTAATTTGTAAGTTGTAGAAATGTTTCTTAATAAACATAATAAAAATGCTGGATTTAAAAACTTCTTCAGGTCCTTTATTATTGATGAAGTCCTATTGGTATTCCTTTGTTCTTGAACTTTATTGATTTGCATAAAGTATCTGTGATGTCATAACAAGTAAACCATCAGTGGTGAAAGGCAGCAGATAGGTCATATCACTGTTGTATGTCATTGCAGCAGGTTGCAAACGTTATTGATCGCACAAATTGTGGAAAAGACAAAAAAAGAAAATATCATAGCACAGCAGGTGCACCTACATTGATAGGGCTTTACAGTCCATGTCGAAATTTGAAATGGAGCGCGAGAGGAAGCGCCCCAAAAACAGGAGCTTTAATTACGGAGTGAAAGACCAACCACGGGAACAGCTTAACTTCCGGGATGCTTCACGCCAGATCCATCAACATCTAGCTAGAAACCGTCGATTTGACCAGAACATGGAAAAAAGACGTTCTGTGCAAGATAAAATAGATGAATCGGAGAGGCAGAACTATCCCCAAAACTGTCAGTCCCAATGTGGAGGAGAGGTTGGCAGAAGGCAAGAGAAGAGAAAGTTGCAAAATGTTAACCATGCCAGGAAGGTGCCCAAAGATGACCCGCAGTTTGGGAGATCCCAACAGTGTAGAGGGAATAGCACCAAGAATGGTCATTGGCATGAGGTTAAAAGTGGCAGAGGAGAACCTGGCCAAACTCAGGTCAATGAAAGCCCAGTGTTTTGCAGTCGTAAACTCAAAAGATGCTGGGAAGGTAAGCTAATTTTTTTCCTCTTCACCTACTGTTTCCGTTTGTCAAACGTGTTTTATTAGAATTGTTGATGTTTTTTTTTTTTTCCTGTTGTACGGCGCTGCAGAATATGTCAGCACTATATAAATCATTGTAATTGTTATTTAAGGTCAAGCCGAAGCAAAAGATGGGGACGGCTTTCATCCTAAAAGAAAACAGAATGCAGATATGGAGTACAGTCCTCCCAAAATGACACTAGATGAGCTGGATAAAAAACTGGCAGATTACGACCTACCTACTCAAAGGCTGCCAGTTAAATCAACGGACCTCAACTATCCCCAAAATTGTCAGTCTCAGTTTGGGAGATCCCAACAGATTAGAGGTAATAGCACCAAGGATGGTCATTGTCCTGAAGTAAAAAGGGGCAGAGTGGAAGCTGGCCAAACTAAGGCCAATGAAAGCCCAGCGTTTTGCAGTCGTAAACGCAAAAGATGCTGGGAAGGTAAGCTCGCTTGTTTCCTCTTCATCTACTGTTTCCGTTTGTCAAAGGTGTTTTATTAGAATTGTTTATGTTTTTTTTTTTTACCTGTTGTACGGCGCTGCAGAATATGTCAGCACTATATAAATCATTGTAATTGTTATTTAAGGTCAAGCCGAAGCCAAAGATGGGGACGGTTTCCATCACAAAAGAAAACGGAATGCAGATATGGAGTACAGTCCTCCCAGAATTACACTAGAGGAGCTGGATAAAAAACTGGCAGAATACGACCTACCTACTCAAAGTCTGCCAGTTAAATCAACGGACTTCAACTATCCCCAAAATGGTCAGTCTCAGTTTGGGAGATCCCAACAGATTAGAGGGGATAGCACCAAGGATGGTCGATGTCCAGAAGTAAAAAGGGGCAGAGTGGAAGCAGGTCAAACTAAGGCCGATGAAAGCCCAGTGTTTTGCAGTCGTAAACGCAAAAGATGCTGGGAAGGTAAGCTCATTTGTTTCCTCTTCATCTACTGTTTCTGTTTGTCAGATGCGTTTTGTTAGAATTGTTTCTTTTTTTTTTCCTATTGTACTGCGCTGCAGGATATGTCAGCACTATATAAATCATTGTAATTGTTATTTAAGGTGAAGCTGAAGCCAAAGATGGGGACGGTTTCCATCACAAAAGAAAACGGAATGCAGATATGGAGTACAGTCCTCCTAGAATGACACTAGAGGAGCTGGATAAAAAACTGGCAGAATACGACCTACCTACTCAAAGTCTGCCAGTTAAATCAACGGACTTCAACAATCCCCAAAATTGTCCGTCTCAGTTTGGGAGATCCCAACAGATTAGAGGGGATAGCACCAAGGATGGTCGATGTCCAGAAGTAACAAGGGGCAGAGAGGAAGCTGGCCAAACTAAGGCCAATGAAAGCCCAGTGTTTCGCAGTCGTAAACGCAAAAGATGCTGGGAAGGTAAGCTCATTTGTTTCCTCTTCATCTACTGTTTCTGTTTGTCAAATGGGTCTTGTTAGAATTGTATGTCTTCTTTTTTACCAATTGTACTGCGCTGCAGAATATGTCAGCACTATATAAAATCTTGGAATTGTTATTGAAGGTCAAGCTGAAGATGAGGACGGTTTCCAGCCCAAAAGACAACGGGTCGCAGATATAGATTTCACTTCTCCCAGAATAACACTAGAGGAGCTGGTTAAAAAGCTGTCAGAAATACGTGTAGAAAGCCGGCCAGTTACATCAATGGACGTCAACCATCCCGGCACACAAGACTCATCAGTTGAAGATATGGAAGTCGATTAGTCGACAGTTCTGAGTTTAGTGAATAACCCTATAGGTGAAATAACCCCTATAGTGCTGAACTCTGAAAAAAAAAGGATTTGCAAAATAATTAGATTATTAACACACATTATTAGACACAGACATGCAGGGATGCCATCAGAAATTTTGGGGCCCCTAACACAGCTTAAGATCTGGGCCCCCTTCAAGCCCGCCCACAGGGCCCGCCTCCAAATCCCGCCCACAGGAATACACACACACACTAACATATACAAATACTGAAACAGACATACACACATGCATAGGGAGATACTGACACACACATATACATGCAGACATACATACTGACAAACATACATATACATACTGCATACTGATATATACATACATACATACATACACACAGTGGCATACATACACACACACAGTGGCATACACACACACAGTGGCATACACACACTGGCATTCATACATACACACACTGGCATACATACATACACACATATACTGGCATACATACATACATACATACATACACTGGCATAGACTGGCATACACACATACATACACTGGCATACATACACTGGCATACATACACTGGCACACTGGCATACATACACTGGCATACATTGGTACACTGGCATACATACACTGGCACACTGGCATACATACACTGGCATACATACATACACTGGCATACATACACTGGCATACATACATCCACTGGCACACTGGCATACATACATCCACTGGCACACTGGCATACATACACTGGCACACTGGCATACATATACTGGCATACATACATACACTGGCATACATACACTGGCACACTGACATACATACACTGGCATGCATACACTGGCATACATACATACATACACTGGCATACATACATACACTGGCATACATACATACATAGGCATACATACATACACTGGCATACATTGGCACACTGGCATGCATACACTGGCACACTGGCATACATACACTGGCATACATACATACACTGGCATACATACACTGGCATTCTTACATACACTGACATACATACACTGGCACACTGGCATACATACACTGGCACACTGGCATACATACACTGGCATACATACACTGGCATACATACATACACTGGCATACATACACTGGCATACATACATACACTGGCATGCATACACTGGCATACATAAATTCACTGGCACACTGGCATACATACATACTGTGGGGATATTTATGGGATAATAATAGTAAACAGTTGAGAATTGCCCACTATTTCAATTCTCAGATCCCAAAGATTGTTATCGTGTAAGTGAAATGTATTCCATATAAATAAAATCACAATTTGTTATAAAAATAGATACAATTTATTGTGACAAATTAAATAATAATAATATGTAACATGCGTGATAATAATCAATGAATATTCAGTATAACATGAGTATGCAATACAATATGGTAATGTAAAAACATCTCCCAATGGCTAACACAGTCTTAATTGTCAAGAGGATTTATGATGGTAGTTCACAGAAAGAAAGTGAAAGTTTCACACAGAGAAAGCTTCCAACGAATAGCCATAAAAACGTTAGCTGACAGAATAACCCTTTCAATGCTGGCTAGACCTCCTAGGTAATTAAGACCTATTCTCATGTGATTTTAAATAAAATAACATTTATACCAGCTCATTAGTCATTTCCTGGAACCATCCAATAGGGACACTGGGGGTGTGGTTGCCTTCCTTTTAACAATTTAAGTATTTGGTCTATAGAGGGCAGTCTCGTCCCACTAAACATACCTATCCAGGAAAGAGTTAAGTTTTCCTGGTGGCTATTTTGACGTCATTTACCTTATCTTTATAGTGGTCTATAACTTAAGTTTACTGTCAGATCAAAGTGTTTCTTTAAGTTGTGTCCAGACTATGTGACTGGCAAATTCTGCTATAATTTCTAATATTACAGTTATAATACTAAATATGACCCTTAAATTACAATGGGACTTTCTATGAAATTGGTTCCCCGCTTTATTGGTCCTTATCGTATTATACATAAGGTTAATCCTGTTTCTTATGCCTTGGGTCTGCCTAAGAATCTGCGCATTCCTAATGTCTTTCACACCTCATTGTTGAAGCCTTACGTACGCAACCGCTATACCCGGCATACTCCTCCTCCCCCTCCTGTCTCTGTGGAGGGTCATGAGGAATTCGAAGTGTCTGCTGTTCTTGACTCTCGTTTCCTTAGGGGTCGGCTTCAGTACTTGGTACATTGGAAGGGTTATGGGCCTGAGGAGCGCAGTTGGATTTCAGCTGATGCTGTTCATGCTCCCCGCCTTGTGCGTTCTTTCCATTCACGTTTTCCTGCCAGACCTGGCCCTACCCGTGACCGCTTCTCGCGGTCACTGCCCGCCTTCCTATTAAAGCCGTCGGATGAGCCGCGCGCGGCTCGTGCAGCAGCAGGACCGCGCGCGGCTCGAAGAAAGGACCGCGACCGGCCCCTGGAAAAGGTGAGTAACGCTACAGATACCATGTGAGGGCAATGTTTGGCAGATAGCCCCCTTATTTTGTGTCCTTAATTATGGCAATCCCACATAAGGATAGCAAATAAGCGGGTTGTCTACTAACAAACTGTAAGAGAAGAAATAAAAACAGGGGGTTTTCCTTGAGTTTTAAAAACCTGCAGTTCCTTCTGTCCTCCATGTCCTAAAATCGCACAGCAAGATGTATCTGATGTAATAAAACTGTAGCATGCTGCTCCATAAGTAACGTGTTCTCCCAGAAATGCCCACGCATTTCACCAGGTATTTTCTCTATATTTTCATTTGAAATGAAACGTTCCCACATTTTTAGTGCAGCACACTAGGAGGGTTAATCCCTAAAGTGAGCATTGCCAGGAATTTAAAGGGAATTTTAAATTTTACCACATGACAGGAGGCGCGAATATTTGCATAACTCTCTTTACTAAAAAACTTCCAGCAGCTCAGAAACAGAACAACCAATCCAGAAAAAAGTCAGGGGATACATAAAAGGCCCTGACAGTCTCAGCTTTTCCTCTTTCTTTGTAGCGAATATTAAACAGGTAAATAACATAGAAAAAAACATGACAAGAAACGGAAGTCAAAAAGTTCAACAAAACAGTATGATCCCAAATCCGGGCCGGAACTTCATGAGGAACAGTGGAAAGATGAATCCGTCCCTTGAAGAGAATCAATCACACTGAAGGAAAAAGTGAAAGGCGTCGAATTGACAAGTTTGACAGTCTCAGCTCCTACTCTTTCTTTGCTGCTACAGCCTTGGCACAGGTCACAGTTTTTTGATTACCCTGGTGATTTACTATTTATTGACTTTTACTACTTGTTTTGTGTTTATACCTACACTTATATTAGAGCTTCATCACTATATGACATATACCCGATCTCCTTATTATATCCAGGTCAGCTCCCTTCTCCTCCGCGCCGGTCCAATCAGCTCCCCTGTCAGCTCCCAGTGTAAGTCTCGCGGCCACGTGGAGCGTTGCCACGGTAACCCGTGGCAACGCTCTTAACCCCGCGGCTCTCGCGAGGCTTACACTGGGAGCTGACCGGGGAGCTGACCGGACCGGCGCGGAGGAGAAGGGAGCTGACAGGAGCTGCAGGAAAGGTAAGTAAACGCTCTCTGCCAGCCCCCAACAGCCCCTTGTCTGTATTATGGCAATGTAAGTTGCCATAATACAGACATTGACTCGAGTATAAGGGTCTTATTAAAATGTGCTGAAAAACTCGACTTATACTCGAGTATACACGGTATATGTTTATTAATATCCAAATACAATTATATGAGGTATGTACAGGTATGTGTATATAAAAGTACATACATATATATATATATATATATAGTACTTTCTATTTAATTTCAAAACTGTTTAATAACCTTTACTAACGTTTTAAAACCCAAGATCGCGACCGCTGGCATGGGATTGGCGGGGACCGGTTAGTGCCCTGGATGATGGGGACGTTCTATGCCACCCGCCAGCATTTAGGACCGCCCCAAAAAGGACGGTTTAGAAGGCCCGCCATCCTTAAGGGGTTAACTATATTTTTTTTACCATTAATAAAAGCTGTGGACATATTGACCCATACATTAGTGTCAGTGTGTTATTGGGTTATAGTTTGGGAGGTAATTCCACCTGCCTATATGGCGACTATGCGCCTGGCGTGAATCTTTTATATTGTCCTGGTAGAGTTGCTATGGTATGTAATTGGAAATTGCAACCTCATCCTTACGTACATCCAGGGCCAAAGTTACCCACTGGGGATACCGGGAAATTTCCCCCTGGGACGTGGCACCTGGGGCTGGGCAGACAGCCCTAATCATGAGACTAAAGCATTTTATATTATTTTCCCCTCGTGCTGTGATAGCCTGTGTCAGTGTGAGGGGATTAATGAGGGAGGTACTGGGGGCTAATGCGACCGTATTTAGCCTGCCAGCGGCTGGGGGGAGCACTTTGAGTCTCTCTTCACAATTCCCAGCAATTTGGGACCTCTTAGGCCCCCCCCCCCCCAAGCTCCACCCCCACATTCAAGCTCTGTCAGAACATGGCAAATCCACATCCCAGTGTTCCCACAGTCTTCAGTGTCAGGTAGGCTTCCGCCCATCACAGTGATTTTGTGTGTATGTGTCTCCTAGGGTCTCCTAGACCGTCTGATAACCGCCCCTGCCTGATTCCAGCTAGCCATGGTAGACAAGCCTGACATTGCCCTAACCAGATGTAAAAACTTTACCTTAGGTGCACATCTCCCACTCAGGGCCGGATTAACATAGGGGCTGATGGAGCTGCAGCTCCAGGCCCAGACCCATGGAATAGGCCCATTTTAAAAATAAAAATAAAAAGTTTTTTGTTTTTTTTACACACTACTCTTAGGTTTGCCATCTGACTGGTATTTTACTTGCACAGCCGGTATTTGAAGCTGCCTGGCCGTGCCGGTATTGCAGTAATACCGGTAATACAAATGCAGGTATTTTTCTCAAAATAAATGGAGATTACTCTGCAATACCAGCACCGGCCAGTAGGGGTCACTGTATGTGGAGAGAGGCAGATATAGGAAGTTACAGCATATCCCTGCCTCTCTCTACTACTTACTGATCTGTGGGGGAGCAGCAACACAGCACAGAGTCCAGACAGCAGCTCTACAGCTCAGGTAAGTGAGGGATGGGGGGAAAGGCAGCAGGGAGACATGGGGACACTGAGACTCTAGGGGACACATGTGGACACTGAAACACTAGGGAACACTGAGACACTAGGGGACACAGACACTAGGGGACACAGACACTAGGGGACACAGACACTAGGGGACACAGACACTGGGATACCTGGAAACACAGACACTTGGGGACACTGGAAAACATGGGGACACTGAGACACTTGGGGACACTGGAAAACATAGGGACACTGAGACACTGGGACACATGGGGATGCTGAGACACATGGGGATGCTGTGAGACATAGGGACATTGGGAGACATTGGGACACGGAGACACTATGTCCCGATTTCTCCCAGTGTTCCCATGTCCCCCATCCAGTGTCGCTAGTGTCTCAGTGTCCCCAAGTCTCCCAGTGTCTGTGTCCAATGTCTCTCAGTGTGCCTAGTGTCCCCATGTGTCCCAGTGTCCCTATATGTCCCAGTGTCCCCATGTATATGTCCACAACTGTCCCCATGTCTCCCAGTGTCCCCAAGTGTCTGTCTCCCAGCCAGTGTCCCCTAGTCTCCCAGTGTCCCCAAGTCTCCCAATGTCCCCTTGTCTCCCAGCGTCTGTGTTCCCATGTCTCTGTGTCCCTAGTGCCTTAGTGTCCCCAAATGTTTCAGTGTCCCCATGTCTCCCAGTGTCTGTGTCCCTAGTGTCTCAGTGTCCCTATTTCTCCCAGTTTCCCTAAATGTCTCAGTGTCCCCAAGTCTCCCAGTGTCTGTGTCCCATGTCTCTCAGTGTGCCTAGTGTCCCCATGTGTCCCAGTGTCCCTATATGTCCCCATGTATATGTCCACAACTGTCCCCATGTCTCCCAGTGTCCCCAAGTGTCCGTCTCCCAGACAGTGTCCCCTAGTCTCCCAGTGTCCCCAAGTCTCCCAATGTCCCCTTGTCTCCCAGCGTCTGTGTTCCCATGTCTCTGTGTCCCTAGTGTCTTAGTGTCCCCAAATGTTTCAGTGTCCCCATGTCTCCCAGTGTCTGTGTCCCTAGTGTCTCAGTGTCCCTATTTCTCCCAGTTTCCCTAAATGTCTCAGTGTCCCCATGTCTCTCAGTGTCCCCATGTCTCACTGTGTCCCCAGTATCCTAGTGACATGGGGACACACTGAGACATTGGGACACTGGGAGAAATGGGGACACTGAGACACTTGGAGACTAGGGGACTGGGCGACATGGGGACACTGACACTGTGATACATAGGGACACTGAGACACTGGGTGACTTGCAAGACTGAGACACTGGGAGCAATCCATCTATACAGCAGAATCAAACTGTGAGTAGTTTGTTGGTGATTTTACAGAATTTTCTCTGATGTCACTCCTTGTGATTACACAAATGATTAAGGCTGGTATTTTTTTTCCAAGAAAGGTGGCAACCCTAACTACTCTTCACAAACTCTTGCTTAAATGAGCATTGTAGGGTCAGGTACACAATCATGTAGTTCTGACCCTATTATGTTAAAACCACCACCCTGGCCCCTTCTTGCCTCCCTAAGTATAGTAAAATATAACTTGTATTCAAGTCTGCTGCTGGCTCTGCATCTGAACTGACTGTCTGCTGACATCATCAGAAGTGGTGGTCTGAGCAAATTACAATACTGCCCCATAAGATTGGCTGAGACTGTCAACTAGGCAGGTCAGGGGCAGAGCCAGCACAAGTCCAACATAGTCCTGGTCAATCAGCATCTCCTCATGAAGATAAATTGAATCAATGCATCTCTATGAGGAAAGTTCAGTGTCTGCATGCAGAGGGTGAAGACACTAAATGGCAGTGCTGCCCCAGGAAGCACCTCCAGCAGCCATCTAAGGAGTGGCCAGTGGAGTTATTTTCTCTGAAAATAGTGTTTACTGCAAAAAGCTTGAATGGAATGATTCTACTTACCTGAACAAATACAATACGCTGTAGTTGTTATGGTGACTATAGTGTCCCTTTAAGTTTGGAAGCTTAAGAGGGATGTATGGGAACACAACTTGTGTGGACTGGCTGACAATAAAATTAGTTTAGTTAATGCAGACGTTGGTCTCTCTAACACTGTGGCATGTCCCCTTTCTTCTACACTCACTACATACACATTTTCTCTGTCTCAGACAATATACCAGGAACTTCTGCCTGCTAGTCAGAAGGTAAGGAGACAAGTGGACCAGCGAGTGCTAGGGGACAGTCCTTAGAAAGCATGGAGTGAGCGCATCATTAGACGCATTTATGTCAAGCTCAGGGTGCTGCCTGCATAGTATGCCCTTAGTTGGACAGCCTGCATGATTGGCGGGCAGGCTGACATGCATTCATGCCAGGCTGTCCTTCAAATTCTTTGAAAAAACATGCCCCCTTTTTGGGCATGTTCACCCCCTTTGGCGGGTCTGGTAACGTGATTCGCGCCAGTGGCACACCCTTTTACCCCACCCATTGACTTCCTGCTTCACTGGACACTGCTATTAGGGGGTATGGATTTACTTGAAAGATGAAAGCATAAATTAGATAAAGAGATTAGTGTGGCGAAACCAACCTCGCCACTGGGCATTGGAGAAGCCTCTTTGCCCGCCTCCTACCTGCTGACTATGGCCCCTGGGTTATTTGGCCCTTCAAGTACAATATTTGGGCATATTGGATTTGTATGGTGCTGCTGCTGGCCCTTTAAAAACCATCTGGGGACATACTCTGGAGTTACTGGGTGGCCACCATTCCATGTATCAGAGGCACATGGTGAGAACAATGGATGAAGCACATGGTGAGAACAATGGATGGCGGCCATTTTAACTCACAGACACTGTTGTGACTTTTCTACACGGTGCCATCTCGCCGGTATTTGGTGCACAAAGACATCGTGCAGTAGTTTTAAACTATACGACAGGGGACACATTATACAGTAATTATTTTTCATATAGCCTGTATATGTTCTGCGGAATCTGCATTAAACTGTATCTTCCAAACTACTGAACGGATCTGGGTGAATTTTGGATATGTGGTTCACCCAGATCCCCCGGTTCTGAGGATATTATGGGGTTATTGCATGTTTTGGGGTCCCTGTGATGTGTTTTATAAAACTGTATTCCTCTGCCTGTGATAACGATATTACCCATTGTGTTCAGTAATCATATCACATGCAGAGGGGAGGATTTTGTGTGGGGGTGTCTGTGTGTATTGTACGGATTGATTGGTTGTTCTGTAAAACCCTGTGGGCAGTACTATGTTTGTGGATTGGGAATAAAAGAGTTCCTGCTTAACCCTCAAAGTGAAGTGTCGTCTCATTATTGGGGGAGGATTTATTGTATGCTGTTCCAGTTTGACTGCTAGGAGTGTAAACCTATTCGTATGGTTTTTCCTATTCAACTGTCTACAGCATTCATATGCTTGAGAGTACTCATATGCTTCTCTGATTCGGTGGTTGTGGTGTCTTCTGCAGTGATTGGAGTCCTCAGGAAACGCTAGGAGCATCCTTTAACGGAGGTACCCAGTCGGGGTGCCAGGTGATCCGTTACAATTAGCATAGAGTGTGTGTTTTCTTATAGCTGCATCCTTTGAGTTTCCATCCAGCACCATCTCCATCAGATACATGACGCTTGGGAGGTAGGACTGTTTGTGTTTTTGGTCGATACGATTCTGTAATTAGGCCCCTCATAATTGTCAGCTCCAGGCCCACTGGGCTCCTAATCTGGCCCTGCTCCCACTAGTTAACATCATTAGCAAGGAAGATTTAAAAGAAGAAAAACTACCACAACAAGAGGACATAGTCTTAAATTAGAGGGACAAAGGTTTAAAAATTATATCAGGAAGTATTACTTTACTGAGAGGGTAGTGGATGCATGGAATAGCCTCCCAGCTGAAGTGTTAGAGGTTAACACAGTAAAGGAGTTTAAGCATGCGTGGGATAGGCATAAGGCTATCCTAACTATAAGATAAGGCCAGGGACTAATGAAAGTATTTAGAAAATTGGGCAGACTAGATGGGCCGAATGGTTCTCATCTGCCGTCACATTCTATGTTTCTATGTTTCTAAGATCTACTAAACAGTGTTAACATGACAGAAATGCATTGTGAAGCTTACTGGTTATGCTAATCTTCAACTAACATAAACATTTCAAGTCACTACCTGCAATGCAAATTATATCCTTCAGTATTGATGTACCATCTCATGTATTTACTGGGATAATGCTTTAATCTCATTTCTGTATTGTAACCATACTCTTGTGGCTTGATCCAAAAATAAAGAATTAAAAGAGAGATCTAGGGACCCGGTACGACCAGGAGGAACGGCTCAGTTTCATTCCTACTCTAAAAGGAATAAAGCAGTGTTTCATTCACTGGGAAAACCACCTTAAAATAATATACAGATGGCATTTGGCACCATATAGAATAAAGGAAAATGAGCACACGTTTTTCGGATAATTGCTGGAGAAATTGTGGCTTGGTTGGTCCTCTTTCACATATTCTCTGGTATTGTCCAAAGTTAACAAAATATTGGAAAGACGTTCATAAATTCATTCAAAATGTGAATCCTAACATCTCCGTATTAACCTCAGAATTGGTTTTGTTTTAAAAAGTTCCCAAATTCACTTGAAAAATCATTATTGGACATATTGTCACCGCTGCCACTACAGTTGTCCCCAAACACTGGAGGTCACCTGCCATTCCATCAGTTAAAGAAGATCTCAGTTCTATTCTGGAGAATAAAAGTTATGAATTGGCCATTAGACAGCCTTCTCAGTTGCCCGACAATCTTACTTACAATTGGGAAATGTGAGAACAAAAATGTTAGAAAGGAATATAAGCTTTAAATGTTTCTTAATGTGGAGAGTTAATGTTTATGTTGTTAATCTGCCGTAGTCATGTGACTTATTTTACTTGGTTCTACTACCCAGAGTCAAGATAAAAGGTATAAGACACCTTTAGAATTTTTATTGATTTTTTAAAATTTAATTATTTTATTTTTGTATATAAATATAATTTTTTTTTCATAGATATTCTATTTATAATTGTTTTAATTACTACTTATTAATGCAATTGTGTCATATATAAGAGTTATGGGCCATTATACAAATAATAGTATTTAATAAGACCTGTTTATTGAGAAATATTGTTTTTTTTTATTATGTAAACATATATTGTGTTGTACATTAATTGAATATATATATAGTTTAATTTGTAAGTTGTAGAAATGTTTCTTAATAAACATAATAAAAAGGCTGGATTTAAAAACTTCTTCAGGTCCTTTATTATTGATAAAGTCCTATTGGTATTCCTTTGTTCTTGAACTTTATTGATTTGCATAAAGTATCTGTGATGTCATAACAAGTAAACCATCAGTGGTGAAAGGCAGCAGATAGGTCATATCACTGTTGTATGTCACTGCAGCAGGTTGCAAACGTTATTGATCGCACAAATTGTGGAAAAGACAAAAAAAGAAAATATCATAGCACAGCAGGTGCACCTACATTGATAGGGCTTTACAGTCCATGTCGAAATTTGAGATGGAGCGCGAGAGGAAGCGCCCCAAAAACAGGAGCTTTAATTACGGAGTGAAAGACCAACCACGGGAACAGCTTAACTTCCGGGATGCTTCACGCCAGATCCATCAACATCTAGCTAGAAACCGTCGATTTGACCAGAACATGGAAAAAAGACGTTCTGTGCAAGATAAAATAGATGAATCGGAGAGGCAGAACTATCCCCAAAACTGTCAGTCCCAATGTGGAGGAGAGGTTGGCAGAAGGCAAGAGAAGAGAAAGTTGCAAAATGTTAACCATGCCAGGAAGGTGCCCAAAGATGACCCGCAGTTTGGGAGATCCCAACAGTGTAGAGGGAATAGCACCAAGAATGGTCATTGGCATGAGGTTAAAAGTGGCAGAGGAGAACCTGGCCAAACTCAGGTCAATGAAAGCCCAGTGTTTTGCAGTCGTAAACTCAAAAGATGCTGGGAAGGTAAGCTAATTTTTTTTCCTCTTCACCTACTGTTTCCGTTTGTCAAACGTGTTTTATTAGAATTGTTGATGTTTGTGTTTTTTTTTACCTGTTGTACGGCGCTGCAGAATATGTCAGCACTATATAAATCATTGTAATTGTTATTTAAGGTCAAGCCGAAGCAAAAGATGGGAACGGCTTTCATCCTAAAAGAAAACAGAATGCAGATATGGAGTACAGTCCTCCCAAAATGACACTAGAGGAGCTGGATAAAAAACTGGCAGATTACGACCTACCTACTCAAAGGCTGCCAGTTAAATCAACGGACCTCAACTATCCCCAAAATTGTCAGTCTCAGTTTGGGAGATCCCAACAGATTAGAGGTAATAGCACCAAGGATGGTCATTGTCCTGAAGTAAAAAGGGGCAGAGTGGAAGCTGGCCAAACTAAGGCCAATGAAAGCCCAGCGTTTTGCAGTCGTAAACGCAAAAGATGCTGGGAAGGTAAGCTCGCTTGTTTCCTCTTCATCTACTGTTTCCGTTTGTCAAAGGTGTTTTATTAGAATTGTTGATGTTTTTTTTTTTTACCTGTTGTACGGCGCTGCAGAATATGTCAGCACTATATAAATCATTGTAATTGTTATTTAAGGTCAAGCCGAAGCCAAAGATGGGGACGGTTTCCATCACAAAAGAAAACGGAATGCAGATATGGAGTACAGTCCTCCCAAAATGACACTAGAGGAGCTGGATAAAAAACTGGCAGATTACGACCTACCTACTCAAAGGCTGCCAGTTAAATCAACGGACTTCAACTATCCCCAAAATTGTCCGTCTCAGTTTGGGAGATCCCAACAGATTAGAGGGGATAGCACCAAGGATGGTCGATGTCCAGAAGTAAAAAGGGGCAGAGTGGAAGCAGGTCAAACTAAGGCCAATGAAAGCCCAGTGTTTTGCAGTCGTAAACGCAAAAGATGCTGGGAAGGTAAGCTCATTTGTTTCCTCTTCATCTACTGTTTCTGTTTGTCAGATGCGTTTTGTTAGAATTGTTTCTTTTTTTTTTACCTATTGTACTGCGCTGCAGGATATGTCAGCACTATAGAAATCATTGTAATTGTTATTTAAGGTGAAGCTGAAGCCAAAGATGGGGACGGTTTCCATCACAAAAGAAAACGGAATGCAGATATGGAGTACAGTCCTCCTAGAATGACACTAGAGGAGCTGGATAAAAAACTGGCAGAATACGACCTACCTACTCAAAGTCTGCCAGTTAAATCAACGGACTTCAACTATCCCCAAAATTGTCCGTCTCAGTTTGGGAGATCCCAACAGATTAGAGGGGATAGCACCAAGGATGGTCGATGTCCAGAAGTAAAAAGGGGCAGAGAGGAAGCTGGCCAAACTAAGGCCAATGAAAGCCCAGTGTTTCGCAGTCGTAAACGCAAAAGATGCTGGGAAGGTAAGCTCATTTGTTTCCTCTTCATCTACTGTTTCTGTTTGTCAAATGGGTCTTGTTAGAATTGTATGTCTTCTTTTTTACCAATTGTACTGCGCTGCAGAATATGTCAGCACTATATAAAATCTTGGAATTGTTATTGAAGGTCAAGCTGAAGATGAGGACGGTTTCCAGCCCAAAAGACAACGAGTCGCAGATATAGACTTCACTTCTCCCAGAATAACACTAGAGGAGCTGGTTAAAAAGCTGTCAGAAATACGTGTAGAAAGCCGGCCAGTTACATCAATGGACGTCAACCATCCCGGCACACAAGACTTATCAGTTGAAGATATGGAAGTCGATTAGTCGACAGTTCTGAGTTTAGTGAATAACCCTATAGGTGAAATAACCCCTATAGTTCTGAACTCTGAAAAAAAAAAGGATTTGCAAAATAATTAGATTATTAACACACATTATTAGACACAGACAGGCAGGGACGACATCAGAAATTTTGGGGCCCCTAACACAGCTTAAGGCCTCCAAATCCCGCCCACAGGAATACACACACACACTAACATATACAAATACTGAAACAGACATACACACATGCATAGGGAGATACTGACACACACATATACATGCAGACATACATACTGACAAACATACATATACATACTGCATACTGATATATAAATACATACATACATACACTCACACAGTGGCATACATACACACACAGTGGCATACACACACTGGCATACATACATACACACACTGGCATACATACATACATACACTGGCATAGACTGGCATACACACATACATACACTGGCATACATACACTGGCATACATACACTGGCACACTGGCATACATACACTGGCATACATTGGCACACTGGCATACATACACTGGCATACATACACTGGCACACTGGCATACATACATACACTGGCATACATACACTGGCATACATACATACATACACTGGCATACATACATACATACACTGGCATACATACATACATAGGCATACATACATACACTGGCACACTGGCATACATACACTGGCACACTGGCATACATATACTGGCATACATACATACACTGGCATACATACACTGGCACACTGACATACATACACTGGCATACATACATACACTGGCATACATACATACATAGGCATACATACATACACTGGCATACATTGGCACAGTGGCATACATACACTGGCATACATACACTGGCACACTGGCATACATACACTGTCACACTGGCATACATACACTGGCATACATACATACACTGGCATACATACACTGGCATACATGCATACACTGGCATACATGCATACACTGGCATACATGCATACACTGGCACACTGGCATACATACATACACTGGCATACATACATACACTGGCATACATACACTGGCATACATACATACACTGGCATGCATACACTGGCATACATACATACTGTGGGGATATTTATGGGATAATAATAGTAAACAGTTGAGAATTGCCCACTATTTCAATTCTCAGATCCCAAAGATCGTTATCGTGTAAGTGAAATGTATTCCATATAAATAAAATCACAATTTGTTATAAAAAAATAGATACAATTTATTGTGACAAATTAAATAATAATAATAATATGTAACATGCGTGATAATAATCAATGAATATTCAGTATAACATGAGTATGCAATACAATATGGTAATGTAGAAACATCTCCCAATGGCTAACACAGTCTTAATTGTCAAGAAGATTTATGATGGTAGTTCACAGAAAGAAAGTGAAAGTTTCACACAGAGAAAGCTTCCAGCGAATAGCCATAAAAACGTTAGCTGACAGTTAGAATAACCCTTTCAATGCTGGCTAGACCTCCTAGGTAATTAAGACCTATTCTCATGTGATTTTAAATAAAATAACATTTATACCAGCTCATTAGTCATTTCCTGGAACCATCCAATAGGGACACTGGGGGTGTGGTTGCCTTCCTTTTAACAATTTGAGTATTTGGTCTATAGAGGGCAGTCTCGTCCAACTAAACATACCTATCCAGGAAAGAGTTAAGTTTTCCTGGTGGCTATTTTGACGTCATTTACCTTATCTTTATAGTGGTCTATAACTTAAGTTTACTGTCAGATCAAAGTGTTTCTTTAAGTTGTGTCCAGACTATGTGTCTGGCAAATTCTGCTATAATTTCTAATATGACAGTTATAATACTAAATATGACCCTTAAATTACAATGGGACTTTTATACATTATCGAAAGTAAAATTAAATGATTTAATCTTCTCTGTCACAAATGTCTGGGTTTAGAATTGATTATATTCCATTAGCATTTAGCTAACAGTCTGTCCATCCCCCGTTCTCATTTCTTACCAACAGGTTTGTATATACTATGCATTCCTTTAGCTCTGGCAAAGTGGTTAGTTTTACAGAAGGGATAGAAATCTTGTGTCTTTTGTTAACTTGAAAATAACAAAAGGGAGTCTACTCTGTTCAGAGTGACTGTGACAATATACATTTTAATTTCTATCATAGCACAAAATGTCTGCCGATATAAATACCCTGACATAACCCCCCTTTAGTGCATTTCATAGACAAAATTAATTTAGCTTATGAATAAGCACTACGGAAGTTATCAGACATATTGTGCAATCACATCATTTCTAACATAGGCCCGTTTGTGGAATGAACATGTTTGTATATTTTTGTACCTGTAAGAGTTTTGAACTTTACACTTAGCACAATCAACCATAATATCATTATTATTATAGCACACCCAATAACAATCTTAACATGGATGAACCAGTCAACACGAGCAATAAGGTCAGTAGCTAACTCAGAGTATTTAAATGTGTCCACAGAAATGTTATCTTTCCTTATTGACATTTGGATAGTGTGGTTGGGCTTATGGTCCAGCAAGAACTTTAGATTAGGATCTAGAGGTATATCTAGATTCTGGAAGGGATCCACCATCTCAATAGCACTTTCGATGACGTCAGTGTACACTGGGTAAAGCGTAACGTCACCGATGGAGATACGAGAATCGTGGGGTACCTTGATCAGTGAGACAGGTGCTGGTAAGGCAATTACCTTATTAGTCACCTGGTCCCTGCGAAAAACACTCATGTTTTTAAGACACGTGCTTACCAACCATTTATCTTTTACTAAGATAGCATGTACTAACGCATTACTGTCAGTTTTTGACATAGTTACTTGAGATGTTTCAGAGCCATGTTTAAGGTTCTCGATCCCACACAAAGCATTGGTAGAATCGTACACAAAAGGTTTTCCATCACATTGGAAATTATTGTCTTTGATTTCACAGTCATTCAAAATGGGTATTGAATACCAATCTGGTATCCACGGTTGAAAAGCCAAAACATCTGGGGTTTGGACTTTTACATGGATATTTTCCTTCCATGTACCGACGTTGTAAATTGTTTTCATTTGAAAAATGTTTTTGGGAGTTACATATGGTATGGCAAATAAAAAGCAAATCTCCATACGTTCCGGATCAATTAAGAGAGGTATAGCGCTCCCCATCTCAAAGGCCAGATTTAATTGCATAGGCTCAATTGTTTCTCCATCCACATTGGCAAGCATCGCATGAACAATATCCTTGGATACAAAATACAGAGGTATGTGTCCCCCTGCCAATTCGATCATTCCAGTTTGCACTTCGTCAAGAAAAGCAAGTGTGTGGAACAATATTGGGTCATGCAGAAATAGAAGTTCACACTTAAATAAGTCATGACTTTGGTGCAGCTCAGTGGATTTGGCAATTAACTCCGAATGCAAATTTGTTGTAACAACTGTGTCTTGCACAATAGTCAACACGTCTTGGAGAAGTGTTCTTTGCTGTTTTATCACCTGATGAATATCGTTAATGTGTTGCTTTAGCGCATAGATTTCCATATCCAGCTTTTGGACAGTAATAGAGTTGGCTGCAGACATTCCAGTTGCGACAACTGCACCGACAGTGGCACAAACTAATGCAACAATTATAGTGGTGAGGAACCTTTTGGGTCGGTTGCTCATCGAAATAGAACTGGATACAAATGGTTTCCGGGCTTGCTCCAAGATGTTTCGCACACGGTCCTGTGCTCTTTGGAGGTGCATCTGGTACCAAGTTTGTAACTCAGGAAGCTGCATCGATGAAATGTTGTACGTCTTCTCGATGGAAATCTTGGGGTCCAAGCTGACGAACACACGTCGGGTCAGGATCCTCTTCTCTGTCAAGATGAACCCTGGTGTCTCTTGAATCAGGATGCCGGAGGATGGTCCCATCTCTGCGATCGGGTCGGTCCGTAGCTCTTGGCACAGGAGCAGTACGATACAGAAATACGTCACATCCTTCTTGGACATCTTTCGACAGTCACGGATCAGGAATTCGTTTCAGACTTATCTACTAATGATTCGAGGTTTGTTAAGTATACAAACTTATAACAGTGTGACATCACTTGGCCTAGGACAACACATTATTACGATTCATCAATATATGTATTCTCCCTAATTCTATTTTTATAACTTCATCCCTCACTACATTTATTACTGACTTCTCAGCAATATGCTTATAGCAGTTAAACAAGCTAGTAACCTGCTTAGAAAATGTAGTTATTGGATGGCAAGGAAATGGTTAATGACATGAACGTACATGAGATCATGGCACATCACAACATTTCACATCATACGATACCACGTGAATCAAGCATTCATCCAGGTTAGTCGTTCACCATTCTGCATCCGAATCCACACCTATAATCCTTAATTGAGATTTAGGATTACAAGCACGCAACTGGTTAATGTGAACCCACTTTCCAATAAAGTCACCAGGGGAGGGCTGGCAGCCTTAGGCCTGGGGGGCAAATCCAGTCAAGTGGCCCATTGCGCCACCAAATCAGTTCACCATCCATGCCCACCTTTTCCTGGTTTTATAACGGATATTGATGTTATGCTAATCAGTAGCTCTTTTCCATACCCGCTCCTTCACAGCTCTGACTTTCAATGTTGTCAGAGCACAGGCTGGGAATCTCTGAGCCTGTGCTCTGACTCACTAACTGAGCGCCGGAACCACGAGGGAGAGGATATGATCTGACTGCACCTACTGCTGGTGCGCACCAGTGGACCACCAGCGAATCGTTTAAATTAAATATGCTGGTGTACCCAACTTGTGAGCTGTGTTGGCCGCCGGGTGCCTCTGTTGTCATGGCACCCTGCGTGACCGCACAGCTTGCCCACCCCAACGGCTGGCCCTGCTGACACACACTTACGTTACTACTTAGACATCCCTCAATATTAATACAGACATCAGAGTAAACACCAATAAACTGTGGAAACAGAGCTGTGTCACGATACTGGGGAACCCAACACGCTAACACACACACAGACACACAGACAGAAAGTGTGCAGTACCGGTCCTTAGAGTGGCCGGGCTAAGCACACACAGAATAGTCAGGAGACAAGCCGAGTAAGGGGAACCAGAAAACAGAATAACGAGAAACAAGCCGAGGTCAAAGGGTAGGAGAAAGTCACAAAGTCAGTATAACAAGCCAGAGAGTACGTAACCAGAAAGCACACGTTCAGAATCAATACTATAAAGCAAAGACCACAACAGGGCACAGATAGACAGGAAAGGTAAGTATTTAAATCCTAGCCTGAATCCTGATTGGCTAACCACCAATCAGTATTAACAAACACACGTGGGGGATATCTATACCCCCCACTGTGTTGGTTGCACTGTAGCTTTAACGCCGGGTCACGTGAGTGACCCCGGCGCTTAGATAATAGTGCCGGCTCCCAGCGTGCAGCGTTAGACATGCTGCCGCTGGGAGGAGGAGAGGAGGACGTGAGCGGCGTGTCAAGAGGAGAGGACGCCGCTCGCTTATCGGTAAGGGGAGAGGGGACCGCGGGCGGCGACGGACCGAGGGTGAGTGCTGCGAGAGGATTGCAGCCTCCCCTCACCGCTGCCCGCGGAGCCCTGACATAACCCCCCCCCTCGAAGACCGCCCGGAGGGCGGGAAGCCGAAGGCTTCAAAGGAAACCGCGCATGAAAGGAGCGGATCAAGGAGGGGGCGCTCAAGTCAGAGACAGAAACCCACGACCGCTCCTCCGGGCCGTAACCCTTCCAATCAACCAGATACTGCAACCGACCTCGAGAGAAACGAGAATCAAGGAGAGCAGCCACCTCATATACGTCACTAGAGACCGCGCGGAGGGCATCGGAACGCCTGAGAGACCCAGAGAACCGATTACAGAGCAAGGGCTTCAAAAGGGAGGTGTGAAAGGTGTTAGGTATGCGCATGGAAGGGGGCAAGGCCAGGGAGTAGGATACAGGATTCACCCTACGCAACACCTTATAGGGACCAAGGAACTTGGGCGCGAACTTCATCGAGGGAACCCTAAGGCGGAGATTCCTAGAGGACAACCAAACCCTATCACCCGGAGCATAAGAAGGAGCCGCACACCTACGACGATCAGCAAACCTCTTTTGAGTAGCAGCAGCACGACAAAGAGCAGCATGGACCTGATCCCACATCTTCTGTAAGGAGGCGAGGTGCTCGTCCAAAGCGGGCATTCCCTTGTCGGAGAACACACCGGGAAGGACAGCGGGTTGGAACCCATAAGCCACCATAAAAGGACTTACGCCAGTAGAAGAATGAGACACAGTGTTCCTTGCAAACTCAGCCCAGGGAAGGAGATGGGACCAGTTGTCCTGGTGTGCATTCGTGAAACAGCGTAAATACAACTCCACAGACTGATTTGCTCGTTCGGCAGCTCCATTAGATTGCGGATGATAGGAGGAAGTAAACGATAAGGGGACCCCCATCTCAGCACAAAAGCCTCTCCAAAACCGAGAGACAAACTGAGGGCCCCTGTCAGATACGATATCTTGTGGTATACCATGCAAGCGGAACACTTCTTTGGCAAATACCTGAGCCAACTGAACCGCAGAAGGTAGCTTCTTAAGCGGAATGAAGTGTGCCATTTTGGAGAACCTATCCGTTACAGTCAAAATTACTGTCTGCCCATCAGATGAAGGAAGATCCACAATAAAGTCCATGGATAAGTGTGTCCACGGTTTCTTGGGTACAGATAGGGGCATAAGGAGTTCCAGGGGTTTAACATTAGGGGACTTACACTGTGTACAGACACGGCAAGCCTGCACGTAATCTACCACGTCTTTTTTGAGTGAGGGCCACCAAAACTGTTGGAAAAGACCCTTGTAAGTTTTGGTAGCCCCTGGATGACCAGCCGTTTTGGCTGTGTGAAATAAAGTTAACAACTTCTTTCTGTCTTTTACTTTCACGTACAGCTTACCGGTAGGGGTCTCAGAGGGTGCTTGTGATTGGTATGACTTGATACCATCAAGAAAAAGAGACGAGATAACGGGTAGTAGCTATTATATTAGTTGTGGGTACAATGGGCTCAGGAGTGGAGGTAATAGAATCTACAGGTTCGTACTGGCGGGAGATGGCATCAGCCTTGACATTTCGATAACCAGGCCTGTATGTGATTATGTACTGAAAACGTGAGAGAAATAAAGACCATCTAGCCTGACGAGAGGATAACCTCTTAGCATCTGCGATATAGGATAGATTTTTATGATCGGTTATAACCAAAATCTTGTGTCTAGCTCCCTCTAACAAGTACCTCCATTCTTTAAATGCCATCACTATAGCTAATAATTCCCTGTTCCCAACGTCGTAATTCTTTTCAGACTCTGACAAGCGTTTTGAAAAGTAACCACAGGGAAGGAGGGGTTCGTCATACGATTGTCTTTGTGACAACACTGCTCCTATACCTGATTCAGAAGCGTCTACTTCCAGTACAAAGGGAAGGGAAGGATCAGGATGGTGTAACACAGGGGCAGTGGCAAATGCCTTTTTTAGAGTCTCGAAGGCCACAATAGCATTAGGATTCCAAACCCTGGGGTGTAAACCCTTTTTTGTCAGTTTAGTGATAGGGGAAATAATGGATGAGAAGTTTTTAACAAACTTTCTATAATAATTGGCAAACCCTATAAATCGCTGTATTGCCTTAAGTCCTTGGGGAAGGGGCCAGGACAGTATAGCTTCCAATTTTGAAGGATCCATGCTGAATCCTTGTTCAGAAATAACATAACCCAGGAATTGTACAGAAGTTTGGTCGAATAAGCATTTCTCTAATTTACAATAAAGACCGTTCTGCAACAACCTTTTAAGCACCATCCTAACATGAGTATGATGTGTCTCCAAATCCGGAGAATATACCAGTATGTCATCAAGGTAGACTACGGCACAGACATGCAGTAGGTCTCTAAGGACATCGTTTATGAGATCCTGAAATACGGCAGGAGCATTACACAATCCAAAAGGCATGACTAGATACTCGTAATGCCCACTGCGTGTATTGAACGCCGTTTTCCATTCATCGTTCTCCTTGATACGAACAAGGTTATAAGCCCCCCTGAGGTCTAGTTTTGTAAAATATTTAGAACCTTTGACACGATCAAACAACTCCGTAATGAGAGGGATCGGATAGGCATTTTTAATCGTTATATTGTTTAGTGCTCTGTAATCTATACACGGTCTCAAATCGCCCTCCTTTTTCGCCACAAAAAAGAAACTAGCACCAGCCGGAGAGGAGGACCTTCTAATAAAACCTTTAGTTAAGGCTTCCCGTATGTACTCCTCCATGACCTGGTTCTCTTTCTCAGAAAGAGGGTAGACCTTACCCCTAGGAAGCATAGTACCCGGTAATAGGTTAATGGCACAGTCATACTCACGGTGTGGAGGTAACTTATCTGCCTCCCTTTTTTCGAAAACCAATGCAAGGTCTGCATATACAGAAGGGACAGAAACAGAAAGTGGTTTAGCTGTGGGCACGTTGAGTAAACAAACGGGACGTACCTGGGCCATACAGTCTCGTTGACAAGATTCCCCCCAGGAGAGTATATCTAAACAACCCCAATCAAGTACTGGGTTGTGTTTAACTAACCAGGGAAAACCCAGAACGATGGTAGCAGTAGGGGAGTCAATTATTTGGAAGGTTAATCGTTCCTTGTGTAAAGCACCCACAGACATAACTATATCTTGGGTTTCATGGGTCATCAGAGGTTTCTCAAGTCGTCTACCATCTATGGCCTCAACGGCCAAGGGTGTGGCCTTTCGGATCAAAGTCAGGGCTGCGCTTTTGGCAAAGTTCTCATCCATAAGGTTGTCTGCCGCACCTGAATCGATCAAGGCTTTGGTTGTTATAGTGGTTTTATTGACCAAAAGAGAAACCGTAATAAACGGTCTGGAGATGGACACATGAGGGGACAAGGTCATAACACCCGAGGCTGACCCCTCTCTGGGCCTTAGGTGCTGTAGTTTCCCTGTAACTTAGGGCAGGTATTACAGTGGTGCCCCCTCTTACCACAATAAAGACATAACCCCTCCCTTCTACGATACGTTCTTTCAGCCTCAGTTAACCCTGTAGCACCCAATTGCATGGGTTCGGGGGATGGTTGCCTAGGAGCGGGTAATGCTAGTAATGCAGTACTGGGTAGAGCAGGTAACACCCGTGTATCCAGCCGTCTTTGAGTACGCCTCTCTCTAATACGGTTATCAATAAGGATTACATAGTCTATAACATCATCCAGAAGAACAGGCAGTTCCCTGGATGCTATTTCATCCAGTATGTAAGCGGCCAAACCCTCCTGAAAGGCTGTTACGAGGGCGTCATTATTCCAAACCACTTCAGCTGCTAGAGTGCGGAATTCGATAGTATAATCCGCTACAGATCTGTTACCCTGTCGAACCCTAAGCAGAGCTTTGCCAGCAGAGGCAACCCTACCGGGTTGATCAAACGTGCGTTTGAATGCTGACAAAAAATCTGCAAAGGACATAGGAGACAAATTTTCCCACATGGGGTTTGCCCATGCTAAAGCTCTCCCAGACAGGTGGTTTATCAAAAAGGCAATTTTGGACCTGTCGGTGGGATAGGAACGTGGATTCATCACCAAATGGATGTCAATTTGATTGAGGAAACCACGACACAAAGCTGGGTCACCACTATAGCGCTGTGGCGGTGTCATATGGACTACATGAGCAGGAACGGGTACTGGAGTGGCAATGGGTTCGGGCACAGCAGCAGCCGCCTCCTGGACGGCAGGCTGCAAGTGTGCAGTACGAGCCAGTATGGTCTGTAAAGCTTGAGCAAACTGATCCATACGGTGGTCCAAGCCATCCATTCTAGCCTCCTGATTAACTAGGAGCTGGGGTATGTCAGCAGGTTCCATTATGGCCCTGTTGTAATGTCACGATACTGGGGAACCCAACACGCTAACACACACACAGACACACAGACAGAAAGTGTGCAGTACCGGTCCTTAGAGTGGCCGGGCTAAGCACACACAGAATAGTCAGGAGACAAGCCGAGTAAGGGGAACCAGAAAACAGAATAACGAGAAACAAGCCGAGGTCAAAGGGTAGGAGAAAGTCACAAAGTCAGTATAACAAGCCAGAGAGTACGTAACCAGAAAGCACACGTTCAGAATCAATACTATAAAGCAAAGACCACAACAGGGCACAGATAGACAGGAAAGGTAAGTATTTAAATCCTAGCCTGAATCCTGATTGGCTAACCACCAATCAGTATTAACAAACACACGTGGGGGATATCTATACCCCCCACTGTGTTGGTTGCACTATAGCTTTAACGCCGGGTCACGTGAGTGACCCCGGCGCTTAGATAATAGTGCCGGCTCCCAGCGTGCAGCGTTAGACATGCTGCCGCTGGGAGGAGGAGAGGAGGACGCGAGCGGCGTGTCAAGAGGAGAGGACGCCGCTCGCTTATCGGTAAGGGGAGAGGGGACCGCGGGCGGCGACGGACCGAGGGTGAGTGCTGCGAGAGGATTGCAGCCTCCCCTCACCGCTGCCCGCGGAGCCCTGACAAGCTGATCCCCCCAAATTTATAAAGGTTTGCTTAGAGGATTTATTGTAAGATTAAATCATTCCTCCTCCTCTCTCTCCCCCATGCGCTGATCTGTAGGCTGGGAAGAAGTGAAGAGTAATCACAGTCTCCCAGCACAACACCACCTGTGGCTGCATGGGGAACAGCTGTTTAATGTAATGCTTGCAGGACGGCCAGCTGCCGCAGAACCTCTTTGTTTCCGTCTCTGCAAAGGGCTCGAGGCACTGCTTGTTGTGAGTGTGAGCCACTGTAAATTAGGGGCAGAGGGCAGAGGGCACTTGCAAGTCAAGACGGGTCTGGGCAGGAGGAGAGTGCAGTGCAATCAGTGCACTCCCCTCCTGTGGGTCACCAGTAGACTGGTGCACCTGCCCAGGATCAGAGCCGGTGCAAGGATTTTTGCCGCCCTAGACAAAATATAAATGTGCCGCCCCCCCATGTGACATCACAATGCCCCACCCATATGATCTGCCATATGAACTAACGCCAGTGATGCACACAGTGTGTGTTTACATTAAAAAGCCTGCAGGGACCAGCTATAGACACCAGAACCACTTCATTAAGCTATAGTGTCCCTTTAATGTGAAGTAAATTATAGATTAGTGTCACTAATAATATACTAGATTGCCTACTTACAATTAGATGAGGATGATGATGGGCTGCAGTTTGGCTCCACTGGTTTGGTGTAGAACAGGATCTCTGGAGGCTGTTTGCAACTGTGGTCACAAAATTCAATGTTCTGGGAGAATTGGAAGCAGCTCCATTTTTGGGGGGCCTCTTACACAGCTCAAGGTCTGGGCCCCAGGGCCTGACGGTGAGTATGCCCATAAGGCCCACACATAAGTCCACTTATATGTTCCACCCACCCATTGATACCGGAGAAACTGACGGAAGCCGAGCACAGAGAGATGGACACAGGTTTCTTCAGGAAGGAAGAGATCTTTATTCGATTCACCGACCGGGACTCAGAGGGACTAATGTCACCAAAATACAACAAGATCTGAGCCCCGAACAACAGTGTAGGTCCCTTATATAGGCATATAACTCCTCCCATAATAAGCTCCACCCACACATACTCTTAACCAATCAATAGAACAAAGACCAACTTCCTATTTGACCACATGGCTTGCCCAGCATAATGGAGGAGGGGAATACTATATCCTGTATTCTTGCACATGCTCCGTACACTACTGATTGTATCGTTGCCACGTGCAACCAACCGACCGATACATCAGTATATGCACGTACACACACCACGTGGCAATCTCGGCCTACTAAATTTATTTTCACTGAGATTCCATCACACCATGAGTTCGCTCAAAGGGAGTGGAGTGTGTAGGGGATGTGTTATGTGTTATTGTAGAGGATCTAATATGTGTGCTTATGGTCAGGGCTGCCATCAGAAATTTTGGGGCCCCTGACAAAGTTCAAGGTCTGGGCCCCTAGAGCCCACTCACGAGTCCGCCCACAGGGCCGTCCTTGAATCTGCCCACAAGGATGCTGTATGTGTGTAGAGTAAATGCAGAGTCTCTGTGTGTGTGTAGTCAATGCACAGTGTGTGTTTAGTGGATGCAGTGTGTGTAAAGTGGCCAAATGTAGTTCTGAATCTGTTGTAAGTCCCAGAATGCTTTGCTAGCTGGGGATCTACAATTTGCAGGGCTGTATTTAGCACTCAGCAGTGTATGTGTGTTTGAATATAAACATGGTATTGAATGGAGCATGTGTGTATTTGAATGTTGGTGTTTGAATGCAAGCGTGCATTTGTCTGTAGTGTATACACACACACACCCTGACATACATGCAAATACACAGACACACAGTTACACATATTGGCACATAGTTACACACACATATATACTCAGGTTCACACTGACATAGATACATAGACATACAAACATATACACAGACACATTCAGGTGCAAACTGACACACAGACACATACACACACACTGATATACATACGAGATACAGGCACATGCATTGACATACATGGAAATATACAGACACGGTTACACGCACACACACACATACATTCACGTGCACACTGACACCCAGATACAGACACACAGATACACGCACACAGAGATACACACTCAGGTGCAATCTGGCACCCATATATACACAGATACACACATGCACACACTAACACTCTGATACATACACACACACTGACATACATGTAAATATACAGACACACTGAAAGATACATACAGACACACACACTCAGGTGCACATTGACACAGATACATACAGACACACATAAACAGATACACGTAAAAAACTAAATATAAATAAAATATTTGTGTAAAAATGTAGAAAAACAACAATAAAGTAATCAATGCTATGGGCAGAATAACACCAAATAAACACAGCTTTAGTTGAGAATCTCAGAAAACAAAGAAAGCGTGAGCGCTCCAGCAAAATATTATATATATATTTATATATATATAAATTATGTATTGCACTAATTAACACACTTTAAAAAATAAAACGACCGAAAATGGGCCATGCACATAATAAAATATAAGACAGGCTATGCAAGATAAAAACGTACACAACATGGACAGGCAGCACCAAATAGAAAAGATATACATTACAACAAAGTTACCAAAACGAACTAACAATCTGTTTAAACATTTAAATAGAGCCACAACTAAAACTAAAATAAATGGGGAATATCAACTAAGTAGTGAAAATGATTGTGGACAAAAAGTGTACATAAAAATCAAAAGCACAGACACTAGAAAACCATGGACATAAAAGCTGCAGCACTGCTATAAAAAAAAAATCAAAGAATAAAACAATAACAAAAACATACACTCAGGTGCACACTACCAACCAGATACAAACAAACACATAGATACACACACTGATAGATACATAGATACAAACAGACACCCACACTCTCAGGTACACATAGATACAGACAGACACACAAACACTCAGGTACACATAGATACAGACAGACACACAAACACTCAGGTACACATAGATACAGACAGACACACAAACACTCAGGTACACATAGATACAGACACACTGACACTTTTTTTTTAACCACCCTCCTGTTTCTTACCTTTAGGCTGCAGGAGGGTGGACTCTGCTGGCTGGGGCTGATGTGAGTGTGGGTCTGACTCTGTCCTCCTCTTCACATTCCTCCCATCCTCATGTTTCTTATCTTTAGGCTGCAGGAGGGTGGATTCTGCTGGCTGGGGGCCTGGGGCTGATGTGGGTGTGGGTCTGACTGTCCTCCTCTCCTCTTCACACTCCCGGGTGCTTCCTGCTAGTGCCAGGATCCTTAAAGGGGCCCGGACTAGCTATTAAAAATCCACGGCACTGATCGGGCCCCTTCAGAGATATGCCCATCGGGTGGCCCTAAGTGCATGGGCCACCCGATGGGCCCCCTCAGGTAGTTCTGCCACTGCCAAAACACATGTATATAGCGATAACTGCTATATATATGTATGCACATTGGGAATGGGGGGCCTGGGTGCCTGGGCCCCCCAGGACCGCCGGGCCCATGACAACAGTCATGGTTGTCACCCCCTGATGGCGGCCCTGCATACACACACACACACATATATATATATATATATATATATATATATACACAAATACAAATATACGTATGTGCAGTGTATGTGTGATTGTGAGCGGTTCAGTGTGTGTGTGATTGTGAGCGGTGCAGCGTGTAAGGGGTGCAGTGTGTGATTGCAAGGGGTACAGTGTGGTGTAATTGTGAAGGGTGCAGTGTGTGTGATTGTGAGGGGTACAGTGTATGTAATTGTAAGGGGTACAGTTTGTGTAATTGTGAGGGATTCAGTGTGTGTGGGGTACAGTGTGTATGATTGTGAGGGGTGCACTGTGTGGGCGACAGGGGTTAGGAGGGTGGAGGGGCAGCAACAGGGGTTGGGGGGTAGAGGGACAGGAGGTGGGGGGTAGAGGGACAGGAGGTAGGGGGGTGGAGGGGCAGTGATAGGAGGTAGCGGGGGTAGACGGTTAGTGACAGGGGTTAGGGGGTAGAGGGGTAGTGACAGGGGTTAGGGGGGTAGTGACAGGGGTTAGGGGGTAGTGACAGGGGTTAGAGGGGTAGTGACAGGGGTTAGAGGGGGTAGTGATAGGGGTTAGGGGGGTAGTGACAGGGGCTAGGGGGGGTAGTGACAGGGGTTAGGGGGTTAGAGGGGTATGGGGGCAGAGGCAGGGTGGGGGGGCAGTGAGTGACAGGGGCAGAGGCGTAGTGATGGGTTAGGGGGTTAGAGGGGTAGTGACAGGGGTTAAGGGGGTAGTGACAGGGGTTAGGGGGGTAGTGACAGGGTTAGGGGGGTAGTGACAGGGGTTAGAGGGGTAGTGACAGGGGTTAGAGGGGTAGTGACAGGGGTTAGGGGGATAGAGGGGTAGTGACAGGGGTTAAGGGGGTAGTGACAGGGGTTAGGGGGGTAGTGACAGGGTTAGGGGGTAGTGACAGGGGTTAGAGGGGTAGTGACAGGGGTTAGAGGGGTAGTGACAGGGGTTAGGGGGTTAGAGGGGTAGTGACAGGGGATAAGGGGGTAGTGACAGGGGTTAGGGGGGTAGAGGGGTAGTGACAGGGGTTGGGGGGTAGAGGGGTAGTGACAGGGGTTAGGGGGGTAGTGACAGGGGTTAGGGGGTAGTGACAGGAGTTAGGGGGAAGTGACAGGAGTTAGGGGGAAGTGACAGGGGTTAGAGGGGTAGTGACAGCGGTTAGAGGGCTAGGGACAGGGTTAGTGGGGGTATGGGGGCAGAGGCAGGGTGGGGGGGCAGTGAGTGACAGATTGCAGAGGGGGGTTTAAATACCTGCCTGGTGGTCCAGTGGGCGCCTTCCCTCTTCAGTCTGCAGCTCCGCCGGGAGTGAGCTGCAGACCACATGGTGATTCTCGCGATCTCCAGGCAGAGCGTTGCCGCGGCAACGCTCTGACAGGCTGGAGATCGCGAGACTCTTCAGTCTGCAGCTCACTCCCGGCGGAGCTGCAGACTGAGGCTGGATCTCCATCAGGGCAGACGGACAGGAGGGGCTTCTCACCCGGCGGCATTGTGGGCAAGCCGCCGAGGACCCGACATGTCAGTCTGCCCAGAGGTAGTGCAGCACGGAGGTGTGATTAGGGTGTGCCCAGGCACACCCGGCACACCCCGTGCGCACGCCTATGGCGCCCTAAAGCATATGGAGCAGATGTGCAACAATCTACAGGCACTGAAACTGCAGGAGCCTGCGTTGAAATTATTGCACACCTGAGCTTTACCTAAAAAGTAGATAGGCCTACCCAGCTTATCCCGCTGACAACCCGCTGGTTTGCTGTGAGGGGTGAAAGTGGGTTGAGGGGTGGGAGTGGAGGTGGTAGGATCGGCTTCAGAAGGGCATAAGTCCACCGTATGGGATGTAGAATTACATACGGCGCAAGACGGAGGCCTGAGACCAGCGAAGTGGCGACAGAATAATTCTGTATCCATCTGACACCAGTTAATTCTGACATTAAACTGTTTCAGATGGGTCGCCGCCTTGGCTGATACCGACTTATGATAATCGGAAAAAGAGGAGCACCTGTACTTGATGCCTAAATCCACCACCTTGTGAAGATAGAGGTCTAGCTCCTCTCTTCTGTGGGGATACACCGTGAAGACGACATCACGGTATATGCCGAAGGCTATCACAAACTGAGGGATGGATAGTTTCTTGTTTAGCCTAGGGTCTCTAGTCTTAAGCACCACTGAGATGTCCCCGTAATTGTATGCCCTGTTCTCCAGTACGTCATGGGAGGCTATAAGCAGAGACACCAGACACACATCCTTCCCGTCTATGATTTCTTTCCTGATGGAGTCTGGGACGGAGTGAGCTGGTGACTCGAAAGGAGATGTAGCTGTGGCTGGTGCTGGAGAGGGGAGTATGGGGGGGCATGGTGGTACACTGGGGGCTGCCGTGGTGGAGGCTGGGAAGCCGGGGGTGTTACCTGGGGAGGCGATGGTGCTCTCCACCTTAGATAGCCTGCTATTCAAAGTCTGCAGGTTGGCCAAGATTGCTGCAAGGGTATCCTGGGTAGCCGTGCCAGCACTTGGTGGCTGTCCTTGAGCTGGTTCCTGAGACATTCTAAAATGAATTAGTGAATGAGATATTAGAAGGGGAGTAGGAGAACCGGGAGGGATATGAGGGGGGTCCTTTAGGTGAACTGGACTGTAAGGCTAGTGCCGAAGCGAAAAACTTAACTGTGAATTGGTGATAGGTGAGGCCCTGCTAATGCCGAGCGGCGGTGAGAGGCTCTAACTATGATTTGGCTTAGGGAAATTCGTGGCCACAGATGTGGTGGCGGGGTGTTGGCCTCTCGGTGACTGTTAAGAGAATCAAAAACGTGAGGCCATGACTGCAGCCCTGTAGAAGGGCGAACGAGGCATCGAACTATGATTTGGGCGTGGGGCCGTACCTCTGTGTTGAGGTGGGAGATGGCCTAATGGGACCGGGATGTATTTTAAGCAGGCTAGGGCCGGAGCCTAGAGCCTGTAGCCAGTTCACGCGTCAGCTATGGGTTATGGGGTAAATCTGGTGTAATGAGAGGATACTGACCTTGTTGGTGATTATAAATAAGTAACTTGAAACTTCGAGTGTTCAAGTGGAGAGGCTTGGCAGCTGTAAGTATCGTAGAGGAAACCTAAGGGTTAAGACAGATGTTGATGTGTCTGAACGTAACGTAGAGGCGTATATTTGAATGTAAAAATTGAAGGCCGTACGGGGTGCCTATAGGTGCGAAAGCGTGAGATCCTGAGTGTTGAGGGATCTGTGAGCTTAGTTAGAGATTGTGCTGAGTTTAATTTATGGAGAGAGGCTGCCTGAGGCCTTAGGGGTAACGAGTATTGTAACGAGTAAGGAAGTAAATACCTGGCAGGGGAGCGCGATATCAGGTTTAGGTTGATTGAGTGGATTTCCGTCTGATGGCTGTATGAGCGTGAGTCTAAGTAAAAATTTAGAAAATTTTAAATATGAAAAAGGACGTAGAAACGTGTGAAATTGTGAAAGAATAGAGACCGTGTAGGTCTGGTGTGAGAGGCCCGTAATGGGTAGAGTATCATACCTTGTTTTGCTGTACAGGTACTTGGATGAGAGTAAGAGGTTTATACGGAGAAACCAGTGGAGGCCTAGAAATTATGTTGGATCTAGGGAGTAAAACCGTCAATAGGTTATAACGATAGGAGAAGTAATAATAATACATAATTTATGACAAACTTGGGTTTGAGACAGTTTGTGCGCGAAGGCTGTCTGAGGCCTTGACGTGATTAAAATTGAAGAGAGTAAATACTATAACTGGAGTGGAAGACAAGAACTTGATTTGACAAGTAAAGAATAATAAGAGCAACGGACAATCTGTGCAGACCTAGAAAGTAACAGAGCTAAGATATAATAACTGTGTAAGTTAAATGGGAAATATAAAGAAAACTATATAGGAAGTAGAGTATGAGGCGCATACATAGGCAAAAATGGCGTATGGGCTTGGCGTGGAGTTGACCCTCCACCATAGAAGATAAAACAGAAGAAATGAGTAAAGTACTTAAACAATGTTTAAACATTACTAAAAATACAGAAATGAACTGACATTTTAGATTAAGATACCCGGGCCTGAGACATCTGTAGAACTTGTATTTAAAAATCAAGCAAATCGAGAACCACAGACGTAGCAGAAAATAACTATGATTACTGAGCTCAGCGAAATTGACAGATTTAAAGCAAGTTGTTAAGAAACCGAATGGGTAAGCATAGAGCCGTTTGTGAAATTTTTAGCAATTATACGAACGATATACGGCAGTTTAGACCGCGCTGAGGATCCTGATAAGCTTAACTAATATCTGCGTTTGGATCTTTGGCCGTACTACGGGTAATTTAAAACGTTCGAACCGCTGACGTGCACGAACGGGTATTGCACGAACAGATAATGTATGAGGTAAAGGGAGCCTACCCCAGTGTTTTTAGGCCCGAACGGAGGGAAATAGCCGAAAGCTATTTCCCTCACAAGCTTACGTGAACGTGCCAGTCTCGTGACTGGAAGCAGGAACCGGGACCGGAGAGAAGCTGGGTGGAAGGCCTGAAGAACGGACGTGGAGAAGAGCTGGACACCTCCTCTGCTGGAGACAGGAGCTGTTTGGTGGGAAGCTCGGACCGGAAGTGCTGGTTGCTAAGGAGACAATCAACTGGATCGGCAGAGGTGAGTAGGGGCTGGGAGTTTAAGTAGGGGACTTACTCCTCCCACAAATCCAGGCCTGATGGCCTTTCTATCTTAGCTCTGTTACTTTCTAGGTCTGCACAGATTGTCCGTTGCTCTTATTATTCTTTAATTGTCAAATCAAGTTCTTGTCTTCCATATATACATATACACACACATACATACACAGGGCTCAGCAAATCACACCTGGGATTTGTCAGCCCTTTCCTAAGCCGCGCAGGAAACATTAAAGCTGGCCGCCACGGGGAGTGAACAAGCTCACTGACACACACAAGCTCACTACAGACAAGCTCACTAATACACACACAAGCTCACTACAGATAAGCTTACTGACACACACATGCTCACTACAGACAAGGTCACTGACACACACATGCTCACTACAGACAAGGTCACTGACACACACAAGCTCACTAGAGACAAGCTCACTAATACACATGCTCACCACAGAGATGCTCACTAAAACACACAAGCTCACTGACACACACACAAGCTCACTACAAACAAGCTCACTGACACACACATGCTCACTACAGACAAGCTCACTGACCCACACAAGCTCACTAACACACAAGTTCACTGAAACGAACACAAGCTCACTGATACACACACAAGCTCACTCAGTAGCAGGCACATACACATACAAGATCACTCTGTCATGCTAAGTATTGGTATCCTACCTGGCACTGGAGGCTGTGGCTGTGGGAGAACTGGGAGGCCTCCTTCTGAAGCAAGTTCCTCTGCTAGAGAGTGGGGGCGGAGCTCCATCTGGGGGCGGAGCTTGCGTACCGGGAGGCGATCTTACATGGGGCAGAGCTTGTGTGCCTGGGAAGTTGCTGCACAGTGGCGGAACTAACGTAGAGAGGGCCCTGGTGAAAAACATTTTTGGGCCCCTGAAGACACATGCCAGTGGGGTGGCCCTAAGTGCATGGACCTCTCGATGAGCACTCAACATTAGCACTGCCTGTAGTTCCACCGCTGAGCCTTCCTTATTACAGACAAGACACCTTTTTACGAAAACGGGAAAACCTTTTCAGGAGATGCAAGATAATTTCCCATGGTGTTTAGAAGGGGCTGTGGTGAAGTGTATGTATACAGGAATCTGTTTATGGTGTACTATATGTAACTAGGGGCTGTAGTGTGAAAACACGTATAGGAGCTTTTGAGATTGTGTGTGTGTTGAGAGGGCCTGTAAAGTGTGTGCGTGTGCATCTAGGGACTGCAGTGTTAGTGTATGTGTATTGGGGTTGCATTGTGTGCATATCAGGAGCTGTAGTGTGTATGTGTTTATGTAATAGGGTGTGTATGTGTGTATGATTCGGTGTTTAATGGGGTGAAGTATGTATGTGTGTGTGGGGGTGAATGTACGTGGGGAGGAAGTGTGGGAGAGGTGCACTGTGTGTGTATGTGTCACGGTTCTTCCCGTGCCATCCAGAGACTGACCAATACACACACACAGACTAATCCATACACACACACATACTGCCCCCCCACAGACTGACCCATACACACACAGACTGCCCCCCGCAAACAGACTGACCCATACACACACATACTGACCCCCCAACACACAGACTGACCCATACACACACACATACTGATACCATACATACACAGACTGACCCATACACACACATACTGACCCCCCCCCCCCACACACACATACTGATACCATACATACACAGACTGACCCATACACACACATACTGACCCCCCCCCACACACACACATACTGATACCATACATACACAGACTGACCCATACACACAAACACACACATACTAATACCATACATACACAGACTGACCCATACACACACAGACTGAACCTCCCCTCCCCCCACACACACTGACTGAATCACACACACTGACTCATACTTACCAGCAGCTGCCTGGATGCCTCATTCCCCCAGGCAGAGCTGAGCTTCCTCTCTCTGTCTCTCCCCTGTGCTCCACTCTGTGATCCAGCAGGAAGTTCCTCCCAGCACAGTGCCCCCTTTGGCCGCACTTGGGAATTCCACCCAACTCTGCTCACTGTGCTGCTGCAGCTTGTGTAGGTAGACTCAATGCGCCCGGCTTCAATTTCAATTGGATGATGATGCATGATGTAGAGGGGGCCATGGCCCCCTTTACCCCCCCTATCCCCTCCTAGTGGCCAGGGTTTGTGATTAAGTGGCTACTAAAAAAGACTGGACATACCCCATTTTGAATACCGTGGGTTGTCTACTTTTACAAATGGTATGCGATGATGAGGTTAATTTTCATTCCTCGGCTGCCATACAGTCTCAACGGCAACATAGGCCCAGCAAACCAATCTGGCAAATTTCAACGTGCAAACATGGAAAAGGGTAAAGCCCTACATTTGACCACTGTAAGTTTTCAAAAACCCTTAAAACCTGTACATTGGGGGTACTGTTGTATTCGTGAGAAATTTCTAAATACAAATATGTGTATTTTATTTCAATGAAATCCAACAGTATTATGACATTCACAGTTAGAAATGTCATGCAGAGCTTGAAAACTAAAAAAAAATCATAATTTCTCATACTTTTTTAGATTTTATTCATATTAAATTATGTTTCATATATAAATATTTGATATGAAATGAAAGCCCTGTTTCTCTTGAACAAAATAATATATAATATGTGTGGGTGCATTTAATATGAAAAGGGTGGATTATAGTTGTACAGACATATAGTCAAATTCCAGGTTTTGTTTATGTTTTGTTTTGATCACAATTGTAAAATTGGTCTGTCCTTAACCCCTTTAACCACTTAAAGATGGACCGGGTCCGTCATGCTGGGGAAGCACTTACTGCTGGATGACAGACCCAGTCCGTCATGCGCTAAAATTAACCCCAGATCACTGCAGTGCCGGTGATCGCGAAGTTAACGCTATTGCTGGGTGCCTCCGAGTCAGTGGCAGACCAGCAACAGCAAATCGCCATGTCCCAGCCCACGTGAGCGCTGTGACAGCCAGTCACAGCGGTCACAATGCTGCTGGCATATCAGATCCGCCTCCCTCCACCTCTTGTGGGTTTTTGAAGTGGAGAGAGACGGATCGTTGTTACATTGTGTCCCTGAAGAGAATAAATTGTCTGAAGAGTGTCCAAATCCCCTTTACCCTTCTTTTAAAAACAATAACGCTTTCCCTGCTGATTGATCACTGCCAGCAGTGATCAAAATATAGATCACAGTACTTTACTGTGATCTAGTTGTTTGTTTGTTTTTTACCCTTAAATTTGATTTTTTAGTAACCCTAAGGGGTTACATTTTAATATTTTATTTTATTAATTTGTGATTTAGTTAGTTGGGGTGGGTGGAATTTAGTGGGAATTGGGGAATTTAGAGATAAGCTAGTGAGGAATAAAAAGAAAAAAAAGTAAAAAAAAAATGTAAGTGTAGTTATTTAGTTGAAGTTTATTACCGTAGTACACAATGTTTAGGAAGTATAGGGCAGAGGAGGCTTATGCCTTGTTAGCAGCCGACTCAGAGGTGACCGACACTGCCTCAGAGAGTGACTCTGGGGACAGGGACAATGTGCCAGATACTGCAGGACCATCAAGAGAAATTGCTGATCCCCTAATGCTGAACATTAGACATGTGCAATTTGTTTCATTCCAAATGTGAATTTGTACAAATTTCGGGAATTCGGACATTCGGAGACTTCTGATTTGCAGAAGTGCCGTAGCTCCAAAGTGCCGAAATTCCGAAGTGCCAAAGTGGAAGAATGAAGAATGTTACACTGTATACCAGTTTAAATAAAAAGTATACAAACATAGCCAGGATTCAGCTGCCTGTAAGCATTTGCATCACTTACAACAATCAAGTAACACATTCATATAAAATGTTAGTTACTTAGCCAGTTAATGGATGGGAATAAAAAAATGGATAACTCCCTAATTCCCACGGTATTAGGCAGCTATCTACCAAAAGGTTGAAAGACCTAAATTGGTCTTTCAGCTAAATTTACTAATACTAAGTAAGAATTACTTAGTATTAGTAAATAATCTGCCCTATTCGCTATACCGCAAGTAGGGGCATGTCTATTAAACAGTGAGCAGCCTGAACGGTGGGTCGGTGGGTGCCCTAAAGAAGAATAAGGGAGGGACCTATTGTCCTCCCCCCCCCGGGCCCTCACCCCTGAGCGGTTTGTGAGGGCCCTAAAGTACTTGAAAGGGGTGTGGACCTATTCTCCTCCACCCTGGCCCCCACCCCTGAGCAGCTGGTGGGGGCCCTAAAGTAAAATAAAAGGGGGGGGGACCTATTGTCCTTCCCCAGCCCCCACCCCTGAGTGGCGGATGGGGGCCCCAAATAAAAATGCTACCCCCCCCAGTTGACTAGGGGTCCCCAATCCCCTACTCACCCCCTCCCAAAAAAATTGTTTAAATCCCTACCTACCTCCCTCACCCTAAAAATAGTGCGGAGGGAACAATAACTAGGTACCTGTAAAAAAAAAAAACAGAAATAAAAGCCCTCAGAGAAGGCCACTTAAAAAAAACATAATATCCGTCACACTTAAAAAAAAAAACCCCAAAAAACCAGAGAGCAAAAAAAAAAACTCTGATGGAAAAAAAAACCCAGACACTGAGCTCAGAGCACTGAGGGCACTGCGCAGACTGAGCTCCGCGGGCTTATAAAGCCTTGCCCCGCCCAGCAATTAGGCTCAGAGCACTCTGGTTGGTTGGTTTAAGCCATCCAATCAGAGTGCTCTGACAGGTAAATGAAGAGACTGACAGGTAAGTCTCTACATTTACCTGTAACAGAACACGGATTGGTTAGCTTGAAATCCAACCAATTAGAGTGCTCTGTGTCATTTTACACAGCGTTGGAAAGTTCTATGGAAATTTCCCATGCTGTGTAATTTAACTCATAACAACACTCTGATTGGTTGATTGAAAGTAACCAGAGAGTTATGAGTCAAATTACACCTGTCTCTTCATTTAACATTAACATTCGAAACGAATGAAATTACGCATGTATATATATTTAATTATTATTTTTCAATTGTTTACTTATTTATGTATTTATTTATTTTAGATTATATATATTTATAAAATTATAACAATATATATATAATTAATATAATTCTAAGTGTATTTTAATACTAATATTTAAATTAATATCAAAATAAACTTAGAGACAGTTTATGTGTATGTATATGTGTATATATATATATATATATATATACTTAGATCATATACATATGTATTATATATATATATATATATATGATTCAAGTATATATTTGTAATTACTAACTGTTTACTAACTGTTTAAAACTGTATTAAACTTTCTTACAGGCACTTGGGGGACTGCCTATCATTCCAGACAGGCCCCCTGCAGGCACTGCTGTGGATGGCTATTCCGTCCATGTGATTGCGACGTCATCATGATCACATGGCCCAGGAGGCCCAGATCAGCCGCAGGGGGACTCCCTTGGATGACAGGTAAGTCCCCCCATCGCGATTGCCGACAGGGGATCGCCAGCGTTCAGGTAAGGACAGGGTGGACGTACTATGCCGCCCGCCACAACATTATTTATAAAGAAAGTTAGCAAATAGGGCATTAAGGACCGGGTCCCCAAGGACGGCATAGTACACCCGCCGTCCTTAAGGGGTTAAGGAGTTAAAGTAACACCACAGGGTCAGGAACACAAACGTGTATTCCTGACAATGTAGTGTTAAAATTCCATTTTAGCCTTAAATAAAGTAATAACATACCTTTATTCCAGCGCTGTGCGGGTCTGCTGGTGCTGGCCCACCCTGATCAGAATTGATGATCTCAGACAAGGAGGCAGGGCGGGGGGGAAAGTCAAACTCTGACCTGGCCAATCAGCATCTCCTCGTAGAGATGCAGTGAATCAATGCACCTCTATGGGGAAAGTCAGCAACACTGATCAATGAAGCACCTTTAGTGACTGCCACTGCAGGTGTCTTTAAGGAGCAATGTAAACCCTGCCTTTTTCTGAAAAGGCAGTGTTTACAGCAAAAAGTCTGCAGCTATATGCGATAGATACCAGAACATTTCATTAAGCTGTTCTGGTGAGTTTAGCGTCCCTTTTAAATTCACTTAGAATTCTCACTTTAGTGAATAACCCTGTAAACAGTTACTAAATACTATTTCAATACACTCATATAATAATAGTAATAGCAGTTTATATTGATTAGGCACCTACCTAAAGCACCTAGGTTATAGGCTTGGTACAAGGCGTTCTTTTCACTTTGTTGATTAGAAGGTGTGGTAGACTTCTACTCTAGAGCTGATTACAAATTTCGTACACAATATCTATGTTATCATGGAAAGGTAAGCAAGCATAGAATAGATAAATCTGTGTAATATGCTGATACAGTTCTTGGTTTGCAATGGAGTATTTACTCAGTAGTTACATATCTTAACATATGAAAAACATTACATATTTTCACCCTGAGACAGGTTCTTTCAAGTTCATGAGGCATTTAAGTCACTCGTAGGATTTTTTTTTTTGTTTTTACTATAGCTCTTCTTTTTAAAAATGTTCCTGTTGGAACAAACCTTATTTATCCATATGTATGTATTTTGCATAAATAACTTAGACCACAGAATAAACACAGACACAGTTTATTTTATTTCAATGGGCTAGGCCGTGGTGTTTATATAAGCTTGAACAGGGGGCATACCACCATAACTTGATAACGGTAACATATTCACATAAACCTTTCACTTTCACCATCACTTAATTGCCAGTCAGTAATAGCTAAACTGACCGCCTTTTATATACAACCATTTAACACATATCCTTCCTCAGAACCTGAACCTGAGGATGACTTTGCCCCAAGCTCAGGGGCGGACTGACAGGTCGGGCACTTCGGACATGGTCCGAGGGCCCGGCCGGGAGGGGGGCCCGCCATCAGGGGGCCCGGCCGCCCCTTTAAATGCTGCAGCCGCCTGAGCGCTCTCTTAAGAGCCTCAGGCGGCTGCAGCTTCTCACCTCCCCTCCTCTGTAGCTGTGCGGTCCGCGGTGCCCGGCCGGAGTGATAGGAAGGTGCTCAGTGTGCACCTTCCTGTCAGTCCGGCCGAGTACAGGAAACAGAAACTTCTGTTCCGCGCGGAACAGGAGTTTCTGTTTCCTGTACCCGGCCGGACTGACAGGAAGGTGCACACTCAGTGTGCACCTTCCTATCACTCCGGCCGGGCACCGCGGACCGCACAGCAGCTCGGCCACGCTACAGGGGAGGGGGTAAAAAGAGAGTGGGAGGGGGAGGGGAGGGGGAGGGGGAGGGGGTTTAAAAAGAGAGGGGGGGGGTTAAAAAGAGAGGGGGGGGGGTTAAAAAGAGAGTGGGAGGGGGGGGGGGTTTAAAAAGAGAGTGGGGGGGTTAAAAAGAGAGTGGGAGGTGGGGGTTAAAAAGAGAGTGGGGTGGGGGGGTTAAAAAGAGAGTGGGGGGTTAAAAAGAGAGTGTGGTGGGGGGTTAAAAAGAGAGTGGGAGGGGGGGTTAAAAAGAGAGGGGGTAAAAAGAGAGTGGGAGGGGGGTAAAAAGAGAGAGGGAAGGGGTAAAGAGGGAGGGGGGTAAAAAGAGAGACGGAAGGGGGTAAAGAGGGAGGGGGAGTAAAAAGAGAGAGGGAGGGGAGTAAAAAGAGAGAGGGAGGGGGTAAAAAGAGAGAGGGGGTAAAAAGAGAGAGGGAGGGGGGTAAAGAGGGAGGGGGTAAAAAGAGAGAGGGGGGTAAAAAGAGAAAGGGGGGTAAGAAGAGAGAGGGAGGGGTAAGAAGAGAGGGAGGGTGGGTAAGAAGAGAGGGAGGGGGGCTAAGAAGAGAGGGGGGTAAAAAGAGAGGGAGGGGGAGTAAGAAGAGAGGGAGGGGGAGTAAGAAGAGGGGGGGGAGTAAGAAGGGGGTAAGAAGAGAGTGAGTAAGAAGAGGGTGGGAGTAAGAAGGGGGGTAACAAGAGGGGGAGGGTGGGTAAGAAGAGAGGGAGGGGGGTAAGAAGAGAGTGAGTAAGAAGAGGGTGGGAGTAAGAAGGGGGTAAGAAGAGGGTGAGGGTGGGTAAGAAGAGAGGGAGGGGGGGTAAGAAGAGGGGGGGGTAAAAAGAGAGGGAGGGGGAGTAAGAAGAGAGGGAGGGGGAGTAAGAAGAGGGGGAGAGTAAGAAGGGGGGTAAGAAGAGAGTGAGTAAGAAGAGGGTGGGAGTAAGAAGGGGGGTAAGAAGAGGGGGAGGGGGGATAAGAAGAGGGGGAGGGGGGAGTAAGAGGAGGGCAATTGCCCCCTCCCCTGTCCGCATGCACCGTGCGGCAGCCGGCAGGGGAGGGAGGAAGAGAGGACCCGGGAGCTCAGCCTGCAGCTCCTCTGGGTCCTTCTTGCGCGAGCACAGATCGTTGCCGCGGTTACCACGGCAACGTTACGGCTCTTGCGAGAGTAAACTCTAGCCCTGGAGCTACGGGCTAGAGTTCACTCTCAACACTGTGACTACCAGGGATTCCTGGTGGTCGCAGTGGTGAGAGTGAACTCTAGCCCCATAAACACACTGCCCCCACACACCATACACATTCACACACTGCCCCCCATACACACACACTGCCCCCACACACACCATACACATTTACACACATTGCCTCACACACACATACACTGCCCACCCATACACACACAGCCCCCCATACTAACATTGCCACACACATACACAGCCCCCTCATACACACATTGCCCCACACACCCTACACATTCACACACTACACCCACTCACACACACTGAACCTTTCACACACACTGCACCCCTTACACATTGCACCACTGCTCCTATACCCTACTACAGCCTCATATCCCAGCAGACCCCAGGTAAGTTGTCAAACTGTTCTTAAACGGTTTGACTACTTACTCTGGGAGGGGGGCCCGGCCCTCCTGGCATCATAACGACTACACAGAGCATCTAGTGGTTATTGTGCATGGATTATTTCTTTAAATAATCTACAAGTGCCCCAGTAGCCAGCAAGCCAGCCAGCCCACAGGCCAGCCAGCCAGCCAGCCCACAGGCTGGCCAGTAGCCAGCCAGCCCACAGGCCACCAGTTAGGCTTACAGCCAGCAAGCCCACAGCCTGCCAACCGCAGCCAGCAAGCCACAGCCTGCCAGCCAGCAAGCCACAGCCTGCCAGCCGCAGCCAGCAAGCCCACAGCCTGCCAGTCGCAGCCAGCAAGCCCACAGCCTGCCGGCAGTAGCCAGCAAGCCCACAGCCTGCCAGCCGCAGCCAGTAAGCCCACAGCCTTCCAGCAAGCCCACAGACTGCCAGCCAGCAACAGTAATTAAGAGGAGCCAACTTGGCCTAGGTATCAGCGAGCTATGTTGTGTTGCTATATTGTGAATAGGAACCAGAGTGTTGGAGACCCCCCTCCAGGCCCCATTAGACTCCATTGTAGTCTCTAATGGGACCTGGAGGAAATTCTTTCTAACACACTCTCTAAAGGACACTGAGATAGCCTCTGCTAGAATGCTCCCCCCCCTCCATGGCCCATTAGCCCTCAATTGTAGTCTCTACTGGGGCCTGGAGGCGACTGTTTCCAGCAGGGACACTGAGATGGCCTCTGTTAGAAAGACCCCCTTCCAAGCCTATTAGACTCCATTGTAGTCTCTAATAGGGCCTGGAGGGGATTCTTTCTAACACACTCTCTAAAGGACACTGAGATAGCCTCTGCTAGAAAGACCCCCCTCCATGGCCCATTAGCCCTCAATTGTAGTCTCTACTCTACTGGGGCCTTGAAGGGATTATTGCACTTCTGTTCCTTGTGTCTAAAGATTGTGTAGGGTGTGGCTGGAGGCGGTGCATGGAGGCGGGACATGGGTGGCGCTTGCTGCGGAGTATGGGTGGGGCCTGTAAGGGGGCCCTTGATTTATTTTGCCCGGGGGCCCTGAGGGTTCTCAGTCCGCCCCTGCCCAAGCTTCCAAACACCACGACATTATTTATAAAGAAAGTTAGCAAATAGCTTCTCCCGTCCTGAAAACAGCTGATAGGGATTGCACTCGCGCTGCCACCTTTTATGCTTACCTGGCTTCTCGCGCTTTGCTGGCTCTCGGCCAGCAAACAATCCTCAGCCAGTTCTTGTCCCCAAAATTTTAATATTTTTCCAAGGTGCCCAAAGCCCCAAATTTTTTTAGGTTGTATATATGTACAGCGCAGCAGCATATACTGGGCCCCTGTTTGGCAGAAATGCTTGCCGTTCAAGCGCGAGATCCAGAACCTAATCTTGGGAGGGGCACTGGTAGATTATTTTAAATAAACAATCCAGGCACAATAACCACTACAGTACTTTGTAGTGGTTATGGTGCCAGTAGTGCCCTCCCAGAGTAAGTAGTAAAACTGTTTAAGAACAGTTTGACAACTTACCTGGGATCTGCCAGGATAGGGGCTGTAGAAGGCCCCATGGTTTGTGTGTACGCCAATGACTGGAAGTGTTCCTAGCTTTCAATGTAATCACTATTTTTTTCAGAAAATACAGTTTTTACATGAGAGAGCTATAGTTCTCACCTGAACAACCTCATTAAGCTGAAGTTGTTCAGGTGACTATAGTGTTCCTTTGTTGTGGACATAAAATATTAACCTAATTCATGTTAGTAAAATGTCTATTTACTAAGTATAACTTCAATCAGTATTAAATGGCCGCTAGGGCCAGGGAGTTTCCCTTTGACATCGACTAACACCCTCACTAACAAGATGGCGCTGGAATCTGGGGGAGACCTGCAAGATACCAGTGACATCACACCCGGTAGGAAGAGCAATAAATCAACCACTTAACACCTAACCAATTATTGATTTATTATTTCATGTTATCTCTGACAAAGCATATGATGTAACTTTGCTTTATAAGGGGCATGCCACCCCCTCTGAATAAACATTCCTCAAGTTTTTCATTAACCTGAAACTTGTGTCTGGTGTGAATTACTTTGGGAGCGTGCACGCATTATTTCTTTAATTTGGCCAGGGGCAGATACACAAAATAATCAATCGATTGGATTGATATCCACTTCATTTGGCGCCCAACGTGGGGCCCTGGATTTGCCGGTTCGGAGGGCCGAAAACCAAAGGACCAGAGTGGACTTCCAGAAAGTGGGACAACCGGAGCCTGATCACCTCCTAAATACAGCCATTGTCTGTATCCTCCTGTTTTGTGTCGGTCTGTCTCCGTGTCCACTTCCGACTGTTCGGCTTCCAGAAGGCTACAAGACAGGTAATCTCTTATCCGGTGCCCCTTTTTATAAACAAAGACCTGTCAATTGTCTATCTGCCTCCTGAATGACTGTGTGTGTGGGTGAAACGGCCGGTGTGTGAGTTTTGCTTTTATAAAACTTTAGCTTGCCTGCCTAGCGGGCAGGGTACGCGACCGTCTGGTACAGGGCTTGGGACCACCCGGTAAAGGGTTGGGCTTTTTGTTGACCGCCGGGTAAAGGGATGGGTACAGCCTACAGAAAGGCTGGGATTGTTATTGTACTGAGCGGAACAGGGTTTATTTGCTGTATTTTATTGTTTTACTATGCTCATTGTTTTAATATGTACATGGCTATATTGCTCTCCATCATTCTGTGTTTTTTGTGCAATTGTTGCTATAGTGTGGGTACTCTAGGTGGGGGTGTGTGTTGTGTGGCTAGTCCTTGATTCCGGAATCTGTGCACATCTCTATATTTGTGATTTCTGCAAATGTTTTTTGATTAGCCTCTCCACGTTCATCTTTTCACTTGTTCTCTACCTCTCCTGTGTTTGTTGTCCAGAACTATGTTGGTCACCCACGCTCGCCCGCTCCGGTCCATGACCACCACCCCCGTGACTAGTCTACGTTTAGGGAAGACGCACGGGACTCAGGTCCTCGTGGCAGTTGAGCACTGTAGACTCTTCTCCTTCTTCTTCTCTCTCCCTTTGTCCCTATCACGTGGAACCCTCTGTTTGGTTAAAATAGGACAGGAACCCACTAGACCTTCTAAAGGTTATTTGGCTTGTGATATTGTTAAAGAGAGGGCAGGAGAAGAAGCTATGCTAAAAATAAAGAAGATAGCTAAGATTTGTGGTTTCCAGATGTCACCCAGTGGTAGATTACAGGCAGAATTTTGGAGGAAGCTGCTTGTTGATAAGGAGGGTTTGTTACTGGATAATGGGTTGACAAAAGCTGTAGAAACTTGGTATCGGGACGTCGGGACAACCCTATGCTATGAGTGTCTCTCCTGCAGCATCAGGCTTCCATCCTACTACCTCCCAGTTGGTTACTCCCCAGACCATTGCCGCTGGCTCCCTCGGCCCTGCTGCCCCAGTTGCCCAAGCTCCTGTTTCCTCCGATGTTGCTTCTTACCATGGTCTCCCATTCCCTGTCCCCCCCGAGGATGACAATGTGCAAGGGCATAACTCGTTCCCCACTTCAGATAATAGTTTCTCAAAGACAGGTTGCTTCAGGTCTTCTCCTCCAAGTACCCCCTGCAGCAGAAGGAGCTCCCCCAAGGTATGTCACTTTCAATCCTTCACAAGCTGCCACTCTGGTCACTTCCCTCCCTGACCCAGAGAAACAGCCCATGCCCTTCTTTCGAAGAATGGCTCAAATCCATAAAACATACTCCGCTGCCTGGCGGGACCTATACAGTTTGTGTGAAATTAAAGCTGGTTATGCCTATTGGCCGATTATGGAAAGGAGTTTCAATGATGCCCCTCTTACAACTGACATGGATTTCCAGTCAGGCATTACCTTTTGTGAACAACTCCGTGCTTGGGCCCAAGAAAAACTGGCTGATCAGGCCACATGTATAAATGACATTATTCAAGATAAGCTCGAGTCTGTAGAGAAATATCACTCACGGTTAACCCAGACTTTCTCCGATCTTGGGTTTAGTGTACACAACAAAGCTCATACCCAGATGTTGTCTGCTGCCTTTGTGGCCGGCTTAAAAGAAGCCATCCGGAAAGGTTTGGTACTTTCCCACCCTGAATATAGGATAATCCCTTTGGACACTCTTTTGTTGGTTGCTAAAGGTTTAGAGTCAGTGTTACAGCCCACACAAAGGAGAAATAACCCCCTGATGTTCACTGCCTCAGGTCCCATTACCAGGCCTGCCCCCCCAGGTTACCCCTGCCCCCCCAGCCGACCATGCCACACACCCACGGCCAGTTTATGCGATCTGCTCCCAGGCCCCAGACTAGGGCCTGTTTCAACTGTAATCAGTTGGGCCACTAGCGGAGGGACTGTCCCCACCCTAGGGTGACTAGACCACCTCTCCTCCCTATAGGGATAGTACAGAACACCCTTGAAGGTGTCTATTTTAGGAGTGGTAGGGATTATACTCCTGTCTTCCAATTTTATCTGCCTCCTTTAGAGATCCATTGATTTTTCACAGTGAGAGTTCCCTCCTTTGGGTTTCAGGAGAGACAGCTTAATACACGATTATCAATGTGTTTAAATTAGGAGTTACAGGGTGGATACATTGTTATAGATACATTTACTTTTCTCTTTAACCCCCTGTATACCTCCATTTTGACTGGCAACATATTTATCCACTTAACCTGACCTGGAGATTCATCACTGCTAGGTCTGGCTGAGTGGTTTATGTTATTTATAGACTCCTCATTTGATTAATTATTTGGCATACTATACTTTTTTCCTAGCTCCAAGTTCTGTTGGCTCCGTCTCCTTTTGAATGAATTATAATAAAGTCTTTTTATTTTTGGAGACACTAATTGGATAGTATAATTCTATACTGTATCTTTGTATGCCAAATATCAGGGGATCTTCCTCCTTCTAATTGTATATACTCAGTGCTGATGGTTGGGTTAGGGGATACATTTATACTGTTTAGTACCCTTTAATATATTAAAAACCAGCTTTGATTCTCATCTCTTGAGTCTCAAATAATTTCTTTTGACTTTATAACTTTATCCCGGGTACAAGCCCTATTTGGTGGATCTGGAACCACCACTCTGACCTCAGTGCTTTCTACTCCTCTATCTTTATGAGGTATAGATGCACTTCTCTTATTTTATTTAACTTGACTAGACCACCTCCCAGTAGACCGTCCAACCCTGCTTTGGGTTACCCTGCATACCCTAATGCCCCTGCTGCGGCCTATGGCTGTTTTCATCAAGGTTATTTTCCCCCGCCACCTCCTCCGGTTAATATCCCATATTTCCCACCCCCAAAATATTCCCAAGCCCCCTCTCCTCCTGAGACTAGTACTTACACTGCGCCACCTCCTGATGGTTATGACACGGATGAACGCCCCATGCCCAGCCAGAGCCACCCTGCACGCCAGGGCCCTCAGCCATGCCTCCCTTCTACCTCCACACGTCACTATACTGGTCCTGATCAGGCCCATCTAGATCTAGTGCAATAGGTAACTGGCAAACCTATGTCTGACGCCCCTACCATGGCAGTGTCTACAGGGGATAGGGGGGGCCCTCTTGCTACAGTTGCCCTGCCTGTTGAGGGACATCCCACTACTTTTCTAGTTGACACAGGTGCAGCCCACAGTGTTCTTAAGGAACAAGACCTGCCCGACCCATCCTTTCTGTCTGACACCGATGTCTCCTGTGTTGGTGTAGATGATACTCCCCGCAGTAACCGACTCACTAAACTCCTACGTGTGGGTTCTGATATACTTTCACGTTTTGTCGTTTCCTCCACTTGTCCGATTAACCTTTTGGGTGCTGATGTTCTATCTCGCCTCCAAGCATCTATTTCTTTCACTGCAGATGGCCAGGTTCAATTACTTACACCCCTGTCACGTAAAGACACCTCTGTCCTCTGCTCTCTACCCCTGCTATTGCACCTAACATCCCCTACCGAGGGAGTAAGGGTCACAGATGCCCCCAGTGCCCTAGACAGGGTCCCTGCTAAACTCTGGTCCACAAATCAGGCACTCACAAGTTACTTCCTGGTGATTGGGCTATTACAAAAGATAATCATGTTTACACATTTTGGTATAATTCTTCAAACACACACGTGGCTACCTTTACTTTTGATTACTGTGATATTGTCTCTTGTACTTTTCCACACACACAACATTCTGCAATATACAAATACATACCTGACAAAAAGGACCCATATATCTGTGTAACAGGGGGACACTGGGGACATCACTGTAGTTCCTGGAAAGCAGCGGGATGGAACACCGGCAGGCCATGGGGCTACAAACCCCAATGTGCCCTGGATAGAGTTGACAGAAATGGGAAGACCCTGTTATACAGAATGACCCTGTGTAAACCCACAGGGTCAACCCCAATGAAGCTTTCCTTAAATATAGAACATCCCAGCCCAGGGGATGCTGGGGAATATGTAATGGGTATGTACTGGAGGGGGGGGGTTCACATAATAAGTTGGGAACCTTTTACTTACAAGACATGCTCACATCACCTGACTGGGTAGGCTCTACTCATATGACTGTTAATCCCCTAAAACATCACATCAAGACTTTAAAAGATATGGTTGCCATTGACAACCCCACGTTTGCGGCAGGATTTGAATCCTTGATTCCGCTAATCACTGCTAACAAGAATGTTAACTGGATTAACTATATTTATTATAACCAACAACGGTTTGTTAATTACACCAGAGATGCAAGCTACCACCCAGATGACATTTCAGTACAGGATGGCCCTGGACATGATCCTAGCAGAAAAAGGGGGTGTATGTAAAATACTCCCCAATACCATGACATGCTGTACCTTTATTCCCGACAATACTGGTCCTAACGGTAAAGTAACCATGGCCATAGAGAAATTAGACAGCCTCTCTGATGAGTTACAAAGGAACTCTGGGGTCCCTAATACATGGGACAGATGGTTTAGCTGGATGAATGGTTGGCAGAAGACCCTATTCCAGGTTGGAAGGGCAGTCCTCACTGTGACAATCCTTTTCCTCTTTCTGACTTGTTGTGTATTGCCATGCATACAGAAATACGTACAGAAGACTGTAGGGCAGACCATTGATCACGCCTACCCCACATTTTTACACCAAGACCTTGATGACACAGAATGTGACACACCACATACACCCCTCCAATCCCACCAGTTCAAACAGACAACTGCATATCTTTAGGGATAGTGTAGGGATAGCGTCTGTCTCTACGGGCAAAAGTCTGTTGTGGGAGAAGTAGTGGGTTAGCCACTGCGGGATACCCACGGAGTGAAGTGTTCAAGGCCTGTTCAGACAGATGAGCTGCAGCCAACTAGGGACACCTTTAGGGACAGTTTGTAGTTGTCTTTTAAGTAAATAGTCATTTTAAGGGGGGACTGTTGCGGACATAAAATATTAACCCCTTAATGACACAACTTCTGGAATAAAAGGGAATCATGACAGAATATATCCGCCGTCTGTCCTTAAGGGGTTAACCTAATTCATGTTAGTAAAATGTCTATTTACTTAGTATAACTTCAATCAGTATTAGTCAGTTTATATGTGATTTACCTAAAATGGCTGATAGGGCAAGGGAGTTTCCCTTTGACATCGACTAACACCCTCACTAACAAGATGGCGCTGGAATCTGGGGGAGACCTGCAAGATACCAGTGACATCACACCCGGTAGGAAGAGCAATAAATCAACCACTTAACACCTAACCAATTATTGATGTATTATTTCATGTTATCTCTGACAAAGCATATGATCTAACTTTGCTTTATAAGGGGCATGCCACCCCCTCTGAATAAACATTCCTCAAGTTTTTCATTAACCTGAAACTTGTGTCTAGTGTGAATTAGTTTGGGAGCGTGCACGCATTATTTCTTTAATTTGGCCAGGGGCAGATACACAAAATAATCAATCGATTGGATTGATATCCACTTCAATCTTTAAAGGGACACTATAGTCACCTGAACAACTTTAGCTTAATGAAGCAGTTTTGGTGTATAGACCATGCCCCTGCAGCCTCACTGCTCAATCCTCTGCCATTTAGGAGTTAAATCCCTTTTTTTATGAACAGCCTTCCATAAACACTTCCTGTAAAGAGAGCCCTATTTGGGCTTTCTTTATTGCAAGTTCTGTTTTAATTAAGATTTTCTTATCCCCTGCTATGTTAATAACTTGCTATACTCTGCAAGAGCCTCCTGTATGTGATTAAAGTTCAATTTAGAGATTGAGATACAATTATTTAAGGTAAATTACATCTGTTTGAAAGTGAAACCAGTTTTTTTTTTTTTATGCAGGCTCTGTCAATCATAGCCAGGGGAGGTGTGGCTAGGGCTGCATAAACAGAAACAAAGTGATTTAACTCCTAAATGACAGTGAATTGAGCAGTGAAGTTGCAGGTGAATGATCTATAAACTAAAATTGCTTTATTTAGCCAAAGTAATTTAGGTGACTATAGTGTTCCTTTAAGCAACAAAACAAGGATAAATTGCGTAACAGTGATGCAGAAACACTCCTAAACCCGCTGCAGACCGACACTGAAATTGCCTGTACCGTATGCTGTCTGTGCGGTGACAGTCTGACCAGCACAAACCTTGAAGCACATCTGCGGCCTAGCATGCCCGGCGACTGGGGAAACAGGCGATCTCCTGAACCAATGAGCACACATGGCTGAAGCCTATCCGCGGCCCTGTTCCCACCCTCTGGACCGGTCCACACTAGAGTGCTGTCCCGCAAGGGCAGACAAACCTGTGAAGATAAAAACGGGCCACGTGCAAACCAAGATGGCTGTGAGGAACTGACTCTGCTGGGTTTCGAACCCTGGTTTACATGTTGCTTAACCTCTTCCTTACCAGTACACCAGCCTGCCTTTTGCAAATTTGCCTGAGATCTGGTAACCTTGACTCTACAAGCAATGGTATCAGTGACAAGTTTCTTCAGCTGTGTCTGGTCATGTGTCTGGTTCTTGGCCTATAAAAGCCACTTCCTGTCTCTGTACCTTTGCCAGATTATTGTGGTTCCTGTACTCTAATCAAGTTTGTTCCTGTTTCTCCTACCTGTTGCTGAATTTGGACAGTTTTGACTTTGCTGCTTCTCCTTCCCACTGACCTCGGCTTGCCTCACGACCATTATCATCTCTCTGTTCCAGTCTCCCATCTCTGCTTAAGACCAGACGGCCACTCAAGGCTCAGGGGCTCAACCACCTGGGTAACAAGTGGCTACCTCTGTCATAAAACATTGCTGATCTTGCTACTGGACTCCAAAACTTTGTAACATCAATATCATTACAGAATAATCTGGCCCATTCATGGATCAGATTCGGCATTGGCCCAGCAGGTTGCTTCTAATGCAAGAACTATGCAGACACAGGCACAGACCATTCAAGTGCTGCAGGATCAGGTAGCTGAACTGCAAAATGAAGTTCGATCAATGCATAGTGAGCTTACCAGCTACAGGGCACATGATGTTGCGGCTGCTGCTGTTACTACTGTTACACCTGCACAAGATGCCCGCTTGCCTCTACCAGAAAAATTTGGAGGAGACCGCAAAAAATTTAGGGGTTTCCTAAATCAATGCCGTTTGCATTTCATGATGTTACCTAACCGTTTTCCATCTGAAAGAGAGAAGGTGGGATTTATTTTCTCCCTATTCAAAGATGAAGCCCTGGCTTGGGGCTCCCCTTTTCTGGAACAGGACAGTCCAGTCTTGGGAAATTTAAAAGACTTTCTTGAGGCCATGTGCCTAGTTTTTGATGACCCCAATCGCTGTGCTACAGCAGAAGCCACTCTCCTTCATTTACATCAAGGGAGGCGCTCTGTGGCTGAATATGCTGCTGAATTTAGACAGTGGGTTGCTGATACTACTTGGAACCAATCAGCCCAGAGGTTCCACTTCAGAAGGGGTCTCTCAGAAGCTATAAAAGATGAGCTAGCTCGTGTTGATCTTCCTGTTGAGTTTAATGCATTTGTGCCGTTGGCTATCCGTATTGATCGGAGATTTTCAGAAAGAAGATTGAAAAGACAGGGCTCTTTTAAACCAAGTGCTACTCCTACTTTCTATTCAAGAATTTCTACTCTGACCCCACAAACACCTACAGACTCTGAACCTGAGGCTATGCAGGTAGATCTAATAAGAGGGTCGTTATCCAATGAAGAAAAACAGTGGCGACGCACTCACAATTTATGCCTGTATTGTGGTAGTGCAGGGCATTATGCCATCAATTGCCCTAGCAAGTCTAAAAGAACAATAGCTATGACTGCTGAGGGTGCACAGATTCAACACCAATCCCAGATTTCAGACCAACTGGATTCTGTCACACAACCCTTGTTTTCTCTGGCTCAGGGTGAAGAGGGTATGATGACTCCACATCCTCATTTGGTGGTGCCTATCACTTTGCAATATGGTGATAATAAAATTTCAACTACAGCTATGATAGATTCTGGAGCAGGTGGAAACTTTATGGACATTAAATTTGCAGCAGGAAATAAAATTCAGTCTATCCCTAAATCTTCACCTGTGTTAATGGAAACAGTAGACAGTTCTCCACTTAAGTCAGGCCCGGTTACACATGAGACTGTGCCCTTAAAATTGATTCTGGAAGTGGATCACCATGAGTCTATATCTTTCCACCTAATTTCCTCCACACAGTTTCCAGTGATTTTGGGTATACCCTGGCTTGCTCTGCATAACCCACAGATTGATTGGAAGACTAGAACTTTGTCCTTTCCTTCAGAACACTGCTTAATGAATTGTCAACCCTCTAAGGCAACACCTGTTGCCACAACAATTAATGAAATGGTTGCTACAAACTTAACTAAGCTTCCTCTACAATATCGGGATTTTGCAGATGTCTGTGATAAGAAGAATGCTGATCAGCTTCCACCTCACAGGCCTTCTGATTGCCCCATAGAGCTGCTACCTGGAGCTGCTATCCCATTTGGCCGTATATACTCCCTTTTTGAGCCTGAATTGAAACACTTTGTGAATACATACAAGAAAATCTTGCCAAAGGCTTTATTCGACCATCTACTTCTCCAGCAGGAGCTCCTATATTCTTTGTAGAAAAGAAAGATGGCAGTCTACGGCCATGTGTCGATTACAGGGACATTAATAAAATCACTGTTAAAAAACGCTATTCCTTGCCTCTCATTCCTGAACTTCTGGAGAGACTTCGCTCAGCTAAATCTCTACGGGGGGCATATAATCTGGTTCGCATAAGACCAAATGATGAATGGAAAACAGCTTTCAGAACCAGGTACGGACATTACGAATATCTAGTAATGCCATTTGGGCTTTGTAATGCCCCTGCAACTTTTCAGCATCTAATCAATGATGTACTACGGGATCTCCTGGATCAGTTTGTTGTGGCATATTTGGATGATATCCTGATATTTTCTGATAATCTTGAAAATCACAGAAAACAGGTCTGCATTGTTCTTGAGCGATTTCGTACCCACCACCTATACATTAAACTGGAAAAATGTGAGTTTGAACAAACAGAAATTCAATTCCTGGGATATGTAATAACTCCTAAAGGTTTAAGTATGGACGCGAGTAAAATTAAAGCTGTGCTGGACTGGCCCATCCCCAAGAATGAAAAAGATATTCAGAGATTTGTGGGGTTTGCCAATTTTTACAGGCGTTTCATTAAGAATTTCTCTGCCGTTATTACACCGATCACTGAACTTACACGTAAAGGGACTCCTTTTCAGTGGTCCAATAAGGCTGACACTGCATTTTCCAGATTAAAGACTCTGTTTACATCTGCCCCTATCCTGGTACATCCTCAGCCAGAATTGCCATTTACTGTAGAGGTAGATGTTTCTGATTCAGCTGTTGGGGCTATACTGTCTCAAAGGACTGGACCTAAGATGTTGTTACATCCATGTGCCTTCTATTCCCGCCAGATGTTACCAGCAGAAAGAAATTATGACATAGGGAATAAAGAACTTTTGGCTATAAAAGCTGCCTTTGCCGAATGGAGACATCTCTTGGAGGGAGCCACCCATCCAATTACTGTCCTCACAGATCACAAAAATCTGGAATGTATTCAATCAGCTAAGAGGCTGTCAGCCAGACAAGCACGCTGGTCCCTATTTTTCTCAAGGTTAATTTTTTGATTTCATACTGCCCTGGTTCCAGAAATGGCAAGGCAGATGCCTTGTCTAGGATAGCTGACCCCCTCCATACTACAGTAACCAAAGCCACCATCTTGCCTGAGAGTAGATTTTTAAGCGTTACCTTTCCTTCTGATCTAATGTCTCGCATTAAAAAGGGCTACGCTGAAGACCCAGTTTTTCGTGATCCTCCTCGTGATCTTCATATGACCATGCTTAATGGGTTTTGGATTTTTCAACAACGTCTGTTTGTTCCAGAATCAGTGCGACTGGATGTTTTACGTCTCTACCATGACTCAAAACCAGCAGGTCATCCTGGAATCCGAAAGACACAAGAACTACTTACCCGATCCTTTCGGTGGCCTAAATATTATGAGGATGTTAAGAAGTATGTGTCCTCTTGTGATGTATGTGCCAGACATAAGACTCCTCGCTCATCCCCTGTTGGCTTGCTTCAGCCTCTTCCTATTCCTCATCGTCCCTGGGGATCTATATCCATGGACTTTATTGTGGAACTACCTCCCTCTAAGGAACACACTACCATTCTTGTTGTTATGGACCGGTTAACTAAGATGAGTCATTTCATACCAGCTCATGGTCTCCCTTCAGCTAAACAGACTGCTGACCTAGTTATTCGGGAAATATTTCGCTTGCATGGAGTGCCTGATGAAGTAATTTCTGACAGGGGAGTGCAGTTTACATCTCATTTTTGGAAATATTTTTGTTCTATTCTAGGTATTAATGTAAATCTGTTGTCAGCTTTTCATCCACAAAGTAATGGACAGACTGAGCGAACCAACCAGACTTTAGAACAATATTTGCGGTGCTATATTAGTTACCTGCAGGATGACTGGCTGGATTTCCTACCCACGGCGGAATTTGCCTATAACAATGCCCAACACTGCTCCACTTCTCTGAGCCCATTTTTTGCCAAGTATGGTTACCATCCAACCTTTCTAGTGAGACTCCCAATTACTACTTTCATTCCTGCAGTCACTGACCGGCTAACCGCCTTACGAGATTCCCAAGAACTGTTGAAGAAGACTCTTTCGGAGGCTCAGGAATGTTACAAAAGAGCTGCTGATAGGCATAGAAAGGAGGCCCCAGTTTATCATGTTGGTGACAAGGTTTGGCTGCCAACAAAGAATCTTAAGCTTAGGATTCCTTCTCATAAATTGGGTCAAAGGTTCATGGGACCTTTTGAGATCATCGCTCAGATCAATGCTGTCACCTTCCGTCTGCAACTTCCAGATTCCATGAAAATACATCCGGTGTTTCACGTTGCACTGCTTAAACCTTTTCATGAAAATACTTCCCCTGGTTGAGCCCTGCATGCCCCACCACCAGTCCTCGTGGATGGTGAAGATGAATACGAGGTGGAAAAAATTCTTGACTCCAGGATCTTCCGTAACAAGCTTCAATATTTGGTTCATTGGAAAGGACAATATTCATGCTCCTGATCTTCTTCAGTCTTTCCATGCACAGTACCCTGCTAAACCAGGAAATAGGGCATCCAGAGGCTGCGCCTGTAGAGGTGGGGGTAATGTGAGGAACTGGCTCTGCTGGGTTTTGAACCCTGGTTTACGTGTTGCTAAACCTCTTCTTTACCAGTACACCAGCCTGCCTTTTGCAAATTTACCTGAGATCTGGTAACCTTGACTCTACAAGCAATGGTATCAGTGACAAGTCTCTTCAGCTGTGTCTGGTCATGTGTCTGGTTCTTGGCCTATAAAAGCCACTTCCTGTTTCTGTACCTTTGCCAGATTATTGTGGTTCCTGTAAGTGGCTACCTGTGGCATAAAACATTGCTGATCTGGCTACTGGACTCCAAAACTTTGTAACATCAATATCATTACAATGGCTGACGGAGCTAAACAACTCACCATCCAGCCGCTCCCATCTAGGGCCCCGAGAGAGACACATGTGGCTATGGCAACCAAAGGGCCTCAACTCTGGCACACAAAGGGCCTCCAAGCTAAGATGCCTGCAACACAAGCCCCGGCTCTGCCCAGTACATCAACAAACAGCCGAATCACCGAGCATGACATGAGAGACTATGTCCAGGTGTTGCTTTGGAAAAGGTGAAGGAGAGAGCAGAGAAGTGCTGGCACTCACCAAAAGCCCAGTTCCATTGATGCTCACTACAATCTTAGACCTTAATCCATAATTGGTAATTCCCGCGGGCGCTGCTCACACACTCAGAAAATTACACACCACATCGAGATGCCTGATGATAGCTCACAAGCTTCGCGCCAGAAAGGATCAGTGAGACCATCGCGCAGGACTGTGGAAGTGTCTGGGACTGGGGGGTAGCTGGACTGTGGGACATGGCTGGCACCTCGCTCCGGGGCACATTTGAGGGTCAGATGGGTATAGGCTGAGCACCCATACTCTCTGCTTCACCTCCCAACTTGTAGTTGCTTAGCCTGGGTCAAACCACCCCTAGATATGCTTAATCTAACACCCTGCACTTGATGCATAACATAGCCCCTTGGTCACTTCACGTAGCCCTCACTAGGCACCCAGTGGCACTATTTTCGTAGCCTAAACTTGTCTTCATCTCATTTTATTACAAACCGTGAGTAATTGCATAATTCTGTATCTGGCTTTGCAACGTCTATCATACTCTTTTTTTAATCTTCATTATAAAAAATGTGCAATAAAGAATTAAAAAAAAAGAAGAAAAGAAATGCTTAAGACCTGAGAAATGGAAGTTCTCACTAAAGCGTGTCATTCCAAAATCCAATAAAAATTGTATTACAAGATAAAAAATGTCATCTGGTATTTTATATTTGTTTAACACCATTTAAGCTAGTAAGTGCTCAAAATGTCTTCCATCAAAGTTGCAACATTCCCCGCACCTGTCCAGTACACAGTGACACACAGTACCACACAAATTACACTCCGCATTAATGTGCATAAATGCTTCTTAGATTAACTCATCCATTGTCTGATGCTTCCTCTTAAAAACATTATTCTTTACTACACCCCCCCAAAAAAGAAGTCCATTGGTGTTAAGTCGGATGAACGTAGTGGCCATTCTATGCTGCCCCGTCATCTGATCCAATGTTATGGAAAGATGCAAAAGCTTAAAGAGGAACTACCCTATCTTGAAAGAGCAGTTCAACGAAGTTAGCTCTGGTTCTGAGTTGTGGCACTACCATATTGCACAACAAGGTTAGGTAATTGTTACTATCCACAGTTCTAACAAAGAAAACCGGTTCTACAACACCTTCGTTGTACAGTGCACCCCACACTGTGACGCCTGTCTAGTTCAGTTGTAATTTGATAGTCAAATGACTTATAAATACCAGTAATAAGTAAATAAAATAAATGAGGATTTTCATCTGCCCAATACACGGTTATGCCTGTTCATGTGGCCTGATAGTTTGAAAGAAGCCTCATCTTACCAGATGATCTTATTAAGAAGGTCTGGTTCGTTACAGGTTTGGTTACGCATCATCTCACAGATTTGCAACCAACCGTCTGCAAAGATCCTCCAGAATACAATATAACAGTCTTGGACGATTATGCATTGCAAGTACGTTCTTGGGATGGATAGCTGCTGAGAAGCACGTCATGTGGACTTTTTCTAACTGTTCACACATGTCAAAGCGACTCTCAACTCATTTTCCTTTGTCATGGACATGCACATTTCAGTGCAATAACTACTGCACCCATTGATTTAAATTTATTTCTTAAACCATAAATTGTCAGACGTGTTGGTGGAGGATTGTCAAATGCTTATTGCCCGACTTTGTGCACCTGCTCGACATTTCCAGTCTTCCAGTACTGCTTTAAAATCCACTTTCTTTGTTCTTGACTCAAATTCACTCTCATCATTCCCAATAATTATTTTATTTTATTTTGATATTTAAACGCCTGAAATTTAACAGCCACGTTGTTGTGTGTAAGTGTACCCATATAATCTGATGTGATAATTTCATGTGTGTCTCTTCCTGCTCTCCATTTTAAGTAGGGAGTGGTGCCCTGTGGACCCTAAGTATGGGATAATACCGTGCAAATATGCCTCCAAATACCATTTTCTAAAAATACTCAAAAGAATATTTTACTAAAGTGTGAAATGTCAGTTTCCAAAATTAAGGCCAAATAGTCAAATGTTAAAAGTCAAAATGGAGATTTTCCATTACAGCTACTTTGTTCTATACTTTAAATGTATTTATTTATAAAATATTTTACTTTAATTCTCAACGACCCACACTTTAGTAACAACCCTTCCCATCCGGATGTAAAGTAAGTAATTTCCTCAGATTTCTCCCTTTGTAGTTGGGTTTGAAGCTGTGTGTTGATGAAGGTCTCCAGCTATGTCAGTGTATCTGAATAGCTTGTCACCCATATAATGGCACTATCTCCATAGCTGTTTGCCATGTGACACACAAGGAGAGGGCACATGACTCCATGCCTGGGGTGACCCACAGTCATATGGAGATCAACTGGCTTCCAGGCTCCGCCCCTCTCCGATGGGCTCGGGGTCTCCATGGTAACTCTACGCATGTCATGTGACTGGCTTCTCGCGAGTGTTTACCAAATCCCGGGTGCGAGCATCAGGCTGAGTGGAGTGAGTGAGAGCGGCCGGGAGTTGGAATAGGGAGCTCTGTGAGCGCGGCCTGGGACCCGGGAGCTCTGTGAGTGCAGGATGAAGGCACGGACAATGTTTATGGTGTGGGTAAGTGGAATACAATGTTTAGCCAGTTTCTTTATGGGGTCAGAGGATCCCTTCTCAGTCTGCACAGTCAGATTGTGAGCTCCTCTGTCTGTAACACAGGGGGGCTGCCTGTAACACAGGGGGGCTGCCTGTAACACAGGGGGGCTGCCTGTAACACAGGGGGGCTGCCTGTAACACAGGGGGGCTGCCTGTAACACAGGGGGGCTGCCTGTAACACAGGGCTGTAACACAGGGGTGCTGCCTGTAACACAGGGCTGTAACACAGGGGTGCTGCCTGTAACACAGGGCTGTATCACAGGGGTGCTGTCTGTAACACAGGGCTGTAACACAGGGGTGCTGTCTGTAACACAGGGGTGCTGTCTGTAACACAGGGGTGCTGTCTGTAACACAGGGGTGCTGTCTGTAACACAGGGGTGCTGTCTGTAACACAGGGGGGCTGTCTGTAACACAGGGGGGCTGTCTGTAACACAGGGGGGCTGTCTGTAACACGGGGGGGCTGTCTGTAACACGGGGGGGCTGTCTGTAACACGGGGGGGCTGTCTGTAACACGGGGGGGCTGACTGTAACACGGGGGGGCTGACTATAACACACGGGGGGGCTGACTGTAACACGGGGGGGGCTGACTGTAACACGGGGGGGCTGACTGTAACACGGGGGGGGCTGACTGTAACCCTGGGGGGCTGACTGTAACACGGGGGGGGGCTGACTGTAACCCTGGGGGGCTGACTGTAACCCTGGGGGGCTGACTGTAACCCTGGGGGGCTGACTGTAACACGGGGGGGCTGACTGTAACACGGGGGGGCTGACTGTAACACGGGGGGGCTGACTGTAACACGGGGGGGGCTGACTGTAACACGGGGGGGGCTGACTGTAACACGGGGGGGGCTGACTGTAACACGGGGGGGGCTGACTGTAACACGGGGGGGGGGCTGACTAACACGGGGGGGGCTGACTAACACGGGGGGGCTGACTAACACGGGGGGGGCTGACTAACACGGGGGGGGGCTGACTGTAACACAGGGGGGGGGGGGCTGACTGTAACACGGGGGGGGGGCTGTCTGTTATCCCCTCTGTGAGTGCAGGATGAAGGCACGGACAATGTTTATGGTGTGGGTTAGTGGAATACAATGTTTAGCCAGTTTCTTTATGGGGTCAAAGAATCCCTTGTCAGTCTGCACAGATTGTTAGCTCCTCGGTCAGGGGGAGCTGTCTGTCCTACGGTGGAGCAGTTTATAACACGGGGGAGCTGTCTGTAGTACCGGGGGAAGCTGTCTGTCGTAGGGTGGAGCAGTGTAGTACGGGGGAACTGTCTGTTATGCAGAGTGATGGCTGTTTTTGTAAGTTTTTGAAATCTTTAAATTTAATTAGAGGGGACTTAGACTCCCTCAATGTGTCTGCCATAATGTCTAGCTACTCTCAATGTTATCTTACAAGTAACTCACACATGTTTGCCATATAACTCACCGTGGCTTTGTAAGTCTCTCTTTGCCTGTAAGGGCCTTTTAGCTCACTGTGACATGTATTGGTCTTGTTGCTCAGTGTTGTGCGGGGTTAGTAAGGGTCTTGTGTCTGGTACGTGCCTTGTAGGGCTATTGCAACTCTCTGTGGGATGTGACATGTAAGATTCTTGCAACAAACCGTGGATGGTTTGTAATGAACTTGCAGTGCACTGTGGCACGTGGCTAGTTGGGCGTCTTGCAGCTCAATGTGGCGCTAAGCTAGTTAGGGGTATTGCAGCTCAATGTGGCGCTAAGCTAGTTGGGGGTATTGCAGCTCAATGTGGCGCTTAGCTAGTTGGAGGTCTTGCAGCTTAATGTGGCGCTTAGCTAGTTGGGGGTCTTGCAGCTCGCTGTGATGCGTGTCTTGCAAGGGTCTTGCAGCTCATTGCTGTGTGTGGCTACTACAGATCTTTCCCAGTTTGGTATGTAACTCAATGTGCATGTGACTTGTAACTTTCTAGGGAAGGTAATTTGCTATGACATGTAGAATTTAGAAAAAAATGGGATACAGCTGCAAACTTAAATAATATTAGAAACAAAAAAAAAAACATAGTGTAGTATCCTCTTAAGCAATGTATGACACGCCAATATCATGCACTCACAGAATGTCTGGATAACAATCGCCTGTAGGGTGCCTCCCCCGATAGCAATGGGGGACTCAGTAATCTTCCTCTCATTACTTTTTTGCATTATTCAGGAGTGTAAAAGTTGCAGGGTTAAGGGTAGTGGGAGTTGGCACCCAGACCACTCCAATGGGCAGAAGTGGTCTGGGTGCCTGGAGTGTCCCTTTAACTAACTAAGTTAAGTGATTTACATTATTTTCCTGTTTCTGTATTTTGCTATGACATGTTGGAGAATAGAGTACTACCTTCTGTGCTCATTCTACTAGATAACTGCAAACATGTTTTTATTAGGATATATTGATTAAAAATTTCGCACTAGGTATGCAGAGTCATGTGTGTTTAATCGATTTTTCTTTTTTTTGTTTGTTTGAATGAATCCACCTTTTGTACTTAATTCAACACTTTCCTCTATTTGAAATATGTAACGTGACATTCAACATCTCCTTTACTATGATACACTACATGTATATTTGCTTTAAGTATTGAAACCATAGAATAAGTCTTTACAGTCATAGAAGTTTGACCCTTCAAATGATCCTGTCTTGCATAATATGAGTCACTGAATTCGTAGATCGAACTGCCAAACAAATGCAATGTACGTGATTAGAATTCCTATGCAAAAACAAACCTTTTGAGGTAAATAAAGCATTAATTAGATGCTTTGATATGTAAAACAAAATATAGACCTAAAAATCAACAGACATGACATTTTATTTAGATAAAGCGGAACTGTCACTCCATTTGGGTGTGACAATTTATATACTCTCACTCCTGTAAATGCTGGATTGAATAGAATAACACTGCAGAGGCAAGTCGAAAAACAAGCTTACCTCTGCGGCACTTTTGTGTGCTGGGCATCATTGTCGCCAGTGATGCCTTAGTACTCACTAAAGCACCAGGAGTCTTTGCACAGAAATGTCATTCAAGCGCATGTGAGCATGGGCATTCTGTCTATAAAGCTGTACATGAGCATGCATCCACACATACGCTATTGGCAGGGTCATTGTAACTTACATGCTGTACACACATGACGTCACTTGTAAAAAAAAAAAAAAATAAGAGAAACACCAAAGAAAAGAGTTACTTGCGCACTATCCCAAATCTTTTTTTTTTTTTTTTTTATTCTTTATTTTGGTTGTGCTGTTATGAAAATTACAAACAAGCTTTCTATAAGTCACAGCATCATGGACAAGCTTCAGTGCAATATGTTTAAAACTTGAAGTGACATTTGAGGATCATGCACATTTTTATATATATATATATATATATATATATATATATATATATATATATATATATATATATATATATATATATATATATATATATATATATATATATATATACTTAAACAGGCTTTAACCATTTAGTTGCAACTGAAGAGTTCCGCTAGGCATAAAAGAAGGATGGTTAACATTGAGCTCCGTTAAATGATAAGTACAATATAGTAGCTTATACTATGCGGTTGTATACAGTAGGCTTGCTAAACATTGCTATGGGCATCAGGAGGGAGATTGCCTGGTAAGTAATAAAGTGGGACACACTAAGAGCAAGGATATCGAGTAGCCAGTGATGGCTGACATTTTGCACATGTGCACGTTCAAGAAGCTAACGATATACTTGACTTTGGTGTGTTCTATGAGTAGGCTAGTTGGTGACATAGTTAGCAGGTGTATTAGTATCTGGTTTGTGGTAGCTAGGTCAACTGCCTATGTGCCTTATGCGTGTAGTATAAAGATATGCTGGTGCAGTGTGCCCCTAAGTTTGAGGTGTAATCATGTTGAATCTAAGTGGTAAGCTGTATGCAATATATCACCCTGGCTTGTTTAACATGCATATTCCGGGACAGGCTCTGGGAGTCGTCTGTATGGCGGGCATGATACCTCGCCGACATGAGCTAACTTGCGGTTAGCCGATGCCCAGTCTGTTGCGTTGGTGTGGCTGGGTACGATTGTCCATCTCGGCAAGGAACTGGGCAAAGTCCATTTGCAGGTGTCTTGGGTGCCATATACGTGTTGGACCAAAGCCGCCAGGTCCGGGTAACAAGAGGGTAGAGTCCGCCGGAGTAGGCTGTTGAGTGCCGTCCAGGAAAGCTTGTTGCCGTGTGCCACGTGTAACCCCTCTCTGGGGCTGTCGCGCTGCAGGTCGTGTGGACGACGGGTACGTGGTCGTGCCCACTGTGGGAGTACCGTGCTTGTTGGCAAAATTGTTATTCTCAGGTAGGAGTAGTTGCTTTGTGGCTTTCCGGCCCTCCTCCGCCACGGCCGATAATGGTTCGGCTATGTCGTCGTCTCTGCTCGCCGTTGGCTTGGCTCGTTGGTGGGGTGGGTAAGAGCTCTTGTGGTTGGCTGCGATGTAGGGTATGGAAGTCGCAGACTCCTTCAACCCCTTGAGTCTCCGTTCGACAGCCTCGTTGTTTGTTGTGGGCTCAATGAGGGAATAGCCTTTCTCATCGGCCTCGTGGCACCTGGCGTCCGCCATCTTGTGCGCTGCACCCAGGCCCCCGATCGGGGCGGCGGTGTTGCTAGGCCTGGACTGCATAGCCACTGGTTGAGGACCGGGATCACCCCCACCGGTCCATAGGGGGGGGGGGCAGGGCCGGGTCCGCCCGGTACTGGGCCTCTGGCTGGGTGCCGTCAGGCAGGATAGTGGGGCAGCGGCCGTCCACCCCACTCACCGCCGGCAAGGGCCTCGACTGAGACGACAAAGACCTCACCTCCAGGGGACTGAAACTCGAGGAGCCGTCCTCGCCCTGGATCCAGCGTCCCCTTAGCACTGAGGACCACTGCTGTCGATATATGGTTAGTTTGTTTTCCATGTTTATTTGCTTTAGGATTTAGTGAGTTGCAGGAGCCGGTCTCACATGCGACCTTCCAGCTCGGCGGTCCGGCCCTGCCCCACTATCCCAAATCTTTATGCATATTTAAATAACTGGAGCTTTTTAGTACCACTCCAATGGCCATAAAGTGGAAGCTTTCCTGCCACGTCAAAGCAAATCTCATAGGTGAGTCCTACGCTAACAATTCACCTTAGTTCTTTCAGCTTCAGGTAAAAAAAAAAAATCTCAGGAACTGCGAGGGATATTTTTCTAAACCCCTACTTATTGCGGCGGCAATGACAATAGTACACATCAGCCCCAATACATGCAATAACAACAAAAAAATAAGTTACTTGCGCAGTATATAAAAAAATAAAAAATAAGATGCCACCCATATTGTTATAAAAAATGTAGATGTTTTTTGAGCTTGCAGCCACTTCCCTTTAATTCCTGTAGTGCTCCAGCAGGAATTGTAGGATGCTTTGTTTGCCCTTCTCAGGACACGTGTATTTACTGGGAATTTCACCGCCAATGTATTGGATCACTGTTTAGGTGAAATGTATAATTTCCTTTAAGGGACACTGTAGGCACCCAGAACACTTCAGCTCATTGAAGTGGTCTGGGTACAGTGTCCATATTGTCCTTAGTGCTGCAATGTTAAACATTGCTGTTCCAGAGAAACTACAATGTTTACATTGCAGCTCTAAGTCTGCACTCAGTGCCACTAGAGGGCTTCCTGCTTTGAAACGGACCTTTTGGTTCGGTATCTGACACTGCACGTCCTTGCGCTCTGCAATGGGGAGGTCTGAATTGCGTGCGCGGCATTTGCCACCAGTGCGAATTAGTGACATTTAACTCTCTCTCATGATGTATAATTCGATATGACAGTGTTCCCTATGTTTATTACATTGCTTATGTTTCTTTTGTTTAAGAACTATGATTTCCTGTAGCGCAGCATGAACCGAGTTAAGGCAGCAGTGGCTACCCATACCTGGCATGTCTCATGCCTCTAGCCGCGCATACGCATTCGGCTCCACTCTGGAGCTGACGTCGACGGGGAGGAGAGATCACCTAGGGAGCCTGGCGCTGGATTAAGGTAAGTGTCTGAAGGGGTTTTAACCCTTCAGCGCCGAGGGAGGGGGGCACTCCAAGAGCCTATAGTGCCAGGAAAACTGGTTTGTTTTCCTGGCAATATAGGATCCCTTTAAGACTCCCTACATGTTTAATGTCTCAAGCTGAACAAAATCAACGTGACCCAGCACATTAGACATCTTTTGTTCGCATGTGTTATTAATTTTTTATTTTATTTTTATACCTCTATAAATATGCCTAGAACCTTGCATAGCTAAGTATCTCTTTCTCAATAGTTAATCTAGACATGTTCTGCTTACCGGTAGCTTGTATTCTACCCGACATTGAAAATTGTACAGTATACTCAAATGCCTTGTACCTATTATGCTTTTTCCATTTCACTGTCTTGCCAATGCTGTTGGGGCATTGTCAGATTGTCTGTTCAACTTATGCACACAAAAATAAAGAATTTAACAAAAAAACAAAAAAAAAAAACCTCAGCATATCTGAAAAAGTGAAAGACTTAGAGTCGTTTACTTGAGTAAACTGAATGAAGTACCCCCCCCCAAATCTTCTTCTATTTTACGTTTTTTGTTTATATATGTGTGATATGTTTTATTAAAATATTTTTCAGTACAAACAGGGAGACAGCCACTCAAAATTCCACAAAAGAATAAAACAAGGGACAAAACCTAGTGTGAAATGTGACCATTTGAATCCAATTTGTTATAGCTGCATCAGTTTTCAATGTACACTGTTGCTATATACCTTGCTATGGTTCCTCATAATCATTGAAGATTATTCTTTATATAACACAGCAAAAATAATTATAAATGCTTGGTTTCCAAGAAAATACAACAATCATGGCTACAAGACATTTTATAAATGTAATAATAAACAAAACAAAAGTATATACAGTAGCAAATGGGAATAAGTGTGGTAGCACTAAACGCCACAGACCACCTGAGTGGAAACCCCTTACACCACTCAAAGAAATGCAAACATATAATACATACAATATAGTAGGTGGATCACACTTCTGTAAAATATACAAAGTAATATTGTCTGTACAAATAATATATAAACGGGAGTTGGAGTCAGGTACTCACTAGCCCAGAGCCAAATCTCAACATATGGCTCTCATGGATAGCGCTGTGGGACTTTTCTTAAGGATGTCCCTTTCCTATTTCCAGATGACCTTATGGTTGTTCCGGCTGAGCGTCAAATAAAAGCTCCATAGATAAGATGATATCCTATGAGGATGAAACTTTATTGCTCCACAATTCGGAGTAAAAAAAAACTATAAAAAAAACTCTTCAGATAAAAAAAAGAAGGAAATAATAAGTGTGTCTATAACAACTTATGGCTATAGGGCTCTATAAGTCATAAAGTAAGTCCTGCCAATTGGCAAAGAAGTCCAAATAAAGATGTCCGACTGGTTTAATCTGCTACCCGTATGTCTTTGCAATTACAATAAAATGTAAAAACAAATTAAATCCACCAGGGTATCTTTTATATTTGTGATATAAACACACAGAGAAAATAAAGTTACTGAAATAGTGGTGTGCTGTAAGCAAACTGTTTTTTCAACTTTATTTTGCGTTTATTCCTCTAATATTGTTTCCTTACTGTGGAAATGCATGCAGCTAGTGACTAAGCAGAAAATGAAACTGCTGTGTCTGAAGCAATGTATTTATTGTTGGATGAAGTGTTCCCTACTGTTCTCCTTAACCCCACATATAGCGGTAGACTTTAGAACCATGACATGTGAAATATTTTGTAATGGACAGATTATTTGAGCTCATATATTTCAGCAGCCAAACCGTTGGACATTGCTGGCTGTGTTCTCATAGTCTTTACAGGGAATTAACTGTACAGTATAACAAAGAAAGCAATTGATAACGATTCAAGCAACACTTTTGCATGATGGGAAAGATCTTCCGCTGTATTTATATTGTGCACCAACGTGATATAAAACCAGTAATTTTTTGTTAAATGTTATTGACTAACTTGTTTAAAAGGTTAATGGCAATATATCCTTCAATAAATGTGTGTTTTTTTTTTTCTTTGATGGCAGATAAGCCGCTTAACAACAAATTATGCATTTGTTATAAAAAGGAAATATAGACTTGTTATATCAATCTCACTAATCCATAGCTTCAGTTAAAGTGGTAGTAGACTGGAGACTTGTATATGTGGCAAACAGGATTCAAAGTTGGAAAATAGTCATCACGGACAAACATGCAGCAATATGAATACTCTTGGCAGGACTGCAGTTGGGGACTACAGTTCTCAACTTGCCCTTGACTGCCTGAGCTGCATAGCCGTTAAAGTTCCCTTTAGTTTGCTTCCCTGGTTTAATAGGAGTTGTATTGTAGGGCACAGCCTAGCATAATCTATACTTGCGTATGGGGTGATTTCAGAGCAGTGGATACTTCCAGCTGACTATTTCCTGCCACGACTAACAAGATGTCTTTAAAGATAAAGGAAGGAATTTTGAGACTTGAACTCTGCTCAGAACGGCAGACTCACACAGAAATTCCATGGCTGATGAACTTTTCTCAATGCTCTGCTGTTTGCACATGGCTAAACTGTTCTGTTTGCAGAAAACACTCTAGTTTGAACTTTGCAATTTCCCTTTTTTGTATGACTAGTGCGAGGAAATCTATATTTGCGTTAGTGCTTTTAATTTTCCAAGTTCTGAAACATCTGACATTGCGAACTTGTTAAAACCAGCTATCCAAAATCCCTTAGTGAAGAACAAACGCCCCAAACGTCTGTAAACTAATAAGTTTAAATGCAATGAATATTACTTCCATAGCTTTCAACTCCATTGCATAGATATTTGGGTGGTTTACATGCAGGCAGGCCCATAAAACTTCTTTATTTGAAATTTTTTAAACCGCTTTGTTAAATACTTTGTGCGATTATATCCAGTGCTGTGGAATCATAACAAATATAAATCTCTCTTCCGTACACCTTGTACCAAGACATCAGGGGGATCAAACTTTTAAAAGCTGACAATACAGGTTAGTTTATTAGTATAGAATTGAAAACTGAATCTAAAAAATTTAGTTGTGACCATAGCTAAACTAGCGAATTGTTACAAATCTATTTGTTAAAATCTTGTGATTTGGTTTTAATTTTTCTACAATTCTGTGTTGCTGAATACATTCAATACTACTTCTATTATTGTTAGAATAAGTGAGATTTTGTACATTTGCATGTGTATCTCCATGTGCAATTTGTATATATATCTCCCTATCCTCTATATCTATGTCCATGCATGTTTATGTATCTTTCATATTTCTCTGTATTTTAAAGTATTATATTAGTTTCTTCGTGAAGTTATAGCACTTTATTGTTTCCAATAAACTAAAAGGGTTAATATGGTATTATAATAGTGTAAACAAGGTAGATGCAAGCATTAGGTTTGTTTATGTCACTGTGAAGGTCTTTTAGAATACGTTGTGATACAGTTCTCCGTTTGCATGTACTGACACGGATTGGTCAGTGTAAAATCAAATTAGGGAGCAGTCCTGGCAGAATTAATACAAGACATGCACAGCTCATAGGACATTTCTGCTAGTATAGATGCATGCAACAACACAACAGATAGGATTCTCATTTCAAAAGGAGAAGGCTTTAAAGGTAAATTTTATGGTTACCTTTGAAGTATAAATTAATCTTAGTATCGCTGTCTGTTAACTCAGCCTAATATGGGTCTTTTTTTTTTTTTTCCTGTTTAGTGACGTGAAGACCGAAGCAGGATGGAGGCTGATATCAAAGCACTGCTGGTTATTATCCCTGTAGAGGGCATGACCTGTAATTCCTGCGTCCAAACAATTCAGCAAAAGATTGGGAGTCTCAATGGAGTTCATAGTATTCAAGTGAGTAATAGGTCACAGACCACATAACTTATAAATAGTTTTGTTGTACGTTCTCATTCACTTTAGCTTTTGGTTCAAACACGATTAAATTATACCTAGGGTACCTCACAAAATTAAATACATTTGAGATATAAATTTAATCTATAAATGAATCACCCCCTCCCCCCAATGATCTGTTTTTTCAAACTGTGTACTGTATTGTGATTGATGTTACCCATGCATGTTATTATATCTGCGCAGCTTCTAATCTTTATCTCTTAAATTACCTTTTAGTTTTTAAGATCAGCATTTCTTTGTTCTTGAGATGGCAGCTGGGCATACATATTCGGGGATGCCCAAGATTAGTGTGAGTTAAGTGCTTTGACAACAGTTGCAACTACCAGCTGCTGCTATTTTTTTTTTTTTTTTTTAATTCTTTATTTTTGTGGGTTTGCAGTAATTCGAACTTGTTTTACATCAGGTGTGTATAGAGGAACATATGTATATAATACAACTGCATATAATCCATTTGCACTTAACACATTTAGCAAAAACTTAACATATTTAAAATATTTGCACCTTTGCTAGTCAACCCGTTTTTAATTTTTGACATAGGCTTCTAAACCCCCACTTGCTAGGCAGTTTGATTCGGTGCTGCGATCTTGGAGGGCGCTTGTACCCAGCTATAGGAGCTCGGGTGTAGGATGCCAGGATTACTTTTGCGTGCGAGCTCTAGGTTGGTCAGGGGGTGGGGTGGAGGGGGGAGGGGGGAAGTAGTTGTGGTCAAGGGGGGGGGGGGGTGTCATCTTGCACTTAATTACCAGCTAGTTGCTTTCGGAGCCAGTTGCGATCAATTTAAGACTTTCCATGCTATCAGCGATATGCGAGTAGTCTAGGTTTCATTTTTAAAGAAAAAATGAATTGTGTAAACTAAACCTTAAGCACATTATACACACATAGTCATCAATTATAAACAGTATGTGGGTTTAGACTGCGAGTCCACTTTGCGGGTTTGCAATAGTGTGTAGCGGAGTCCAATTGTGGGTGGTATGTCCACTAGAAGAGTCTCAGGTTAAGGAGCCTGTCGCCTTCGGTGTCACTGCTCTGGGGGCGAACGGGGTGATGTCTTCCATGTTCCATATTGGGCGGGCGCCCACTGGTGCTGTCGGCAATGAAAGTCCTAACGACTGTAAGAAGGTAGATGCCTCATTGATGTGTGACATGGATAACTGCTTTCCTGCACGTTCCGTCATAAGGCGGTGTGGGCCCCATTTGTAGGTGATGGAATTCTCTCTTAGCTGCATGGTAACAGGACGAAGTGCTCTGCGCCACATGAGAGTCTGCCTGGATAAGTCCCTGTATAGCGTTAGGGTGTCACCCTCAAATGTAACTGTAGGTGAGCCTATTGCAGCTCCCATTAGGGCCCCTCGGTCTGAGTCCCGTACAAACTTAATGAGCACGTCCCTAGGAGCTTCCTGGGGTGCCTTCTTCGCTTTAGGGAGGCGAAAGCATGAATCCATACCTGCTTGTTTTGCCTGCTTTGGGACTAGCAACGTGGCTATGAGCCTCCTGCAATAGTGTGGCAGTTCCACAGTAGTAACCGTTTCAGGAACTCCACGGATCCTCAGATTCCTTGCTTTGGCCTTGTCCTCCATGCTTGCCATTTGGGCTGTCAACGTGGTGCATTGTTTTTGCAGGGATCCCAGCGTTGCATCTGTGGCCGCTTGTGCCACCCTGGTGCCTTTAAGGGACTCTTCAATGGACACTACACGGCTATTGAGTGTCGAGACCTCACCTCTCACTTGTGCCATATCTGCGTCGAACATCGCTTTGATTTCCGCCACTAGTGCCTTGATGTCGGCCTTTTTTGCTGGGGCCGCATCCCCTAGGTCTTGTGGCGGCAGAGGTCGGATTTGTAGCTTCCCGGGAGCGGGCTTAAAGCCTGGTATACTTTCCTCGTCCGAGGATTGGGAGGTATAGGCCTCCTGCGGCGCCATGTTGGCGGGCGCGTGTCATTGCGCTTGGCGCATAAAAGAGCTTATATCCTGGGAGCCGGGATCCAGATCGGCTCGGCTCTTCTTCGCCTTCTTCCCCATGGTGTGCGGGGTCAATGGACCGGTTTTTGGGTCTCGGGGTGTATTTCGGCCGCTGAATTAAATGGCTTAGCGGGTTTCGAGCACGGAGCTGTCGAGTGGTGCGACTTGCTCGCTCAGGCGCTGGCTCCGCCCCCCCAGCTGCTGCTATTTTAATTCAGCCCTTCCAAATACCTGCACTACTGTTGCAGAGTTAAGGAGACCGAAATTGCATGATTCTGTCTCCCCAGCTCCTTCACCGGCATATTTACATCTGGAATGCAAACTTGTATTCCTAATACTATAGTCCTGAAGTGGCTATTTAATTCCCTGGCCCCATCTCTGATCGAAGTAAAATGGTGATTTTATTCATCTTTTCTCCCAAGCCGCACCAGTCTCATTGTGATTGGCCCCACCAAAATGCTGTACTGCTCCGATCCGCATTTTTTTTTCTTTTAAGAGGGGCAGATATGTAGAAATACGATGTACAAATTAGACAGAATAAGCATCCGTCTAAGATTAGGCACATAATATGTTAAATTAACTATATTATAAAGAAGATAGTAATTAAATATTATGGTAACAGTAAAATATCTATGATATGTTCTGCAGTTGAGTTTAGAATACTTTATTTTTTTTTGTTGTCAATCTTTCTTTTATTGAGGCAGGAGTTGAATGGGGTACAGAATCGAGAAGAGGGGATGCACAGTATTTATACAGAGTGGGATCACTTTAACACAGTAGTACATCTTCTTCGAATGGCAGCCTCATTTTATATTTTATATTAAGCAAGCTTTCAAAAAGTTAATAACACGCATAAAGTAGCAGTTATGAAGGTAGTTTGAACTAAACGATTATATTAAACATGCTTTCCAGACAATTAATAACACATATAATAATATTTGTCGCTAATCTATAGGTTTAAAGTACAAGTCATGAATCAAACTTAGGGAATATGCGACATTAGGCTATTGGTCAAGTAGAGTTTAAATGTTAGGCAGGCTAAACCATTGCCTCTTGGTCACCGAGAGGCGCATAGTATTGATACTAAAACATAAAAAGTACAGTGGAATCGCTGAGGCAAGCTTGTCATGTAGCATACAGCTATCTGGCAGGCAGCAGTCTCAGTTAGGGCATGTTGACCGGCTTGTCAATCTAGGATAAGATCTGTCTAGTGGCATATGCTATATCATAGTTAATCTATGTATTCAGGCCAGGAAATATGTCTAACGCATATGTGAGTGCATGTTTGTGGGTGCCATGTGAACTTCGAGTATATAAGGTTATAATATAAAGTAAGATTTGAAATAAAACAACATTCCATATATTAGCTATTCGCTCAGTGTGCTACCAGGCATGCATGTTTGCAAATTGTCATAGTCATAGGTTTATTTACAGTTGAAGTATCTAGCGAGGCTTCACATAGATCAATTGAGGGACTGAATTATATTCATTCGGTTACGCTGTTATTCATTTATGTATGAGCTTACTACGTTTGCAGGTACATGCAATAAGCTGTGTGCCTCAAGATTGTAACAAGAAATGAAATGCATAATGCTAGCCTATATTTAAACCTTCACACGTGTTTAGCTGTATCTCACATAGCTGAGTAGTGATGTCAGGCTGAGGCATACTAGGTTATCGTGGAGAGACAAATTAATTACTGAACATATAAAGAGGCAAAACAAAAGTATAACATAGTCATGCATTGTGCAGGATGGGTCCCCTGAGAGGCATCGAACTGCCTAAAGGTATAACCTGGTCAAGTCCTCCTGTATCGGCAACCCGCATGTGCACTGCCGTGGGGTATGTACTCTGGTGTTTGAGGGCTGCAGGTTAAACGTGTGGGGGTCTGCGCATCCAGGGAGCATCTGACTTTATTACGGCAGTTTAACGACCGATGTTTAGGTCCAGGAACAGGTGCTAGGAGGTCTCTCCGGTGATCTGGTTGGAGCGTCTTGTCCCCCCATCATCAGCTTAGCAGGGCAGCTGCAGCGGACGGTAGTTTGCTGGAGTTAGGAGTGAGAGTGATCTTTAGGTAGGTATCGTGTCAGTTCTCTGCTGCCCGGCATGTGCAGGGGGGGGAGGTTCACGGCCTTGGGGTCGGTCAGCCAATACCTCTGCTGGGCATTGCTCGAGACAGCATCCGAGGGTATCGGTGAGTGGCACGGGTGTACGGGTGTTGTATAGCCTCTCCCCCGCTCCAGGCCTTAATAATGGTCGGCACTGTTGGGCCACAGACTCGGGAGCTCTGAAAGGCCGGGTCTTTTCCTTGGCGGACGCTACGGAGGGGCCCGATGTTTTTCCACCGCCTGCGGTGTGTGGCCCCCCGGCGGTGTGGCTTGTGCCCAAGAGGCGTGAGCCTCATGACCTTCGGCCTAGATGGGCCCTTGCCTTTGCGTGCAATTTTCGTTGCTGCGCCCGGGGAGGGGTTGGTCCGGCCCGCTCTCCCGCTCTCCCTCACCTTCTTTCTGGAGGCAGGCGACGGTTGAGGCGTCCGCCGCTCCAGCATCTCCCAGAAGCGCTGGAATAATGCGTCTATCCGCTCATGTAGTGGCTGGTAGGGCGCCATTTTAGGCGCGTGTTCCTCCCCCTCCATCTTGCGGTCGGGGAGTATGCCTCTTTGGGTCGTCGGGATATATTGCGACTTGCGAGCCATTGCTGTGCGGACCGGGATAACCCCCGCCGGTCCATAGGGGGGGGAACGTGGGCTCTGCATAGTTTCCGTAGCTTGTGATGGCGGTGGGGGAGCGGCCGTCTCCCCTGCGCCAGTCGTTTGTGTAGGCCGCAGGAGCCAGGATGGAGATTCCGTCCGGGTGTGCTTCATGAGTGATGTCCCCAGGTGAGTCCCCGTTTCATGTGTCTTGTTAGGGTCAGTTTTGTGACTTTTCTCCGTTGGAGTAGGCAATATTTTAGGCTTATTTTGTCGTTTGGTGCGGAGCCCCAGGGAAACACGACCATTCGGCTCTGCGGTCAGGCCCCGCCCCTAGAATACTTTATATACGAAACATATTACTTTTTTTTTTTTACTGTCTATCATGGAGACAATATGTTCCTGTTGAATCAATGCATCTCTATGGGGAAAGTTCAGCGTCTCCATGCAGAATGTGGAAACGCTGATCGCCAGAGCTGCACACCTTGCAGCACTGACCCAGGAACCACCTTTGGTGGCCGTCTGAGTGACAGCCACAATATGTGTTACTAGGCAGTTATGTAAACAATGCCTTTTCTCAGAAAGCTTACAGTGCTAACAGTGCTCTTATATGCTATATACACCAGTACCAATACATGAAGCTGTAGTGGTTCTGGTGACTTTAGTGTCCTTTTAAAGTAGGTGCAAATAAACAAATGTAATATAAAGAAAAACAAATTATCCTCTTTGCATTTCACTTTTTTAATGATTGTCAAAGAACCAGGTTGTGGTTAACATTGTACAGCCTTTTCTGATCTTCCACAATCTCCTGCCAAACAATGGTTTATGAGATATATGTAGTCATTTAATTCAGGAAAAGTAAAAAAACCAAAAACACATCCCTCATATTCTAAGTTTATTGAATAGCCTTATTTCATGAAAATACCTATAGAGCGCATGTAAGGATATTTGTTCCTCTACTGTTGCCTGTCTTCTATTAGTGTGTTTGCTTGTTAACATGTTTGCATATTGTGCTGACACTGATGTGCTTCACCTATTCCCTGTTCATTGATGTCTTAAGGCACGTTGTCTGTGTGCAACAGAAATAGCACCCAACCCATTATTGACACACAAGGGAGCATTCTATTTAGGTCAACCTTATAATTAGCAGTCAAAAGATGTGTCCATAAGAGAATGCTTACTTGAATTACTGTAAGACTGAAAGGTGGATGTCATTTTTATAGATTGCATACACCCAAAGCATTATGAAAGATGCAAGCGATAAGTACGGTTTGTTTCAGATGATTATGATAGCACTTCAAAAACCATACAATGAAGGGATCTGTAGTGTAACTGTTTCTGGCAACAATTCTTTGTGCTTTATAATATCTGTGTCAAAGTGACATCTGAAGGAAGATTGTATTTAATGCATGTGGACATGGCAAAGCTACAATTCTTACTAAAGCTTATTAACACAATGCTAGTGTTATTGAAAGCACAATCTAAAATCATTTTGGTAAAAAATGCATTTTCAATAATTGACTAGAATTCAGAACAGAGTAGAAAGACAAAACTGAGTAAATATAATTAGGTGTTTAAAAAAAAAAAAAAAAAAATATATATATATATATATATATTTTTTTTTTAATGAAAATGAATGTTTTATGAAAAAAAAAATGCATTTAAACCCTTCTAAGTAAAACTAAGCATGTAAAGGAACACTATAGCATTAGGAATACAAACATGTATTCTTAATGCTATAATGTCATGAGACCTATCCGGGTATTCATCCCGCTGCTGTTACGAGTATGAGGGTTTCAAAGGTGAGTTTTATTTGCCTTTCAGCTTTCGCCACATTGTACTCCGTGCTGCTGCTCTTTGGCTGAGATCATCAAGAAGAATTGGAAGACTACTGTGCATGAGTGGCAACATACAGCCCCCCTCTCTCCCAAACTATATAATGGTTTAATGTGAAAGCAAAATAGTTTACATTATATAAATGGCAATGCTACTAATCTGTTTCTATTCCACTTAATATTATTTAATATATTTTAAAAATTGCTGCACTCTTAGGACTTGCAAAAGTGTAATTAGAAAACGACACTCATCTGTTGAAGCGTTGAACCCCTGTGATCGGCGTGTCCTGAAAACTGGTATCTACAGCAAAAGAGAAATCAAGTTCACAAGTGTGATTCGCGCATTCCCAAGCAGTATTGTAGACATTGCAACAATTATCCCTATTTTTAAGAATGTGTAGTAAGTGAAAATATTCACAAACAATGATAATACCCACAATCGATCTCAACCTAGACCCCATGCATACAAAACCCATTCACACCTCCTGCTTCTAGCAGCTGGTGATGTCTCTCTCAATCCAGGGCCCTTCACCTTCTCTACACACACACACTAATAAAACAACAAAAAACACACAAACCTCATCACAATACCCTGCCCTTTACCCTTACTTACCAACATTCAGTGTACACTCTGGATAGCCGGCTCGATCTTCAGTAATTTAAAATCAACAGCCATACACTACTTTTTTTTTATCTCAAACTCACTCACACTACTTGCACTAACAGAGACCTGGCTGTCCCCCTCTGATAGCGCTACTTCTGCCTGTTTATGTTTTGGTGGGCTACAATTCTCTCATACTCCCAGACTCAACTGCAAAGGAGGTGGTGCCCTATCCTTTTCTCCTTTGGAAGTTCACACTTACTGCCTATTTAAACCCACTCCTTTAAGAATTGCTATCATCTACCGCCGCCCTGGTCATCCTAGACCAGTGATGGCGAACCTTTATGAGCCCGAGTGCCCAAACCGCAATACATGCCAAATTTTTTTTCCTTAAAGTGCCAACACGGCAATTAAACCTGAATATTGAGGTTTAAGTTTAGAAAAAACAACTCGTACTGTTGTCCGAACTAATTAACAACTTTTGTTTTAAAAGAACACAACAACAGAGAGTTCAATGATACAAATGTTAAATAATGATATAAATAGATAAAATTACGCTTATATTTATTAGTATCTCCAAAAAATGCAATACATACACACACAGACTGCTGAATACATACACACAGTCTGCTGAATACACACACACAAGACTGCTGAATATAGAGACTGATGAACACACACACACAAGACTGCTGAATATAGAGACTGATGAATACACATACAGACACACTGCTGAATACACACACAGAGACTGCTGAATACACACACAGAGACTGCTGAGTGCACACACACAGAGTGCTGAGTGCACACACACAGAGTGCTGAGTGCACGCACACACAGACTGCTGAGTGCACGCACACACAGACTGCTGAGTGCACGCACACACAGACTGCTGAGTGCACGCACACACAGACTGCTGAGTGCACGCACACACAGACTGCTGAGTGCACGCACACACAGACTGCTGAGTGCACGCACACACAGACTGCTGAGTGCACGCACACACAGACTGCTGAGTGCACGCACACACAGACTGCTGAGTGCACGCACACACAGACTGCTGAGTGCACGCACACACAGACTGCTGAGTGCGCGCACACACAGACTGCTGAGTGCGCGCACACACAGACTGCTGAGTGCGCGCACACACAGACTGCTGAGTGCGCGCACACACAGACTGCTGAGTGCGCGCACACACAGACTGCTGAGTGCGCGCACACACAGACTGCTGAGTGCGCGCACACACAGACTGCTGAGTGCGCGCACACACAGACTGCTGAGTGCACGCACACACAGACTGCTGAGTGCACGCACACACAGACTGCTGAGTGCACACACACACAGACTGCTGAGTGCACGCACACACACACAGACTGCTGAGTGCACGCACACACACACAGACTGCTGAGTGCACGCACACACACACAGACTGCTGAGTGCACGCACACACACACAGACTGCTGAGTGCACGCACACACACACAGACTGCTGAGTGCACGCACACACACACAGACTGCTGAGTGCACGCACACACACACAGACTGCTGAGTGCACGCACACACACACAGACTGCTGAGTGCACGCACATACTGCATTGAGGGGTGTAGTGTTTGTGTTTGTGTGAGTGTGAGGGGTGCTGTGTGTGAGGGGTGCTGTGTGTGAGGGGTGCTGTGTGTGAGGGGTGCTGTGTGTGAGGGGTGCTGTGTGTGAGGGGTGCTGTGTGTGAGGGGTGCTGTGTGTGAGGGGTGCTGTGTGTGAGGGGTGCTGTGTGTGAGGGGTGCTGTGTGTGAGGGGTGCTGTGTGTGAGGGGTGCTGTGTGTGAGGGGTGCTGTGTGTGAGGGGTGCTGTGTGTGAGGGGTGCTGTGTGTGTGTGTGAGGGGTGCTGTGTGTGAGGGGTGCTGTGTG